>NC_090396.1:20834880-21207246 GCF_036365525.1 Heterodontus francisci
TCCTGCCTCCTTCCCCATAGTAAAATCCTGAGTGTGTTACTGTTCACACATGGGCAATGAGTCGCTCCTCTACTCCTTCATTGTCTCCCCGTTCGTTACATTGTTTTCACTCAAAGCCCCAGCGAAACTTGTTACTGTTTAAATACTGTATAAAAATCTTTCCCAGACAGCTGGAGAGAGTAAAAGATTTCGGAGTTCCTCAAAAGTGAAACTGATCACATTTGTTTCCAGTCAATTTCACACTCCGGTCAATTCCCGTCACTCTCACACTTGAACTCTGCTCCTTTCTGTGTTGATAAATATTATCCTCGTCCCACCAGTCGAGACTGAGCCGCTGTTTCTCCGCGGGGTTTACCCCTCTCTCTCTCTCTCAGGCGGTGATGTTTAACCCATCGCCTCCCCGTGGACCCTCCACAACAGCCCCCAGCCAGGGCAGAGCCTGAGGAACGAAGGCGAAAGAAGAAACACACACCAATAAGTTGAGGGACTGGGGACACCGTGCACTGAATAATCTGCGGCTGCCGGGCTCCAACCAAACCCATTTCATATATCGACTTAAATGATCCAAATACAAAACTTTCAATAATAAAAGCTGCTGTCACAGTATCAGGGCAGGGGGCACCCGGCAACTCTGACTCGCCATCACACACCAGTTAGAATCGGTCATGCAAATAACCCGGTGATTTGACTAGCCGATAATACCGGCGGCTCCTGGGCTCCACTTCCTGAACCTGCCGCTTACAACACAACTCAGCGAGGCGGCAATGTCGCAACCAGTACCCAGACCTCAACACCAATTCCAAAGGGCACCCCCTCCCCTCCCCGTGGAACCCCATCACCGGACACCCCCTCCCCGTGGAGCCCCATCACCGGACACCCCCCTCCCCGTGGAGCCCCATCACCGGACACCCACTCCCCGTGGAGCCCCATCACCGGACACCCACTCCCCGTGGAGCCCCATCACCGGACACCCCCCTCCCCGTGGAACCCCATCACCGGACACCCCACTCCCCGTGGAGCCCCATCACCGGACACCCCCTCCCCGTGGAACCCCATCACCGGACACCCCACTCCCCGTGGAGCCCCATCACCGGACACCCCCTCCCCGTGGAGCCCCATCACCGGACACCCCCCTCCCCGTGGAGCCCCATCACCGGACACCCCCTCCCCCGTGGAGCCCCATCACCGGACACCCCCTCCCCGTGAGCCCCATCACCGGATACCCACTCCCCGTGGAGCCCCATCACCGGACACCCCCTCCCCGTGGAGCCCCATCACCAGACACCCACTCCCCGTGGAGGCCCCATCACCAGACACCCCACTCCCCGTGGAGCCCCATCACCGGACACCCCCTCCCCGTGGAGCCCCATCACCAGACACCCACTCCCCGTGGAGCCCCATCACCAGACACCCACTCCCCGTGGAGCCCCATCACTGGACACCCCCTCCCCGTGGAGCCCCATCACCGGACACCCCCCTCCCCGTGGAGCCCCATCACCGGACACCCCCTCCCCGTGGAGCCCCATCACCGGACACCCCCTCCCCGTTGGAGCCCCATCACCGGACACCCCCTCCCGTGGAGCCCCATCACCGGACACCCCCTCCCCGTGGAGCCCCATCACCGGATACCCACTCCCCGTGGAGCCCCATCACCGGACACCCCCTCCCCGTGGAGCCCCATCACCAGACACCCCACTCCCCGTGGAAGCCCCCATCACCAGACACCCCACTCCCCGTGGAGCCCCATCACCGGACACCCCCTCCCCGTGGAGCCCCATCACCAGACACCCACTTCCCCGTGGAGCCCCATCACCAGACACCCACTCCCCGTGGAGCCCCATCACTGGACACCCCCTCCCCGTGGAGCCCCATCACCGGACACCCCACTCCCCGTGGAGCCCCATCACCGGACACCCCCACCCCCCTCCCCGTGGAGCCCCATCACCGGACACCCCCACCCCCTCCCCGTGGAGCCCCATCACCGGACACCCCCCACCCCCTCCCCGTGGAGCCCCATCACCGGACACCCCCACCCCCTCCCCCAAATAGCCCCATCACCGGGCACCCCCTTTCCCCATGAAGCCCCATCACTGGACATCCCCCTCCCCACGGAAACCCCATCACTGGACATCCCCCCTCCCCTCTCTCCCCCCACCCGCACCATTCCCCAGACGAGCTCTGCCCCTTCTGTCAAGGGCATGTCCTGTCTCACAGCCACTTCGTGGACACTGTCCCTGTCAGGATTTCATTTGCGGGACTTCCCCGGCGGGTTACAGAGGAAGATCGCATTGAAGAACTTTCCAGTGAAACCAACTCGCGGAGAGAACCCAAGGGAGCTGAAAAATCCCAAAGGGGGGGGGGGGTGTGTGTGGAAGATCCCAAGGGGCAATCCCAAGGGGGTGGGAAATCCGGGGGGATATCCGGGGGGGGGGGGGGAGATCCAGGGGCGGGGGGAGACATCCTGGGGGGGGGGGGGGAAATCGGGGGAGGGGGGGGGGAATCGGGGTGGGGTGGGGGAAAACATTCGGGGGGAGGGGAATGAGATCCCAAAGGGTAGGGGATGAGATCCCAAAGAGTGGAGGGGGAGATCTGGGGGGGGGGAGATCTGTGGGGGGGGAGAGATTGGGGGGGGAGAGATCGGGGGGGGGGAGAGATCGGGGGGGGGGGAGAGATCGGGGGGGGGGGAGAGATCGGGGGGGGGGGAGAGATCGGGGGGGGGGGGGAGAGATCGGGGGGGGGGAGAGATCTGGGGGGGGAAGAGATCTGGGGGGGGGGGAGAGATCTGGGGGGGAAGAGATCTGGGGGGGAAGAGATCTGGGGGGGGAAGAGATCTGGGGGGGGAAGAGATCTGGGGGGGGAGAGATCTGGGGGGGAAGAGATCTGGGGGGGAAGAGATCTGGGGGGGAGAGATCTGGGGGGGAGAGATCTGGGGGGGAGAGATCTGGGGGGGGAGAGATCTGGGGGGGGAGAGATCTGGGGTGGGAGAGATCTTGGGGGGAGAGATCTGGGGGGGGAGAGATCTGGGGGGGGGAGAGATCTGGGGGGGGAGAGATCTGGGGGGGAGAGATCTGGGGGGGAGAGATCTGGGGGGGAGAGATCTGGGGGGAGAGATCTGGGGGGAGAGATCTGGGGGGAGAGATCTGGGGGGGGAGATCTGGGGGGGGAGAGATCTGGGGGGGGAGAGATCTGGGGGGGGAAGAGATCTGGGGGGGAAGAGATCTGGGGGGGAAGAGATCTGGGGGGGGAGAGATCTGGGGGGGAGAGATCTGGGGGGGGAGAGATCTGGGGGGGGGAGAGATCTGGGGGGGGGGAGAGATCTGGGGTGGGAGAGATCTGGGGGGGAAAGATCTGGGGGGGAGAGATCTGGGGGGGGGAGAGATCTGGGGGGGGAAGAGACGTGGGGGGGGGGAAGAGACGTGGGGGGGGGGGAAGAGACGTGGGGGGGGAATAGACGTGGGGGGGGGGGAATAGACGTGGGGGGGGGGGGAATAGACGTGGGGGGGGAATAGACGTGGGGGGGGGGAATAGACGTGGGGGGGGGATAGACGTGGGGGGGGAAGAGACGTGGGGGGGGGAGAAGAGCGTGGGGGGGGGAAGAAGAGACGTGGGGGGGGGGAGAAGAGACGTGGGGGGGGGAGAAGAGACGTGGGGGGGGAGAAGAGACGTGGGGGGGGAGAAGAGACGTGGGGGTGGGGAGAAGAGACGTGGGGGGGGGAGAAGAGACGTGGGGGGAGGGAGAAGAGAGTGCGGGGGAGGGAGAAGAGACGTGGGGGGGGGAGAAGAGACGTGGGGGGGGGGAGAAGAGACGTGGGGGGGGGAGAAGAGACGTGGGGGGGGGAGAAGAGACGTGGGGGGGGAGAAGAGACGTGGGGGGGGAAGAGACGTGGGGGGGGGAAGAGACGTGGGGGGGGGAAGAGACGTGGGGGGGGGGGAAAGACGTGGGGGGGGGATGAGACGGGGGGGGGGATGAGACGTGGGGGGGGGATGAGACGTGGGGGGGGGGGATGAGACGTGGGGGGGGGGGATGAGACGTGGGGGGGGGGGATGAGACGTGGGGGGGGGATGAGACGTGGGGGGGGGGATGAGACGTGGGGGGGGGATGAGACGTGGGGGGGGGGGATGAGACGTGGGGGGGAGGGAGACGTGGGGGGAGGAAGAGACGTGGGGGTGGGGAAGAGACGTGGGGGTGGGGAAGAGACGTGGGGGGGGGGAAGAGACGTGGGGGGGGGAAGAGACGTGGGGGGGGGAAGAGACGTGGGGGGGGGAAGAGACGTGGGGGGGGGGGAAGAGAGCTGGGGGGGGGAAGAGACGTGGGGGGGGGGGAAGAGACGTGGGGGGGGGAAGAGACGTGGGTGGGGGGGAAGAGACGTGGGGGGGGGGGAAGAGACGTGGGGGGGGGGGGAAGAGACGTGGGGGGGGGAAGAGACGTGGGGGGGGGAAGAGACGTGGGGGGGGGAAGAGAGTCGGGGGGGGGGGAAGAGACGTGGGGGGGGGGAAGAGACGTGGGGGGGGGAGAGAGACGTGGGGGGGGGAAGAGACGTGGGGGGGGGGGAAGAGACGTGGGGGGGGGGGAAGAGACCTGGGGGGGGGGGGAGAGATCTGGGGGGGGGGAGAGATCTGGGGGGGGGGGGGGAGAGATCGGGGGGGGGGAGAGATCTGGGGGGGGAGTTCTGGGGGGGGAGAGATCTGGGGGGGGAGAGATCTGGGGGGAGAGATCTGGGGGGGGGGTGAGAGATCTGGGGGGGGAGAGATCTGGGGGGAGAGATCTGGGGGGGGGGAGAGATCTGGGGGGGAGAGATCTGGGGGGGAGAGATCTGGGGGGGGAGAGATCTGGGGGGGGAGAGATCTGGGGGGGAGAGATCTGGGGGGGGAGAGATCTGGGGGGGGAGAGATCTGGGGGGGGGAGAGATCTGGGGGGGGAGAGATCTGGGGGGGAGAGATCTGGGGGGGGAGAGATCTGGGGGGGGGAGAGATCTGGGGGGGGGAGAGATCTGGGGGGGGGGAGAGATCTGGGGAGGGGGGAGAGATCTGGGGGGGGGAGAGATCTGGGGGGGGAGAGATCTGGGGGGGAGATGAGATCTGGAGGGGAGAGATCTGGGGGGGGGAGAGATCTGGGGGGGGGGAGAGATCTGGGGGGGGGGAGAGATCTGGGGGGGAGAGATCTGGGGGGGGAGAGATCTGGGGGGGGAGAGACGTGGGGGGGGGAAGAGACGTGGGGGGGAGAAGAGACGTGGGGGGGAGAAGAGACGTGGGGGGGGGAAGAGAAGAGACGTGGGGGGGGAAGAGAAGAGACGTGGGGGGGGGGAAGAGAAGAGACGTGGGGGGGGGGTAAGAGAAGAGACGTGGGGGGGGGTAAGAAGAGACGTGGGGGGGTAAGAGAAGAGACGTGGGGGGGGGGGGAAGAGAAGAGACGTGGGGGGAGGGGGGGAAGAGAAGAGACGTGGGGCGGGGGGGGGGGGGGGTGGGGAAAGAGATCCCGGGGTGGGCTAGTTCCCGAGGGTGCTTTCCCCCACCCCCCAGAACCGCGCTCTCCCGTGCCGCCGGCTGGTTGGACCCGACTCGGGGGGCAAAGAGGGTCCAACCGGGGCAGAAACTGAGAATAGCTCGGGAGATGTGTGCGCAGGCGAGCCAGGAGCAGCCAGGATATCCGCACCGGGTTAATCTAACTCAGCTCCCAGGAAAACGGGAGGCAGGTTCCTGGAAAGTACTTACAACAGTAACAAATTGACACACTGAAACCGGGGACAAGAAGGAGCTGCCGGGCTGCACAATAGCGACTAAAGTTTCACATCAGAACCGGGTTTCGTGACCAGCAAACTCACCGAGAGCCGGCAGGAGCTGTTGTCCGGGCTCGGGGGCCACCACTCCCGGCTGCAGAACTGCACGTCCCGCCCTGGCTCAGAACCAAACATACAGCAACAAAAAAATCCCTGGGCAAACAGGGGCAGCAAATCTGAAGCTGCCAACTTTGCCAGGGGCCGGCTGAGAGCGGCAGGAGGCTCGGCTCAGCTCAGCTCCCTCTCTGTCCAAGGGGCAGCTTGCTATGTCCCAGCTTCAGTTAGTAGCTCTCCGGATTCACTGCACTCCCGATCACAGCTCCTGAACAGTTTCACTCCAAACTCTCTCCCACATTGTCACCTGGACAGGCAGAAAGCAGCCGGAATTCCCACCCCTACTCCCCGTCACCATTGGATGTCTGTCCTCTCCAACTGCATTGGGTCCTACGCCCGTCAATCACACAGCCATCCATTTAAAGAGCTGGGCGATGCAGACAGTCTGACTGGGCACACTGCATTTGTGTAACTTCACGAAATAAATAAAGTGCACTTGTGAACATATATGCATTGGCTGAGATGTGTGAGTATGTGTTGGGGGGCGCATGGATTGCTGGCTAAATACACTGACACTGCCTTAATTTCCTGCTCCCATAGTGGCAACTTGAACAGAACCTCAAGACATCACATCAGGGACATTCAGCCTCAAGTTGCCATGGCCAGCTGTTAGAAACATCATGACAAATTAGATCTCAAATCTACACCGTGTATTAATATCAAAGTATAAAATAGGAATTTCCCCCTGATCACCAGAAGTGCAACATCAAGAAGTGCTTAAAATGTTAAAAGGATGGTAGACACAGGGAAACTGTTTCCTTTGGCGGGGTCAATTAGATCCAGCTGTTTAGGAGGAAAATCAGGCAGCACCTTTTCCACACAAAGAGTAGTAGAAATCGGGAATCCTCTCACCCAAAAGGTTGTGGGTGTTGGCACAATTGGAGCTTTCCACACTGAGATTGATAGATCAAGGCAACATGGAGCTGAGGTACTGATCAGCCATGAAAGAAGAAAGACTTGCATTTATACAACACCTTTCACAACGTCTGGACATCCCAAAGCACTTTACAGCCAATGAAGTACTTTTGAAGTGCTGTAATGTAGGGGAAAAAGTTTGCGCACAGCAAGCTCCCACAAACAGCAATTTGATAGTAACCAGATAATCTGTATTTTGTGATGTTGGTTGATGAATAAATGTTGGCCAGGACACCCTGCCCTTCTTTGAAATAGTGCCATGAGGTCTTTTGCATCCACCTGAGAGGGCAGGCAGAGTCTTGGTTTAATGTTTCATCCAAAAGACGGCACCTCTGATAATGCAGCCCTGCCTCAGTACTGCACTGGAGTGTCAGCCTTGACTTTTGGGCTCAGGTCCTGGAGTGGGATTTACAGCTAATAAACATGATATTAATTGAATGGCACAGCAGGCCTGAGGGGCAGAATGGCCTGCTCCTGGTCCTATGTTCCATCCTGACAGACGTTTTGTTAGGATGCATCTTATTGTTACACAATATCCCTTGGTCTGATGTCTAACATTTTTGTTGTGGGTTATCACTGTTGTTGATTGTAGTGAATCATAGACAATAGTGCTACCAGCCTGTCTGGTTTATGGAGAGTTCTTCAGACATACAAGGTATAAAATGTTTTAATAAATCATGGTACAATGATAAAATAAGACAGAAAACAAGCAAGTCTTTTTTTTATCTCATATAATACTTTGATTTAGAGAACAAAACAGCTTTGTATTAGCTCATTCTCAGGGTGTGGGCACTTCTGGCATTTATTGCCCATACCTATTTGCCCTTGAGAATGTCGTGGTGAGCCTTGTTCTTGAACTGCTGCACTCTATGTGGTGAAGTTGCTCACACAGTGCTGGTGGAAGCTTTTCTTCAGTATTGAGCAATGTACATTGTAATGTCAATATCTTGGAATTTTGGCAGGTTACCTCTGGTTTCAATGAAAATTTTAATAGACCACTAGCCAATCTCTCGTTGTAGTACTTGTGGGTAGTGTGGAGCAGGACAGGGATGTTTATTTGCTCAGATGGAGCTGTGTTTAACCTGGCCTGTTCCCTTAAAGCCACTGCTCAGCTTCTCGATGTGGGAAATGGTCTACATTGGAAGATCATGTTGTGAAATAGAGGCTAATTCCTGAGGGAAGTTTCCATAGGTTGGCATGGTGCTTGTAAATTCCTAGATACTGCCTCTGGGGGGACCCCATCTTATCAAGGTTAACAAAAAAAACACTAGGAAGTGACTGGCTTTCTTGCCATCATTTATATTTTTGATGTGTAATGTCTGAAGTATGATGGACCACTACTAGCTGCTTATTTTAATATAGCAACAGATTATTATTTCGCTCTAAGTTTTTACAGTATTTAGTCACCTCCCTCAGGAGCTTCAACTAATTGGGAAGATACTGTGATATGGCAAATCATGCATTGTATATAGAGAAAAGGACTATATGGATCTCAATGGCCTTTTCATGTTTAATATAGTCTGATGTTAAGTATACAGAAAACCCCCTTTACAAAATTGAGGATTTATTTAAGAGAGCAAAATTCTGCTTTAATTGATAATTGCATTCTGTTGGATTGAATTGAAAAATACCATGGGTCCTGCAGGTCTACTCAGTTTCTAACACTCAGTCATACTTGTCTGTGAGTCAGAAGGTTGTGGGTGGAAGTTCTACTCCAGAGACTTGATACCAAAGGGCTTTTACAGCCAATGAAGTACTTTTTGAAGTGTAGTCACTTCTGTAATGCAGGAAATGCAGAATTCAAGGTTTGCAGAGCAAGATCCCACAAGCAGGACTGAGATAAATGACTAGATAATATGTTTTCGTGATGTTAGTTAATGGATAAATGTTGGCCAGTACACCAGGGAGAACGCCCCTGCTCTTCTTCGAAAAGTGCTGTGGGATCTTTTCTATCCATCCGAGAGCGCAAACAGGGCTCATCCAATAGATGGCAACTCCAACAGTGCAGGACTCCCTCAGTACTGCACTGGAGTGTCAGCCTAGATTTTGTCCCCAGGTTTCTGGAGTGGGGCTTGAACCCACAATCTTCTGACTCAAAACTGAAAGTATTAGCACCTGAACTAATAACCTACCGTACCACTAACTGGGGAGCATTAGTTCAATGGTGTTCCTGTTAGACACACCACTGCCTGCTTGGGAATGATGCCCAAGAACAGCACCAAGGAATCATCCTTAATATCCCTGCCCTATCCTTATGTGTGAATAACATTTCAAGATCAAGTCAATCATGAAACACGAATCATGAAAGAAGTATTTTACCTCAGTTTGGTATTGAATAAATTTACTTCTAAATCTATAAAACAGTATTTCTCTTTCAAAGATCACTTCAAAAAGCAAAATTACCCCCAGGATGTTAATATCAGAGAGTTTTGCACGGCAGGGAAGCCCACAATTTACAGGAACATAAAAGACATGGAAATGAGAAAATACTGAGTCAACCTTGACAGATTGCTTTCTACACATGACATTACCACAATCCCAGCAGGGCTGGAACTGTAATGTTGCACAGAGCATTCAATCATGGCTGTCTAAGCTTATCTTGATAACATGGAATTCTCTGCTCAAATCAGCACCCAACCAGCTCCTTTATAAAGTAGTTTAGCCATGTCCCCACCACCAACATCACCCCCCCCCCCCCCATCCCGCCCCCACCCCACCCTGCCCACACCAGCATTAACTACTTTTGATTGGAGCATGTTCTACGCATCTTCTTGCTGGAGGAAAATAAAAATTCTCTGCTCCTCCAACTTCACTTCTTGAATTGCCTCCTCGTGTCCTTCGGCTTCATCACTTCAACCAGGAGTTGAATAGGCTGTTTACATGGATTTTCCCCAAAACTTTCAGCAGTAACATGCCTGGATCATGTCCCCTCCAAAGCTTCTTTGCTGATGAAAACAGGCACAACTCCAAGAGTTGCTCTTCATGACTTAATACCTTAAGTCCTAGACTCATCCTTGTTGCTCTTTACTGAGGACTTGATTTATGTTGTTGACAACAGCTTTGTGTTGAATGGACACTTTCATCACACCCAAACCCTTTTGCTTTTCCTTGTTGCACAGCATGGATAATGCAGATGCAACATAATTTAAACTGGGATTGAAGACCTAGAGGACAAGGGCCTAAAGTTTACAAACCTCAGGAAAGACTACAGATTGGAACATATTTCCCAGATAGAGGAGATGGCACATGGAAAGAACTATCTCATGACCCAACCCAACTAGGTAGCCCAACCCAATCTGATCCCTGTAACTGGTAAGATAGACTCCAAACACCATATCCAGCTATCTCTTCTATGCTCGTCTCGATCTTGAAACCTGTAAAATGGCTTTGCTAGTTTATTTTCATTCATGGGATGTGGGCATCACTGACAAGGCCAGCATTTATTGTCCACCTCTAACTGCCCTTGAGAAGGTGATGGTGAGCTGCCTCCTTGAACTGCTGCAGTCCATGTGGGGTAGGTACACCCACAGTGCTGTTCAGGAGGGAGTTCCAGGATTTTGACCAGCAACAACGAAGGAATGGTGATATAGTTCCAAAGATGATGTGTGACATGGAGAGGAACTTTCAGGTGATGGTGTTCCCATGCACCTGCTGCCCTTGTTTTTCTAGGTGGTAGAGGTTACAGGTTTGGAAGGAGCTATTGAAGAAGCCTTGGTGAGTTGCTGCAGTGCATCTTGGAGATGGTACACACTGCAGCCACGCTGCACTCGCGATCGAGAGAGTGAACGTTTAAAGGGGTGGATGGGGTGCCCATCAAGTGGGCTGCTTTGACCTGGATAGTGTCAAGTGTCTTGAGTGTTGTTGGAGATCCACTCATCCAAACATCACACTCTTGATTCGTGTGGGTGTAGATGGTAAGTTAGAAGGTGAGTTACTTGCTGCAGAATATCCAGCCTCTGGCTTGCTCTTGTAGCCATAGTATTTCTATGGCTGGTCCAGTTAAGTTTATGGTCAATGGTAACCCCCAGGATGTTGATAATGAGGGATTCAACAATGTTGAGTGTCAAGGGGAGATCATTAGATTCTCTCTTGTTGGAAATGGTCCTTGCCTGGCGCTTGTGTAGCACAAATGTTACTTGTCACTTATCAGCCCAAGCCTGAATGTTGTCCAGGTCTTGCTGAAGGTTGTCACAGGCTGTCTGATTGTCTGAGAAGTTGAGAACAAAACTTAGCACCATGCAATCATCAGTGAACATCCCCACTTCTGACCTTATATTGGAGGGAAGGTCCATTGATGAAGCTGCTGAAGATGGTTGGTCCTAGGGCACTGCCCCAAGGGCCTCCTGTAGAGATGCCCTACACATCATATCTGATTATCCTTTCCACAGTCACCCTATTATTATGCTGGCACTCATTATATTTTCGAGCTTCCTTGTGAATACTCTGTTTAAAAAAATGTACAGCTACTGCAATGATATGTAAACCTCTGTCGGGTTCTTTTTCTGCTAGTGGGTAAATGACATTACCCTGATATAGTACTGAGCCATACAGACCAGGAAGGTCCAAGATTCAAATTAGTGCAATCTCAGCTAGGATTCTTTTGTGGAGACAGTTCAGAAGCTGGAGATGTACCCCTGAGTGGAGAGAAAGTTAAGGGGAGTTTTAATACAGATATTCCAAATTATGAAGGGTTTTGATAAAGCAGTTAAGGAGAAATTGTTTCCACTGGCAGGAAGGTCGGTCATCAAAGGAAGCAGATTTAAGATAATTGGCAAAAGTACCAGAGGGGAGATAGGGAGATGTTTTTTATGCAGTGATTTGTTATGACCTGGAATGCACTGCCAGCAAGGGAAGAATTTATGAACACTGGAAACGCATAATAAAATTAGAAAATACTGGAAAGGCACAATAGATCGAACAGCATCTTGAGCAGACAACCAGCATCTTAAAGAAGTTTCAGATGTGAAGCTTCATCAGAACAAAGACAGCCAGGCTGGGGAAGTCCCATCAGCTCGTTCGGTCCCTGACCACCCTGCTTTACATATCAAGTAGTTTTTCTCCTCATTATCTGTGGCCATCCATCTCTCTCAGGAGTTTAAAGGATACATTTTCCTCTTTACCGCATATTGGGAAGTGACGTACCCCATTCCGTGATGGTGTGGAAGAAAATCTCCCCTTAGAAAAAATAAGAGTCCTTGATCCCCAAGATTGCAAGTGGCCCATTGAGCCCAATGGGCTGAAGACTCAACATTTGCTCCTTCTGTCGTTACCCATTTACATATCATTCTGTGCTCTTGAACTAATAGTCATTTTCAATTGTTTTTTGACTGCATTTTGCTCATTTTAACAATCAAGATAGATTTTTAAACTGTTTCTAACCTGCTTATTACTTTTCTCAAGCGATGTACATCAGTTCTATGTCTCAAAGTACTTTTCATCCTTTTCCCGAGCTCTCCACATACTAAAGTTTGCTATTCCAAATGTCTCTCTCTATGTGTTTAGCTTGAGTTGCTGGTTGGCAGTATTTGCCAATTGCTTTGTTGTCCTCACCATTACTTGTTTCCACCCAAACCTCTTCAAACATCTTCCCTTGTGTTTGCTCTGCTCTCCGTAGCAGTTACACTATCCTTTGCCATTAATGATGCTCCTTTTCCTACCTCCACAGAGGGGAACACTCCCACTGCCATAACTCCTTCTCTTGTACATTCTCTATTGGTCATGTTGCTCTTTGTCAACATTTGCCCAAGATACAAATTGCAACATTTATTCCAGATGATCCCTGCGCCGGCTTCAGCTTATCCGTTAACACCCATTGAACCTGTCATTATATTTGTATTTCCCTCGACACTGAAATCTATTTCACTCTGCTTCATGTTCTGCAGTAACCATTAGCTGAACAATTGTTGGCTCCCACCTCCATTTCTGCCAAAGCTGATTGAAATTCATTCTTTCCCAAGAGTTGAAAGCAATTAAAAATCTTTTTCTCTCAGTCTTTCTTCTTCCTGCAATCTATAGATTTTAAAAGAAATAAACTTGTCATCACCTTATCACTACCTCTTAATTTAACTGGTTTCCAACCCAGGCCATGTCCTGCAGTGTGGGTCATGGTTTTTCACATTGTATTTTTCAACTAAAGAAAGCTCCCAGTTTCTGTTTTCTATCCTTTGCCCCGATAGTTTAGCTCCCCATCTATTACATACCCTCTATCCTTTCTGTAAGACTTCCTTCTGTCTGAGAAAGCTCCTTCGTTCTCTAAGAAGGAACTTGCATTTATACAGCGACTTTCATCACTTCATGTTGTCCCAAAATAATTAACAGCCAATTCGATACTTTCGGAGTCAAAGTTGTAATGTAGGTCCTACAAATAGAGACAAAAGGCCAGATAGATAATCTGTTTAGATGATGTTGGTTAGCGGTGTAAATGTTGAGCATGACACTTGGAGAACTCCCCTGCTCTTCTTCATACTGGGCCATGGGAACTTTTGAAGCCAGAAGAGAGGGCAGTCGGGGCTTCAGTTAAACAGCTCTGCCCAAGAACAATACCTCTGTCAATTCAGCATTCCACTGAAGTGTCAGCTTAGATGATGTGCTCAAATTATGGTGTGGGGCCTGACTCGCCAGAATGCTAGCCACGGAATCAAGGCTGACACCTTAATCAGTCCCCTGCTGTATACAACGTTTAAACCAAACACTCATCCAAGTCAATTGTCATGTTCATTCCTTCTATGTTTCCAAACAACACTGGATTCATTCTAACAGCGTCAATTTTGCGCATTTCACTTTAAACAAAACCCACAGTCTGTGTCCATGGTGTCATTAGTCTCCGTAGATTTTCAACTTCCCTGTAAACCTAGCGGATCTGCTGCCTGTTGTATGTTCCGCCCGATCTTCACTGCTATTGATTCCTGAAACGGGAGGTCTATTCACTTCGCTGGTTTACCATCTAAGTGGGGGGAGGGTGAAAATCAGCCCCCAACCCCTTCCAAATTCATTGTATAAAATTATTAATTCCCCCCCCCCCCCCCCCGCCCCCCCAGTGTACACCCTTTCTCTACAGATGATGCTCCACGGATGGTAGTAAACCCTCTGGTCTACAGACTATTCGACCACGGTGGGCGATGCAGCGGAACCTGGGCGGCGCAGCCTGTGTTTTAATTTGAACTTCCCAGACAAAGAGGGGTTACACATGCCTCTGAGACACCCAACCCCGGGCTGGAGTATCACTCTTAGAGAGGATTTAATGATCTAGATGAAGGAAACTAGGAATATTGCTTCAAATTAAATCAAAGAGGATTTGAAATCCGAAACGAGGAAAGTAAGTTTAAACCAAATACCAGGAAGAATTTCTATACTTAAAGACTCAGAAATGTTTGGATTAATCTGCCAGAAAACTTCGAGAGGCAAAAATACTAAACAAGTTCAAAATAGTCACTTTTTGTCCTTGACATTTTTAAAGTCCTTACAGAACATTAAACATAAGACCTATTAATATTGCATCTGATTGCCATTCATAAACTTCACCAGCTCCTTGGTTACCCAAATTGTCTCTCCACCAGGCCCACATGCTTTGCTCGCACTCTACTCCACATTTTGGGGCTCAGGCTACACCAGCTGAGAGGCAGAATGAGATGCTGTTCTGTCTCTATAATCACCTCTAACACCTGCTCTTCAGGCAACAGCCAGCTGCTGTCAGGTTGCACTGTCCCTGGCTTCATTAATCAGTGAGAAAAGAACTGACAAATTGCCATCATTTAAAGCTTATCAATTGAAAATGTTTCAAAAACCCCAGGATTTAAATATAGCAACCTGCAGATAGCAGCCATCAGCTAGCAGATACAGGGAGTAGCAGTAAACTCCTCTGTGTCAGTCTCGGTCTCCTCACTGGTGGGTAAGGTTTTTAGAAACAATAATCAGGGGGGAAAAATCAACAGGTTAGTTAAGGATAGCCAGCATGGATTTGGAAAAGGCAGGTCATGCTTGACTAATCTAATTGAATGTTTTGCTGAAGTAACAGAGAAGGTTGATGAAGGGAATGAGGTGGATGTTGTCCACACGGATTTTAACAAAGTGTTTGATGAAGTGCCACATTAAAGGCTGGTTAACAAAAGGACAGAAAACAGCAAGTCGTGGTAAATAGTTGTTTTTCAGACAGGAGGATGGTAGACAGTGGTGTTTCCCCAAGGGTCAGTGCTAGAACCACTGCTTTTTTTGCTATGGATAAATGACTTGGATCTTGGATGCAGAGTAGAATCTCAAAATATGCTGATGATACCAAACTTGGAGGAGTGGCAAACAGTGAGGATGATACGAATGGCTTGTAACAGGACATAGATAGGCTAGCAGAATGGGCAGATAAGTGGCAGATGAAATTTAATACAGACAAGTGTGAGATGAGGTGGCAGAAGGGATAGGGTGAGGTAATATAGATTTAATGGCACAGTTCTAAAGAGTGTAGGAACAGAGGGATCTGTTCATCGATCTTTGAAGGTGGCAGGACATATTGAGAGAGTGATTCGTAAAGCATATGGGATCTTGGGCTTCATAAATAGAGGCATTAAGTACAAAAGCAGGGAAGTTATGCTGAACCTTTATAAAACTCTGGTGAGGCCCCAACTCGAGTATTGTGTCCAGTTCTGGTCACTACACTTTAGGAAGGATGTGAGGGTCTTTGAGAGGGTGCAGAGGAGATTTATCAGAACGGTTCCAGGGATGAGGGATTTTAGTTACAAGGTTAGGTTGGAAAAGCTGGGGTTGTTCTCCCTGGAACAAAGGAGATTGAGGGGAGATTTGATAGAGGTGTACAAGATTATGAGAGGCTTAGATAAATTAGACAGGAAAAAATGCTCCCATTAACAGATGGACTCGGGGATACAGGTTGAAGGTTTTGGGCAAGAGACGTGGGAGTATGTGAGGAAGAACATTTTTACAGAGAGAGTGGTAATGACCTGGAACTCACTGCCCACGAGGGTGGTGGATGCAGAAACAATCAATGATTTCAAAAGTAAATTGATGGACACTTGAAGGAAATAAACTAGCAGGGCTACAGGGATTGAGCGGGTGAGAGGGACTCACTGGTTGCTCTGCAGAAAGCTGGCATGGACTCGATGGGCTGAATGGCCTCCTTCTATGCTGTTAATGATTCTATGACTGTATGGGGAGGGACCTCTGAAATATAATCAAAGGATTTTTAGACTGGAGTTATACCACACACTTTGGTAACTCAGACTGGTGTGAAATGGCCTTACTGAGTTCGTTACTCTTCTGAACACTGCTGCTTTTCATTGTTCCACATCCAAATTTGTTTTGCCTTGACTCAGAGCTGGACTTATAACTGTTATCCATGTGTCCAGTCTCCTCCAGTCACAATACAATGGCTTACGTAGCATGGTCACGCCACAGAAGAAGTGCCATGGGTCATTTTACTACATTAAAGACCCCCTATAATTGCAAGTTGTTGGAGAGTGAGGCCATAGTGGGATCGGTAAATGAAAGATGATTTTGAAATCAACCTGCTGGGGAGCAGTCAGCATAAATCTCCAGCTGTGGGGTGATAGGTGAGTGGGACTTGCTATAGAACAGCATGTGGCAGCAAAGGTCTGGATGAGTTGGAATTTGTGTAGGGTGGAGCTGAGGAGACCGACGAGGGGGACTTTAGAGAAGGCGGACCTGGGGCTGTCAAAGGCCTGGATCAGGACCCCAGTGGTGATTGATGTGAGACATTGTATGGAGGCCCAGTCTGTCCTCCCAGGTGGATGTAAAAGATCCAATGGAACTATTCAAAGACCAGGGGAGTTCCCTCCCTACCCAGTGTCCTTGCCAATATTTATTCCTCAACAATTGTCACTAAAATAAAATGCCCACTCATTTATTACATTGCTGTATGTGGGAGCTCAGTGTGTGCAAATTGGCTGTCACATTTCCTACATTACCAGTGACTACACTTCTAAATCATTTTATTGGTGGTAAAGTGCTTTGGGATGTCCTGAGGATGTGAATGACACTATATAGATTCAAGTTCCTCTTTTTTATATTAAAGGCACTGTATGAGGCAAAACAATTGCTGTCAATTCAGGAGCAGAGGAAGGGCCTTCACTGTGAAATAGGGCACTTGGGGGTAGAACTTGGTCAGCAGCAGAAAACAGGTGGTATTGCCTTGGCCGGTTGTACACACCCCGCCCGATATTTAGTTCTGCTGACTTCAGCCCATGAAATACCATTCATTGTGCTGCTGCTCCAGTCGAATTTCTACTTCTTGGGCTTCCACATGGGTACCCTGGATTGTGTTTCAGCAACTGGTGGACAGGCGAATACTGCCAATATTGACGAGGCAGTTTTAAATCAGAAGTCTGGGGGAACTTTCTCGTCAAGCCTGTGATGTAAAATGATTAAACAGTTTTTTAAAATCCGTGTCTGACTTTTCATTGTCAGTGCATAGCAGAGATGGTGGTAATGCCAGTGGACTAGTAATCCAGAGACCAGGCTATGTCCCTGGGAACATAGGTTCAAATCCCACCATGAGTTTATGTACAAATGATTAATGAGAATCTGGAATTTTCTCAGTAATAGTGCCATGAAACTATCAATTGTCGTAAAAACCCACCTGATTCATTAATGTCCTTTAGGGAAGGAAATCTGCCATCCTTACCTGGTCTGGCCTACATGTGACTCCAGACCACAGCAATGTGGTTGACTCTTAAATGCCCTCTGAAATGGCCTAACAAGCCATTCATTTGGCAAGGGCAATTCAGGATGGGCAACAAATGCTGGCCTTGCCAGTGATGCCCACAGCCATGAAAGAATAAAATAAAGTGACTGAGCCTGGTCAGGAAGCATTGAATTCATTGGAAATGAAAATCAGACTGTCTCTACAACAGGCAGTTAATCAGCAATGCCAGATTTACGTCAGGCTGACAAAATCGATGGGCCAATTTTAACCTAAGCAGCCCATTGGGACCGGGGCAACACTGGCTTTACACTCTTTTTTTATTCGTTGGTGTGATGTGGGCATCACTGGCTAGGCCAGTATTTATTGCCCATCCCTAATTGCCTTTGAGAACTGCTGCAGTTCATCTGATGTAGGTACAACAACAGTGCTGTTAGGAAGGGAGTTCCAGGATTTTGACCCAGCGACAGTGAATGAACAGCGATATAGTTCTAAGTCAGGATGCTGTGTGACTTGAAGGGGAACTTGCAGGTGGTGGTGTTCTCATGAATCTGCTGCCCTTGTCCTTCTAGGTGGTAGAGGTCGCGGGTTTGGAAGGTGCTGTCGAAAGAGCCTTGGTGAGTTGCTGCAGTGCATCTTGTAGATGGTACACACTGCTGCCACTGTGCGTGAATGTTGAGGGTGGTAGATGGGATGCCCTGTCCAATATTATTCTCCATTGGCATCAGCGGAGAGTACTAGAAGGCAGGTATAAAAGCAGTGTTACACTTGAGTCTGTCAGTTTCCAGTGGGCTGGTTAGGTTAACATTATTCCCATAGTGTCTGTTACCATGGGTCCACGCCGACAGACAATCTGTGCATTGATGCAGAGCTCGATACAGGCGTAGGGAAAGCAGCTACCACCTGTGGCCAACTCACAAAATGCGTATGGGATAACACCAAACTGACCCTTAGGACCAAACTGATGGTTTATAAGGCCTGTGCTCTCAGCACCTGCTGTACGGCTGTGAAATATGGGTGACTTACAGCTACCAGGCAAAGAAGCTCAATAATTTTCATCTTCGCCATCTGCGGTGCATTATGGATATTTCCTGGCAGGACAAAATCACAAAGCATAGAGAGATACAGCACTGAAACAGGCCCTTTGGTCCACCGAGTCTATGCTGATCATCAACCACCCATTTATACTAATCCTATATTAATTCCATTTTTCCCCTCTCACATCCCCACCTTCCCTACCACCTACCTACACTAGGGGCAATTTTTACAATGGTCAATTTACCAATCAACCTGCAAGTCTTTGGCATGTGGGAGGAAACTGGAGCACCCGGAGGAAACTCATACAGTCACAGGGAGAACTTGCAAACTCCACACAGGCAGTACCCAGAACTGAACCTGGATTGCTGGAGCTATAAGGCTGCGGTGCTAACCACTGCACCACTGTGCCACCCCAGCAAATGTGGCAGTCATCTCAAAGGCAGAGCCCACAAGTGTGTTGGCACTGATCAGAGGTGGCTTCAGTGGATGGGACATGTCTGCAGGATGAAAGACGGTTGTATACCCAAGGACCTTCTGTATGGTGAGGTAGCCAGGGCCAGATGACCAGTGGGGCGCCCAAAGCTCTGCTTCAGGGATGTTTGCAAATATGACATGAAGGCCCTAAATGTTGACTATCGCACCTGGGAGTCACTAGCTGGTGAAAGAGGAAAATGGCGATTCATCCTGTGGACTGGTGAGCACTACCACGATGACCAGAGACTACAGCAGCCTGGCAACAGGCGCCAACATCAAAAACAACAACTCACAGCGTCACTTGGCAGCTTCACGTGTGGTACTTGTGGTAGAACCTGGCTCTCAAGGATTGGCCTTCACAGCCATCAGCAAAGATGCACCAATAGAAAACACCCCACCTAAATGGATTGTTTGCTGTGTGTCCATCATCTTTCATAGATGGAAGGATGCCAACCCATGTCACCACGCAGAGATGTCCATAGCCTATTTCTCTGAGGGTTTGTCTTTGTGTATTTTAGGACCTCTACTGGTCACTTGTATTATTGCACCAAGGCATGCAATACATGGCAAGGAAAAGCAAGCCAGTCACCAAGAACATTTCAGATTCTATAATCAGAAATGTTGGGGTGGCGTATTTGTCTTTTGTTTTTTCTGCAGCAATGCATGCAGCTTTCGGAAATGAATGGGTAGAAGAGCGGAGAACAGGGTCACCAGGTAACAACAGGATGTTTCTGCTTAAAAGGCCAGAAAAATGTGCATTTATATAGTGGTTCATAGCATCCTCAAGGCAACCCAAAGTGCTGCACACCTGATCAATTACTTTAGCAGTTATTGTGTGGATAAATGCAGTGGTCAATGTTTGCACAGCAAGATCCCACAAACAGCAATATGATAATGACCACATCATCTGTTTTTTGTGGTGTTGATTAAGAGATAAATATTGGCCAGAACACCACGGAGAACTGTATCTGAGCTGGTGGCTGCAAGTGTCAGGTTAAGTGGTGGGGCCTCTTCATCAGTGCTGTGTTTTTGTGCTCTTTCCTCCTCTTGGGTGTGCTATGGCTGGGCAGGCATCTGAAAGCAGAAAAACAGAAAGGGGAAGTTTGGGGTGAGGGAAGATGAAGGGTGAAAAGCAAGAGGTCCATGGTCTCACCATCTGCAGCTTGCTCATCACTGCCAGAGAGCAGGTTGAGGATGAGCTGTGAGTTGAGAAGGGGCATAAGGCAGAAATATACAGTAATCCTCAATGTTTTCAGTGACATCGAATGTTGCAGGTCCTGTCACAGCTGGCCCCATGATGTGGAGAACCATCTCCTCCACTGGTTCTGCCCTGCTTTTTTCTATTGTGTGCCACCTTGTCCTGCAAGCAGGCAGAATGCCAATGATTGTGTAACTGTATTAGTGTGATGTGGCTGCTATAACTGAATAGCCGGAAGTATGTGGAGGCAGTGAGAGGTGGGTGTAAGACTGGCAGCATTGGTAGGTGTGAGAGGGTGAGGTGTCGTACATGGATGTTAGCTGTGAGTACTGAGTGCCAAGGACTGGTGCTGGGTGAGTGATGGGTGTCTGGTACATTGAGCAGCTTGAGAGGTTGGTGGTGTGCTGGGTAGGAGCTGTCATCTGAATATGCATTCACTGACCTTGACCACCCACATGAGGTCTTACTTAGACTTCTTGGGGCACTGCTGCGAGGCCCTTGAGAGCAGCCCTGGAAATTGACCTCCCCAGTCACCTGCTCCCAATCCCTTCTGAGAATGGTCCTTGAGGGCCACCTGCCCCCCCCCCCCCCCCCCCACCACACCACCCCCCCCCAGCACTGCCCCCGCTGTGGAACCATGGCATCTCTCCTCTTGTCTACCTCTATGACAAAGGCCTTCAGCATTGCATCCATGATCCTGGACCCCTCTCTCTACCCTGATAGTCCATCTTCCTCATGTTGAAATGGAGCAATAACATTCAACAACAGCCTCCTGTAATTCAGTGCAGCTTTCCTTTAAGAGGGACAGACTGCCTTTAAGAATAGAAGGCCGACTGCACCATGTGTTACCTGTTCAGCTCGCATAGGCAGATAGCAGCATGGGAGCCGCTCTGCCCAATGCTATTAGGTAAATGAGGAGGCAGCAACAAATATGGGTGCTGCATTCCAGTCCATTGGAACTGGCATGGGCAGGTAACGAGCTGCAACCCTCACCCCCGAAAAATGGGAAAAACCAATTTGTAGATCATTATTGGAAATCAGACAAGAATTGGAAATTAGACAAGAATCACGAAGTAGTACCAACAACCTTCCTAAATTTATGAATATTAAATCAGCAAAACAAAAATGAAACAGGAATTTGTTTTCACTATATGGAAAAAAATGTTTTTTTCTCCCGCTTTATGAAGGCACGGTCTCCTGCTGGGATACAGTGGCATTGGCACCAGCCACCCTCTGGTACCTCACTCCTGTTTGTGCCTTGACGTTGAATGCTAACACAGTAGCCCTGACCAGTCTTGTTATGATACAATGTCCACTTGTGGGTACTTTCCAGCTTTGGTCATTGAGTTATGATCAGATACAGGAATCCAGACTTGTTTGCCCTGTCCCCTGACCAGGGGCACTGAGGCCAATTGTATCACCACCCGCAGCTGCCCTTGTTGAGAGGGGAGTAAAACTAGGCAGGGTTCATGCCCTGATTGCCATCCAACAGTGACCCCTGTTGGGAAGTCTGTATTGGACAAAATTGAGGTTGAGTTTTCATATTGTTTATGGTGTTGCTGACCAGCCTCATACATAAAGAACAACATTGTGGGGTGAGGTACCAGAGACCAGGCAGCAGTGTGCTTTAGTCGAATGGCTCAGTGGTGACAGTTACATTAGCTGATATTGTTAATGGTTGTCTCTCCTAAGATACTGCTTCCCTCCCCATCAAATCTGCCATCATCACCACCCCTTAAAAAACCACCTACGGCCCCTCTATCCTTTGCAAACTACCACCCCATTTCCAATCTCCAAAGTCCTTGGACAATTTGTTCCCTCCCAAATCTGAGCCAAACCTTCTCGCAATTCCATGTTTGAAGTTCCTCCAATCAGGGTTTCTACGCCTGCCGTAGTACTGAAGCAGCCCTTATCAAAGTCACAAATGACATCCTTGGGTAACCTAACCCTTCTCACACCTCTCAACCTGTCTGCTGCCTTCAACACTGTTGACTGCACCATCCTCCTCCAATACCTCTCCTCCATTGGCCAGCTGGGTGGGACTGCACACGCCTTGTTCCACCAGAGAATCTCTACAATGGCCTCTCTTCCTGCTCCCATGCTGTTACTTCTGGAGTGTCCCAAAGAGCTAACCTTGGCCCCCTCTCATTTCTCATCTATGTGCTGCCTTCTGGCAACATCATCTGAAAACACTGTGTTGGGTTCCACATGTACATTGACAATACCCAGCTTTAACTCATCATCATCTCTCTCTACCCCTCCACTGCCTCTGATTTGTCAGCCAGCTTGTCCGACATCCAGTTAAGTATTGAATGCAGTCGTCTTCAGTCTCCACCACAAATTTCCTTCCTTAGCCACTGGCTCCATCACTCTCCTTGTCAATTGCCTCAGGCTGAAGCCGTCTGTATGTAACCTTGCTGTCCTATTTAATCCTAAACTGAGCTACAACCTTATTATCCTCACCATCACTAAGACCACCTACATCACATGTTTATGGCCCTGCCTTAACTCATCTGCTGCTGAAAACCTCATTCATGCCTTTATTACCTCCAAATGTTCCAATGCTCTCCTGGCTGACCTCTCACCTTAACCACTCCACAAACTTGAGTTCATTCAAAACTCTGCTGCCTGGGTCCTAACTCGCACCAAGTCCCGTTCACCCATCAGTCCTGTGCTCATTGACCGACATTGGCTCCTGGTCCAGCAAATTGATTTTAAAATTCTCATCTTTTGAATCCCTCCATAGCCTCGCCCCTCCCTATCTCTGTAATCTTCTTCAGCCTTACAACCCTACAAGATCTCTGCACTCCTCCAATTCCAGCCTCCTGCACATTCCTGATTTTCTTGGCTACACCATTCAGCTGCCCAGGCCCTAAGCTCTGGAATTTCCTCCCTAAACATCTCCTCTCCTCTTCTCTGCCTCTGTCTTTTTCTCTAAGACGCTCCATAAATCCTACATCTTTGACCAAGTTTTTAGTCACGAGTCCTAATAGTTCTCCATGTGGCTCAGTATCAAATTTTGATTGATAATTGCTCCTGTGAAGTGGCTTGGAATATTTTACTATGTATAGCAAGTTGTTGTTGGGTTCTGATGCCATGGCAACTGACATCGCTGAAGCCATCCTGGATGATGGTTGGGTGAACTCCCATTTCACACTCATTCCACAATCTGGAATGATGTACAAACTGCAGGTGGTGTGACCACAGACCTCTTGCTTTCCACCCACTCCCCTCTCCTCACCCCAACCTTCCCCTTGGGAACTTATGCTTTCAGGTACCTAAGACTAGCTGCCTGGTCAAACAGTGGTGCCTGAGGACGAAGGCCCAGAGGAAGAGCACACCTCTGGGGAAGAAGTACTGTCACCCGATCTAACACTTGCAGCCACCAGCTCAGATACTGGCACTGCGCGTACCTTAGAGCGAGGCATAGAAATGGGACCTGCATGTGGTGAGTCACCGGGCATAAGTGGGCTGCAGAAAGGCTGAGGGTGAGCTCACAGATATGTTCTGCTGCAGAGGACTCAGATGAGGGCTTCAATGGGGCAGGGGAATGCTAATGGTGCATTGGCACACTGGCAGACAGCCTGTTGTCACTGTCAAGGAGCTTGGAGGAGTCAGGCTCCAACTTGGCACTGGGCTTCACACAGAGTTTGGAGCCAATCCTTTCCAGCGCGGAAGTGGTGACCAACTCCACGAGGACACTTGTGGACGCAGCCGTCATGCAGCGTTTGTGATAGCCAATGTCTCGGCACAGGCAGGAGTCACCCAATGTCTGAGTGCTTCAGTGTAAGCTCAGACTGAGGTCATGAGATCTCTGCTTGTTGCCATGCATCCAACTTGGTGCCATGCAAGCTCAGATTGCTGCCATCATGGCTGTGAATACCCCGTGTTCAAAGGGACTTGCAGGTACTGAAAGCAGTGCAGCAGTGCTCCAGTAGATTACTAAGACTGCTGAGCCACCGCCCCAGGGGGAGTGGCAGAGGCCCCCGTGGAGCACGAACCTGCCAATGTTTCTCCAGGTGACAACATTCATGCTCCCACCACTACCACGCTGGCAGTGCCCCTGCTGATGCCTCCCAGCCAGCCAGCCCAAAACGATGGTGCCCACGCTGAGGCAGTCTGAAGTGTAGAGCTGTTTGAGGTCATCCTGCAAGGTGAGCACATGCGCAGACGGGCTCCTGCTCTCTGCGTGTACGCTGCATTCTGACTTGCCAGGACTGGTTAGCGCATGCGCCACTGACATCATTGCATGATGTGTGCATCTTCGGGCAACGCGCCTGGTCGGCCTCTGCGCATGCGCTTTACGCGTACAGCAATGCAACGCCAACGGGTATTCACCCATGCGTCAAGCTCCGCTCCCCCCCCCCCCTCGCTGTTCTCTCCGGCTGCTCCGCTCCCACCCTTGATGCTCTCTCCGGCTATTCCGCTCTTTCCGGCCACTTCGTTCGCCCCCCCCCACCGGCCCGCTCCACTCTCCCCACCGTCCCCAGCCCGCTCTTTTCCCCCCACCGTCCCCAGCCCGCTCCGCTCCCACCCCGTCCCCCTCCCTGGCACGCTCCGCTCCCTCCCCGTTCCTGGCCCGCTCCGCTCCCACCCACCCCATTTCCCGTCCCTGGTCCGCTCGCTCTCCCCCTCCCACCATTGTGTGCTGCCATCTGTTTAGGTTAGGTTGCCTTTGTGTGATTATTTGAGCAGCGCCATCTTTAGTCCTGGCAGCTGCCTGAAGTAGCGGACTGTGACGTTTTAGTGGCACATGCTGCATTTGTGCATGTGCCACTGCAGCACCACCTAGTGGTAGCATTGTCAGCAAATGCAGCCTAATGTTATATACCAGAACATCAGTTAGTAAAGGATAATACTGGAGCCAACCTTTACTCAGTCTTACATTTATTTACAGAATGAGACATTACAAGCATACCCTCCTAACTCAATCATACCACAGTTTAAGTGAATGTCTCTTTATATGTACTCAAGTGAAACCCCAATTAATGCCCACCACCTTTTTTTTATTCATTCATGGGATACGGGCATTGCTGGCTAGGCCAGCATTTATTGCCCATCCCTAATTGCCTTGATAAGGTGATGGTGAGCTGCAGTCCTTGGGGTGTAGGTAAACCAACAGTGCTGCTAGGAAGGGAGTTCCAGGATTTTGACCCAGCGACAGTAAAGGAACAGCGATATCGTTCCAAGTCAGGATGGTGTGTGCCTTGGAGGGGAACTTGCAGGTGGTGGTGTTCCCATATAATTAAACATAATTGATATGCAATCAACAATTTGTTGAGTATTGTATGTATCATTAGATGTTTTCTCAGATAAAGGTGGTATAGAATGGTTGGTTTGTGATGTCTTTCATTTCAGGATTATGACCAAGAGGATGCTGTAATAATTTGTAACAGAGGAATGGTAAGGTGGGGAAGTTTGGAGCAATGGTGGTCTGGGGACATTTTCAGGGGAAGCGGAGTCTGATGAGATGCTCATGGACAGCCTGTCCAGAGCAATTATGTCTTGGTTGCCTCCTCCTTTCCTCCTACTGAGGTGGTCAAAGCCTTTGTGGGAAGGGACGCACCCCCATGATTGTGAGATTGTGAAGAACGCAGTAGACCACCACAAATCAGAGACATGCTCCGGCGAGTACTGGAGGGTTCCCTTCCCCCTACCCCGAGCAGTCCAGGCAGCAGAACTCTTTGCTTCAGCGGGCTGGTGATATGCTCCGCAATGTTCCAAGTTGAGAATGGCTGTCATTGTGGGAGTGATGTCCACGTGTGGTTGGATGGCAGAGGGGAGTCATCAGCCATGTGTAGAGCAGTTAGCTCTTGTCACCAAGAATCCACCCTCTGGCTCAACGTGGTGGCTCAACGATGGCTGCAATGGCTGGCTACTGTGGGATGAAAGCATCATGACTGCTGCCAGGATAGTGAGCATTCACCAACATGATGGCCCATGCATGGTCACACACCAACTGCATGTTCAGGGAATAGAGATCTGTGAGGTTACGACTCCCCATGAAGATGCAGTGCCTGCAGAGCTACGTGAGTGCAATCGATGGCTCCCTGCACCATTGGGAATCATGATACTCTGGCAAAGCCACATGCCCACTCCTCCTGCTTCTATCTGCTTAGAGAGAAGACAATGAAGTCCCCTCTCCTTGCCTACAGAGCCTTGGTGACCTCCCTGATGCAGCAATGCACAGCGACCTGAGATATGTTATATTGCCAGCTCCAGTCTGGGAGGGTCCACTGGCATAGAAATTAAGGGCCACAGACACCTTGACAACCACTGGCAGTGCTGTCCTTTCCCTGCTCTGTGGCTGCACGTCCGGTCCATTGCCGCTGTAGACAATGCTCCTGGCTGAGGTGGAGGTAGACGAACGGCTCTCTGAAGACCCGAGGTGGGTAAGACCTCATGCTGAGAACTCTCCTCTCTTCTTTCTGTAAACAGCTTCCCCTCTGTGCTGCCTCATGCTCCATCTCCATGCCAAGAGGAACTGCAACTATGGTTCCCATGGCATAGGATTAGTTTTGAACTCAGAGACATTTCAAATCCACACCACTCCTTCCAAACGTTCAGCACCAGTTCCTTCTGACTGAAACAACTTCTGCCAACTCCTCCAACTCCTCCAAGAACACAGCACTTCCACCATCTCTGCAGCAGCAAAATGTGATGATTGGTGGAGACATCATCATCAGGGGGGACCCACCGCCCTCGACCCCCACCCCCCCCCCCCCGCACACCATTTTTGTTGTCACTTGACTCACATATCACCGAATCCAGCGGTGCTACGGAGTCGAATTTTGCGACCCCATTGCTCAGGGTCACATAGGAAGGATGCTTCCTTTGATGAATTATTGTGCACTGTGGAACTGTACGTCAGAAAGCACCAGTGCCTTCAGTGGAGATGAGGAGAAAAACAAAGCTAAGGGAACGTTTACAACTAGTGGTGGATGAGAGATAGGTGGGCCAACATGTGGCAACTAAACATTCTTCCAAATCATTTATAAATTTATAAATAAATTTCTGTCTGGCAATGGAACCCAAGTTGCATTACAACAACAACCTACATTTATATAGCACATTTAATGTGGTAAAATATCCCTAGAAACTTCACAGGCGTGTTACCAAACAAAATTTGACACCAGGCCATAAAGCATTAAGATAGGAGGAAATGTTCTGGAAGTTTTATATGGGTTTTGCAACTCAGAGGTTACAAGTTCAAATTCCACCTTGGCTAGTTGTGAAATTATAAATCTGGTAATTTGTGAAAGGAATCTGCTACCCAGCCATGTGACTCCAGTCCCACTCGACACTGTTGACTCTTGTTGCCTTTAGAGCGATTAGGGATGGGTAATTAATGGTTTCTTTCTAGCACTGCCCCTACCCCAAGAACAAATAAAAAACTGATCCCATGGCAAAGATGAGCAGGGGAGGGAGTTCTCCTGGTGTCCCGGCTAACATTTATTCCAGGTCCATCACCAGCTAATCAGATTGTCTGGTTGTATATTTCTGTGCTGTGTGGGACCTTGCTGTGTGTAAATTGGCTACCATGTATTCTACACCTTCACTGGCTGTGAATCGCTTTGGGATGTTCTGAGGCTGTGAAAGGCGCTAGATAAATGCAAGTTTTTTCTTTACACAATTGAGACCGAAAAGGAAAAGCTGTGGAATCCTTTTAACCTAGTACCTGCTGGTGGTAACCCCAGATTCCATAATTAATCAGTTATCTAATCATCTCCTCCTACTTCACTAACCAGCCCATCTATGAGCATGTGTGTTTGAAGTGTGGTTGGCACTCTGGCCTTAGCTCTGCATGATGCCAGCTCGACAATGCTTTACCCATAGAGAAGTAGATGTGAGATGGGTCTAGCTCTGGTGTGGTGCCTTGCACCTCTCTCCTGGCCTTTTGTGTTCACACTGTGGCTTTCTCACATGCCCTCCCAGTCACTCCATTTACCTGCGGTGATGATATGGCTTTGCTCATTTTTAAGGGTATTCTATTGCAAATTCACAAATTTTGTGACTTTTCCATTTTAATATATATATTTGCAACGTTATAAACAGTTACAATTCCTGCAACACCCTGGTCCACTCCTCCATTACCCCCACCACCTCATCCCCGTCCCATGGCACCTTCCCCTGCAATCGCCTCTCTCTCCTCACTATCCCAGGCCCCAAACACTCCTTTCAGGTGAAGCAGCGATTTACTTGTACTTCTTTCATTGTAGTATACTGTATTCGCTGCTCACAGTGTGGTCTCCTCTACATTGGGGAGACCAAACGCAGATTGGGTGACCGCTTTGCGGAACATCTCCGCTCAGTCCGCAAGCAGGACCCTGAGCTTCCGGTTGCTTGCCATTTCAACACTCCCCCCGCTCTCATGCTCACATCTCTGTCCTGGGATTGCTGCAGTGTTCCAGTGAACATCAACGCAAGCTCGAGGAACAGCATCTCATTTTACTTTTATTTTAAGTTATTTTTTAGTTTTTACAATTTTTTTAAATGTTTATTTCATTTCATCTCAGTTTGTTCAGTTTGCTTACCCACTGTTTATTTTCATGTTTGTACTTGCTGCTGTTCAATCTTCAGTCCGTTAACACCCTATTTGTACTAATGCTTTGTCTTTCAACACACCATTAACATATTGTTTGCCTTTGCTCCATGACCTTTTGGTCAGCTATGTGGCCTTGTCCAATCTACACCTTCTCCTTTGTTATCTCTTGCCCCAACCCCACCTCACTTGCCTATAACTTTTGACATTTCTAATATTTGCCAGTTCCGAAGAAGGGTCACTGACCCGAAACGTTAACTCTGCTTCTCTTTCCAGAGATGCTGCCAGACCTGCTGAGTATTTCCAGCATTTCTTGTTTTTATTTTACAATTCCTGCTTCACCAGTTTGTCCTGTTCAGTGTTTGTGATTCTGAAGCTTTGGAAAGCGCTGTTCTTAACAGCACTTGCTCATTGGTGGTGTATATAGAACATAGAACATAGAACAGTACAGCACAATACAGGCCCTTCGGCCCACGATGTTGTGCCGACCCTTTAGCCTATGTATATATAAGTTTATTTATGATGTGGCAGCAGCACGGAGGACAGCCAGTCCCAATGCATCAGGCCCACTAAATTCAAACGGAGAAAAAAAAGACAGGAAATATTAGGAAATATGAGGAAAGAAATGATCAAAAACATGAAGGAGAAAAGATGACAATTAGGGTGTCCAGGAAAGAAAGATTTGCATTGATATAGTGCCTTTCCAAAATGCTTTGTTGGGGATCATTGCTTGCAGCACCAGAAGAGACAGCTGGATGGTACAATGGGCACACGAGCCTCTAAGAACAATGGGGTTGCAGCCTTGCGGTCCTTGGCAGAGATCAAGAGTTACAATATTAAATGGGGGCATTTATCCCAGGCCTAATGTCCCTTTCCATATGGTGGTCTCAGGAAACAGAGTAAATAGTACAGATGTGAGGGAAATGGGCAGGAAACCTGAGCTCCACCCACATGCCAGCAGTTACATGTAGTCATTGGGGAAGCAGTGAATTTTGTCATATTTTGCTCATCCTCCACCACTCTTTTAGACAGGATCACAGGGGACAATCCAGGCCACCAAGTCTGATGGATGTCAAGTGAAGGCTCCTGCTAATTCACACAGAGGATAATTAAGAGTGACCCAGTTTCTACTAATTGTGTCTTGGGACAGTTCCTTCATCTCTTCAAGGTATGACACAGAAGGATGAGCATGACACTCGGGGCTGCATTTGCGGCGAGCTCAAAAAATGGCGGCCCACCCGTGTGGGCTGCACATCAAAGAGTTGCGGCAATCTCAAGCGCGGTGGCTCATTGAAATAGGTGTGGTGGCCTGCACCCCTCCGTCCCCTCCCATCTCATGGAATGGGTGGCTGTCCATCCCCATTTTTAAAGGGGAGGCAACCTGCCACCTAATTTAAATTTTTAAAGTCCGATCCCTAAAATTAAATAAATAAAATTCTAACGCCCCTTTCCCACACTCCCAATAACAATTACAATAACTATTTGCACTTCCCCCACCCCCCACCCCAAAACACGTACCTTTTACATCTGACCTTCATCCCCCCACAAACTGGACAAAGTTTAAGGTTCAACACTTTCCACCATCCCCTACACCCATTACGTATATTTGACCCCGTTCCCCGCTCCCCCCACTGCACTGACAGACTTACCTCCTCCCCACTCCCCACCAGTGTGAGGCTGTGTTTCCCCGGACGGGGAACTGAAGGCACGGAAGTGCCGGCCGCCATGATGAATATCGCGACAGGCCATCAAGTTCACAGGTAAGTCTATTTAAATTTAATCATTTTATTCATTTGAATATTTAAATTGTGGTCCCGTCGCCTAGTGGCGGTGGCGGGGTCGGGGTCGGGGTGGGGGTGGGGGTGGGGGTGGGGGTGGGGGGGGGGGTCACCACCGGGAGGATCGGGCCGGGCCTTCCCAGCGTTGAGGCCTGTGGCGGGCCTCATCCGGAGCCATCATCAGGCCTCTGCCCTCCCCCACCATGGAACCCAACGCCTGAGGGAGAACAAAATCCAGCCCTCGAAATGTGGCAGAAATGTGAGACAGGAAATGTTCACTAGACCCACCACTCATAGATCTCCCGTGGCATTGCTCATGGTCAATCAGAGAATATGCTAGGGTAGATCTTCATCTTGAAAAAGAGAACCTTGCCTTTATATAGCACCTTTCATGACCTTAAGAAGCCCAATAGTGCTTTACAAACAATGAAGCACTTTTTAAAGTGCAAGCACTGCTGTAATGTAGGAAATGCAACAGCCATTTTGAGCACAGCAAGGTCCCACAAACAGCAAAGTGATAATGACCAGTTAATCTGTTGGTTGAGGGATAAATGTTGACTGGGACACCGGGGAGTACTCCCCTGCTCTTCTTCAAATAGAGCCATGGAACCTTTTACACCTACCTGAGAGGACAGACGGTTTAATGTCTTATCTGAAAAATGGGCGGTAAGCTTTTCTCACAACAGTAGTACACTGTTCAAGTGCAATATTTACTTTGATCCTATTGGGATACTTGACTCCCCTATTCTAATCCCCACACCCGGGCTTGGTTGGGTGTTAAGTAATTTGAAGGGTCATCATTATTGTTATGTGGGTAAATGTGGCAGTCCGTTTGCATGCAGCAATATCCCACTAGCAGCAAAATTAGTGAAATTATTATTTAATCTGTTTTTAGTGTTGTTGCATAGGAACAAGAGGAGGACATTTAGCCCCTCAAACCTGCTCCACCATTCAATAAGATCATGGTTGATCTGCACCACAACTCCATTTATCCACCTTAGTTTCATATCCCTTGATACCCTTGCCTAACAAAAGGAAAACCTTTTGGGGAAAAGAGTTCCAGATTTCTACAATGTCCCAGTATTGGCTAGGACACTGGGAAAACTCCTGGCTCATCCTTGAATAGTGCCATGGGATCCTTCCAACCACCCAAATAGGCAGACCGAGCCTCAATTTAATGTTTCATCTGAAAAGACAGCACCTCTGACATTGTAACACTCCTTAAGCCCTGCAATGAAGTATCAGCCTAGATGATAAGCAGGGACTTGACCAATAACTATTTAAAATTCAACAACTGTTGTCAGGAAATTCTATAAAATAATGTTGATGAAGCTATTGGGTGAAGACTTGGGAAAATGACCTTTGTGAAGAAAACAGTCAGCACAGATTAGAAATTTGTAAAGGCCCAGACAAAGTCAACCCTCCATATCTCAACTAGCCCATTTGAAGAGATCGGTTTTTGCCTTCAGTAAATGAGATCATAGCTAGGAGTGAGATGGAAGATAGGAGCAATCCAGGATTGAAGACAGAAGTAGAATTACAACCAAGAGAAGAACCAGAGATACTGACAGTGTCATTGAGTGAAAAATGAGGCAAGTAACATTTCGAAAAACATGATCGCTCAATGCCAGTTTCTCGATTGTACAATTGGTACTGACAGAGCCATTACAAAGCAGAAAACCTCCCTTTGACATTGCAGTGGGCATTAGCAGTTAATTCAGAAACCACAGGAATGTGGAATCACCGCAGGGCAAATGTCAGCATACTCGCAGACCAAATTCACTGTTTGCTTAAAATGCAGTTAAACGATAACATATGTCAACCATGAATGAATGCAGTCTGTGACTGATGTGAGTGAGCCATGTTTAGTAGCCTCCAGATATTGTTTAAGTGGGCCATTGCCTCTCTCTGCTGTGTTCCTCTTTCTCTAAAAGTTTTTTGTGGCTTATGCATCAACAATGAGCTGACAGGACGGCAAATGAAAAGCAGCAAATACACCTTGAAAACGAATAAAGACCTGAATCCCCAAATCTTTGCTCAACCTCTGAATGACAGACAATTTTCTTCCCTCCTCCCTGAAGCCATTGACCCCTCGCTGGGGTATAGTTTGACATCCATCAGCAGTCCAGTATGGTGCACATGTGACCATTCCATACATCAGAGATTGCTCAGATCAAGTAATCACAGCCCACTGTGAACCTGCCCGCACCTCATGCCCACCTATCTGCCCTCTAAAGTAGGAGCACAGGGTGATGATCAGAAATGGGCGTCTTGATGGATTTTTGACTCTTTGCTAATCCAGAAACATCACGGTTAATTGTATCACCGACGACACCACCACCATCCACCTCCGCACCCCACCCCAAGAACAACCAGCTCTACACAGATCGGGGATCAGATCTAAAGGCTCACGTGGTCGGTGAGGCTCAGTACCACACCAGTATTGGCTTGAAATTCAACCCGGACTGATGGGATGGAAGTTCTACATTAAACAGGTTCATGGCATAAGCTTGTTGCACAAACCTGGTACCTAATTAATTAACTAATTATTGGCCTCAATTGGAGGGAGAGGCAACAGGATGGCCATTGTGAGAATTGGAAAAATATCAAACTGGTGATCTTTTGATGCTGAGGCATATTGTTAATCTAACGAGTTTGTTGTACCTGATCTTGAAGACTGAGATGGATACATTTTTGTTGGGTAAGGGTATCAAGGGATATGGAGCAAAGACAGGTGAATGGGGTTGGTGTTCAGATTAGCCATAATCTGATTGAATGATAGTACAGGCTCAAGGGGGTGAATGGCCTTCTCCTGTTCCGACTAGCGGGAAATACAAGGTGATCCATTCCCTGGCACTAATGGCACTCCACTTGATGACCATAAAATTGACACAAAAGAGGTTGGGAGTTGTTGCTATGTCAGGGAGTGAAAAAGCCACAAGAGAACATGTCCATTTTGACAGATTGATGTCATGGGTAAGAAACACCATAAAATATGATTCTATTATCCCATAGAATCATACAGCACGGAGGGATGCAATTCGGACCATCGCTCCTGTGCTAGCTCTTTGAAAGAACCATCCAATTAATCCCACTCCCTCGTTCTTTCCCCATAGACCTGCAAATTTCCTCCTTTCAAGTATTTATCCAATTCTCTTTTGAAAGTTACCACTGAATCTGTTTCCACCGCCCTTTCAGACAGTGCATCCCAGATCATAACATCTCACTGGTAGGTTAACCAGACTAAATTCAATCACATTGGAACCAGATGATACATGAAGTGGGGTCGGCCTGTCCTCTGGTGAACGCCATACTGAGAGGCTTTTGGTTGTAGCTTCATCTGACTAACAACATATCTCAAGCTCATTGACTGACTTACACCTCTTTATTACTGGCAAGCCGAGAGTCACAATGGGAGGCCCCACCAAGATTGAAAAGTGTCAAAGAGAAGGTGAGGTAAATCAAGACGTAGTCATAGAGTGACAGCTTGTGTTTTAAAAGAAAGAACATTGCACTTATATAGCTCCTTTCACACCCTCAGGACAACCCAAAGCACTTTTTAAGTGTAGCCACTGTTGTAATGTAGGAAACGTGGCCACTAATTTGCACATAGTAAGCTCCCACAAACAGCAATGTGATAATGAACGGATACTCTGTTTTAGTGGTGTTGATTGAGGGATAACTACAGCCAGGACACCAGGGAGAATTACCTTGCTCTTCTTTGAATAAGTACTATGGGATTGGCTATGTCCACCTGAGAACAGACAGGGCATCAGTTTAATGTCTAATTCACAAAGACAGTACCTCCAATCGCTCAGCACTTTATCAGTATTGCACTGGAGTCTTAGCCTGGATTTTGTTATCAAATCTCTGGAATAGGACTTGAACCCACAATCATCTGACATAGAAGCTCGATTGGTACTAACTGAGCAAAGCTGACATCTATCCATCATAGGGGGAAGGGAAAATTGAGGAAGGTAAGGCATTCCAGAGATCTGAAGTCCTAGGAAAGAATGGGTTAGTGCAGGAGAAGTTACAATGAGTCTTTATTTTAGTTTGGTTCGAGTACAGGGAGGAGGAAGACTGTGTATGATGGGATGTCGGGAGCGTTGGAAAACCAAAGAGGGTAGCAATGACCAGAATATTAATGTAAAGGATAAAGAAAGGCAACAAACGCTTCAACTCGAAGAGGTTAGAACTAAAATAACAGAATGATCATATTGCAAGGTATTTCATGTATCCCATACCCAGGCATGTGAAACCTTTCCCCGACATGGGAGCAGGATTCTGGATGGACGCGGGCTTTATCAAGAGTTCTTGATGGGTGAGGAAGTGTCTGACACCGCAGAGAAAACTAAGTTCGTTGGAGGCAGCTCTGGTCTATTCAACTATTGGCTACAATGTTACAGAGAGTGAGCTTAAATGGTTTCTAAGGGAGCAGTAAGCAAGCTGTTATTGTGAGCAGCACATTACTGAGTAGAAATGTAACTCCCTAAGTATTTCGACGAGGGACCCATAAACAATTTGTGTTAAAGAGACAGAAGGTTCCCAGACGGGGCATTTTATGTAGTTTCTCTCTATTAAGGAGGAAGCCATCAGCAATGTAAATTACATTAGAGGTCACAAGGGGGTAGTTATAATGATGGGCATATTACAGTGGATGAGAGAATACAGAGGGAATGTTTAATGTGGGTTCTCTCTTGGTAGTGGACCAATAAAGTACTTAGTACACCACGGGCTACTGTATCATACTGAGCACTACTGTAAGTACTGTGAGCAAAGTACACTAACATAAAGTTGTGTCAAACACAGCTCATGGGTAACAATATTTTTGAATTAAATACTGCCCTTTTATATTACACGTGTGCTTATTTCACTCTGGTTTGTGGGAGATGCAGGCAGGCTTGGACATTGAAGGGGGAAGAAGTGTATAACCGAGAGAATATATTTGTTCTTGGTGTTTTGCTATCCTGCCACCATAGGATCATTGAATGATACAAATAAAAGCAGATTTAGTTGGATGAAGGAATTTGATTTCATTTTGTTGACTTAAAAACTATAAAGGTTCCTAAGTCCTAACTGTTCTCATTGAATAATGCACTTATAATAAAAAGCTTTACATAGGTTTTGAAGCTTCACAAAGTGCCCTAATTACTCCCAGCTCATACAGCAGAGAGATTTCCCGGAATTATACCAGGGATGAAGGACTTCAGTTGTTTGGAGAGACAGGAGAAGCTCGGATTCTTCTCCTTAGAACAGGGAAGGGGGAGAGGTTAATGAGATGTTCAATATTATGAGGGGTTTTGATAGAGTAGGGAGGGAGATACTGTTTCCAGTGGCAGGAGGGTTGATAATCGGAGGACACAGATTTAAGGTAATTGGCAAAAGAACCAGAGGGGGAGATGAGGAGAATTTATTTTTAAATGCAGCAAGTTTTTGCGATCTTGAATGTGCTGCCCAAAAAGGTGCTTGAAGCAGTTTGAATAGCAACTTTCAAAAGGAAATTGGATATGTACTTGAAAAGGAAAAATTGGAAGGGCTTTGGGGAAGGAGTAGGGGGAGTGGAACTAATTAAATAGGTCTTTCAAACAGCCAGTACAGACACGATGGGCCAACTGGTCTCTTCTGTGGTGTCTGCTTCTATGATTAATACATACAAAAGAGTAGCTTTTAACTTGAGCCAATCGTCTGTCAGGTTGCTCACCAAGATACATTTCCTGTTGTCATGAACATGTGCTATGCTGAATGATGATTTTTTTAATCCACTGGCTGGAAACCGGGATTAAAATTTTTTAAAAAGGGAAAAAGGAACAAATGAAAGGTGACTGCGAGCAATTAAGATGACCAATATACTACACTATACTGCATCAATATACTACATTCCAATGCTTTGTGTTACAGTCAAGTGAGGAGGGGTCGAAGGGTTTCCCTCTTTTCCCTCTCCTTGTTTGACCACAACAGGTTTAATTCTTTCTTAAAGCAGATGTACTGGCCAATTCAGTAGGTGTTTGATTACTTACTTGCTATGATCAGAACAAGAACCAATCAGACAGGTTTTCTTGAGTTAACAAAGAAAGAGGTTAACTTTATTGTACCTAAATGGAACTAATGAAACAATAAACAATGAGGCAACTTTCACTCTCTCACACAAACTAGAGGTTTACACACAAACAAGTAGGTTACAGAGTGGGGAAAGGTAGATTGATTGAATTAGAGTCCATAAAAAATGTATACAGTCTGTGGTGTTTGATGATTCGGCTGGCTTCTAGCTGAATTTAGTGGTCCTGAGGCGTTTCGTTTGAAGAGGTAGATGACTGGTTCATTGGGTTTCTTAGAGACAGTGATGCAGATGATTTCCTCCAATGGGTTTCTGATTGTAGACGGAGTATGCAAAGGTGGTCAGTTAACAAGAAGGAGTTGAAAGCTTTCAAGCTGGAATGGAGAGAGAGAGGAACCCCCACTTAGGGTCTGCTCATGTCAGAGTCCAGTTGCTTCTCCTTTGCTGCAGAGAAAACACCCAGCTTAAAACCACAGATGGGGAAGGCCTTGTTATATGACAGTCACTCAGTGATTCAAACATAGTAGTTAGCAGTATATTTTCAAACATAGCAATTAGCAGGATTTCTTCTTCTTGCTGAGAGAACAGATAGTTCCTTTTTACTTCCTGGGTCGTGTTCTTGCTGGGGACTTAGCAGACATTTTGTCTCTCTCCTCACAAGCATTGCTGTGTAGGATACAGTGTTGTGAATTAGCTCATAATCTTAAGCTGAAAGGATGACTTTTCTGTCAGATTGTCTTTTTAAAAATGTCTTTAAAAAAATACAAATTCAGATCTCCAGCCAGTAGATTAAGGAAAATTATTATTCAACAAACACATTTGCATAATACCTCCCAACCACGCGAAATGAAATATGACAACAAGAACATTTCATTATGGGGTCACAGATTAAAAAAGAACTCTGCACACACACTCGTTAGTCTCACACTGTGGTAGCCATACTCTAGTTTTTTTTTCATCCGGGATTTGGGCACGAGCACAATAGGGGAACTCCAACTGCTTTGACTGGGCTCAATCAGCTTGTGCTCCAGCATACACTGTATTTCCTTGTGTATTTCTACAATATCTTCCTTTTCTAGTTTCTCTATGTCAGTGAACTCAACCCTCTATTCAAAGTTGTTCATAACTTTGTGAAGATCATCCAGTGCTTTTCGTACTTGTTTTTTCCTGTGCTCATCCAGCCTGGCCCACAATTCATACTCGGTTAGGATACTTGACTTGCAGTCACCACTACATTCACCACAATCCAAAACTGCCACAAAACCTTTTTGGTCTTAGGGTTTTCCTTTGGCTTATGAGCTTTTCTGCATCTCCCTTCAGAATTTAAATCTTTAATTTCTAAGTCTTCATTCTGAATTTCCTCCCATACCTGGGTCAGTTTCCTGAGACCAAGGCGATAGGGATCATGTAGGATTAGGTTGTGTACCCTGGTTTTCCCCTGCAGATCCTTTTAAATGCTGTGAGCAGGCTTCCTAGGTCTCCTCTCTGTTCTGCATTTAAATAGGAGAGTAGGGTGTCTAATTTCCCTAACATTTCAATGTTAGCTAATTGGACGGTAGGGGATTCGATGTGGGCATCCTCCAGGCCTCCCTCTAACTTGTCCTCACTGTCCCTTTCGCCCTCCTCTTTCCTGATTGCCTGATAGACCTGTGCTTGTTTATACCCTTCCCGGCTGTGATACCGTTTTAACATATTGTTACGCTCAAGTGAGGAGGAGTCAAAGGGCTTTCCTTTTTTCCCACTCCTTGTTTGACCACAACAGGATTAATTATTTTTTAAAGTGGATGAACTGGCCAATTCAGTAGGTGTTTGATTGCTTACTTGGTATGATTATGACAAGAACAAGTGGCGCAGTGGTTAGCACCGTAACCTCATAGCTCCAGCGACCTAGGTTCACTTCTGGGTACTGCCTATACAGAGTTTGCAAGTTCTCCCTATGACTGTGTGGGTTTCCTCCAGGTGCTCGGGTTTCCTCCCACATGCCAAAGACTTGTGGGTTGATAGATTAATTGGCCATTGTAAAAAAAAAATTGCTCCTAGTGTAGGCAGGTGGTAGGAGAATTGTGGGGATGTGAGAGGGGAAAAATGGGATATAGGATTAGTATAAATGGGTGGTTGATGGTCAGCATGGACTCAGTGGGCCAAAGGGCCTGTTTCAGTGCTGTATGACTCTAAGAACCAATTAGACAGATTTTCTTGAGTTAACAAAGAAAGAGGTTAACTTTATTTTACCTAAACTGAACAAATAAATTTATAAACAATGCACCAACTTTCACTCACACACACACACACACACACACACACACACACACACACACACACACACACACACACACACACACACACACACACACACACACACACACACACATAGGTTACAGAGTGGGGAGAGGTGGATTGGTTGAGTTAAAGTCCATAAAACAAGTATACAGTCTGTGGCGTTTGGTGATTTGGCTGGCTTCTAGCTGAATTCAGTGGTCCTGAGGCTTTTGGTTTGAAGAGGTAGATGACTGGTTCATTGGGTTTCTTGGAGACAATGATGTGGATGATTTCCTCCAACGGGTTTCTGATTGTAGCCAGAGTATGCAAAGGTGGTCAGTCAACAAGCAAGATTTGAAAGTTTTCAAGCTGGAATGGACAGAGAGAGAGAGAGGGACCCCGACCCAGGGTCTGCTCATGTCAAAGTCCAGTTGCTTCTCCTTTGCTGCAGAGAAAACACCCAGCTTAAAACCACAGATGGGGAAGGCCTTGTTACATGACAGTCACTCAGTGATTCAAACATAGTAGTTAGCAGTATATTTTCTTCTTGCTGAGAGAACTTTAAACTTCCTGGGTCTTGGTTCTTGCTGGGGATTTAGCAGACATTTCATCTCTCTCCTCACAAGCATTGCAGTGTAGGATACAGTATTGCAAATTAGGTGATCATCTTAAGGATGGCTTTGCTGGCAGCTTGTCTTATTAAAATTGTCTTTAAAAAAAAAAATACAAATTCAGATCTCCAGTCAGAGGATTAAGGAAAATTATCATTCAACAAAACACATTGGCGTAACATATGTCAAAAGGACAGAGAAAAGCTGGTGGTATGGGCAGAAAAGTGGCAGATGAAATTCATTGTGGAGAAATGAGAAGTGATTTTCTCATTTTGGTAGGAAGAGCATGGAGAGACAATATAAAATAAAGGGTGCAACTCTAAAGTGGGTGCAAGAACGAGACCTGGGTGTATATGTGCATAAGTCACTGAAGGTGGGAGTACAGATTGAGAGAGCAGTTCATAAAGCCTATCTGGGCTTTATTAATGGCATAGAGCACAAGAGCAAGGAGGTTATGTTGAACTTATGTAAGACACTAGTTCGGCCTCAGTTGGAGTTTTGCGTCCAGTTCTGGGCACCAGATTTAAGGAAAAATGTGAAGGCATTGGAGAGAGTGAAGAAAAGATTCACGAAAATAGTTCCAGGGATGAGGAACTTCAGTTACATGGATAGATTGGAGAAGTTGGGACTGTTTTCCTTGAAGAAGAGAAGGCTGAGAGGAGACTTGATAGAGGTATTCAAAGTCATGAGGGCTTTGGATAGAGTAGATACAAGGAGAGGGACAAGAAGGGAGCCCTTCGACTCCTTCCCACCTGATTGTAACACGACACATATCTCAGCAGTAAATGAATTCATTGTTTGTCTGGTGGATTACTATTCCAGATACCTTGCATACAGGTTTTGGTTCATAGAAAATGCATATTTGCCTGTGGAAGCTGATTTTGCATTGAATGGGAATATGAGGTATCTGGAGAGAGCTTGAATTATAACAATGATCACTTCTCATAATCTGGGTCAGTCATACAGCAAATCCAAAGGATCAAACCACTTCTTTTATATCAACAACAGCTTGCAGCTATATCGCCCATTTAATGTAGTTAAAACAGCACTTCACAAGAGTGTATTCAGACAAAACCTGGCACTGATTCACATAAAGAGGTGTTAGGACAGGTGGTCAAAATTTAGTCAAAGGGGTAGGTCAGAGGAATAATTCTACTGATTAAATGTTTGGCATTTTAAGCAAATGAAACCAACAATTCATACTGTGCTGAAACATAGTGAAGGTATAATTGGTCAAGTGTAACTCTGATTTAATGCAAGCCAACAAAACTCTTTTGGCAGATAGCAGCTTCCTTTAGCCAGGCATATTTCGCCTCCAGATTTTTAGAACTTTTAGGAGCTGTTCACTCTTGCACCAAAAGTTAAAGTGAATGCCATGTTGCCACCTTTGTAAATAATTTACTGGTATCGACGCTATGATTGCACTATAGCTTGCATCATTGGTATCTACAGCTGCTAACACAGCCAACTTGCACCTGACACAGAGGGCAGAATTTTCCTGTGCCATGGGCAATGGGTGGGAGGCGGGTGGGATGGCAAAATGGCAGAGAAACACACGGCATGGAAGCTTGACAAGCTCCCACCACTGTTGAATTTTCTGGGAGGCGGCAGGGCTGCCGGTTAGAGACTGCACTTCTTGGGGATAGGCAGGCAATTGAACCTGTTAAGGGGACAATTAACAGTTATTTTTCAGAGGAATTGGAATTTTACAAGGGACACACGTGAAAAATGGAGCTTCAGAGACTCGCCAGCTGTAAGGAGGCAATAGCTCAGTAGTAGGTCACTGTTGGCTGAAGTTGGCAGCCATTGCAAGCATCAGCGTTGCAGTGCAGGGAGGGTGAGAGTGAATAAAGTACTGGAGTGACAAGCTGGAGGCTGGGCAAATTTGGCAAACACATCAGAGTCATAAAGATTAACGGGTCTCTCCGAGGTGCAACTGATGCATGCAGAGCACGGGGAGTGAGGAGCTTTAAGAGGTGAGCGTTAAAGGTTACAATGGGTCTCATGCACTCTGGTTTTGAGACCCCCAGTGAGAAGGAGCATGAGAGAGCGTGAGAGAATTGCAGCCACAGGGAGCAGGGCTGTAACACCCAGAAGGGCAGGAGGCTCAATGAGGGTGGAATGGGGCACAGACATGGAGGGCACAGAGAGGCACGCAACCAGCCTCATGCGCACAGAAGATGCTACCCACCAGAGAAAGTTTACCGATTGAGGATCTGCTTCCTGTGCATGTTGCAGCATTAGTGTCGCTGAAGACTGTGCCTGGCCAGGGAGGTGGTCACAGAGCTCTGCGCCATGATGGAGGAGGATCTGAGTCCAATGGGATGTGGTGGGCACCCATTGCCTGTGGCTGTTAAGGTCACAGTTGAGCTTAACTTATCTGCCTCAGGATCATTCCAGGCAGCCTCCGAAGACATCCAGATTGTGGGGTTTCCCAGTCTGCAGCTAATCGCTGCATCAAGATGGTATGAATACCATGTTCAAGAAGGCTGGCCAATACGTGTGGTTTTGCACCAATCCGGCCAGTCAGGTAGATAGGGCTGTAGAATTTGTGGCCATCACTGGATTTCCCCAGGTGCAGGGTGTCATCAACTGCATGCGTGATGCCATCAAGGCTCCCACAGACCAAGCATTAACCTTCATCAACTGGAAGGGCTTCCACTCACTCAATGTACAACTGGTTTGCGGCCACCACAAATGGATCTTTCAGGTTCTGTGCAAGGTTCCCGAGAAGCTGTCATGACTTCTACTTTCTAAGGCAGTCCCAGTGTCCAAGCTTTTCAGGCCATCCACATGCCTTTGAGGATGGATACTGAGCAACACGAAGTATGCACTAAAGATATGGCTCCTTACGCCTGTGCGGAAACCCAGCACAGATGCAGTGGAAACATACAACAGCTGCCACGTGACAACAAAGGCAACCATTGAGCAGGTGATTGGGCTTCTGAAGAGGTTCAGATGCTTGGAGAAATCTTGTCAAGCCCTTCAATATGGCCCATCAAGTGTTTCGTGTATTGTTGTGGTGTGCTGTGCTTTGCAGAGACTTTGGAGATTGAGCACCTTCCAGAGCTGGATGCCTCCTCCTCCAAGGAGGAAGATTTGGAGGGGGCTGCAGATGAGGCGGACAATGGCAATGCATCAGAGAGACTGCAGGCAAGATGCAATGACCTACGTGCCACGGAGGCTCGTGAGCCACTTTCAAAACTCTGGGATCTCCGATAGATGTCCACGCACCTCACGCTGCAGCTGCAACATCTGTCGCCTTGTTGATGACTCCAGAGGCATATCGTCAGCCTGAAGCTGAGCGTCGCTGTTTCCTTCCACAGTCCACTGAGTGGCAGTGTCTGCAACTGTCACTGCCGCCATCAGCTGCTCGGGCACGTCTCTGCTGTGCCCACTGACGTGAGGGTATCTGAGCTGGTGGAGGGTGTGTTGGAATGATGTGACACTATGTCCTCAGATGTTTCCTGCTGCTGTGAGGTGTCAAGTGCTTCTGCTGGCGCGGCTGCTGCCTCATCTTCAACTGGATCTGTGAGAGAGAGAAGAGTGATGTGAGGGTACGACGCATTCCATCACCTTTTTTAAAATTCATTCATGGGATGTGGGCGTCACTGGCTAGGGCAGCATTTATTGCCCATCCTTAATTGCCCTTGAGAAGGTGGTGGTGAGCTGCCTTCTTGAACCGCTGCAGTCCATGTGAGGTAGGTACACCCACAGTGCTGTTAGGAAGGGAGTTCCAGGATTTTGACCCAGCAACAGTGAAGGAACAGCGATATAGTTCCAAGTCAGGATGATGTGTGACTTGGGTGGGAACTTGCAGGTGGTGGTGTTCCCATGCATCTGCTGCTCTTGTCCTTCGAGGTGGTAGAGGTTGTGGGTTTGGAAGGTGCTGTCTAAGGAGCCTTGGTGCGTTGCTGCAGTGCATCTTGTAGATGATACACACTGCTGCCACAGTGCGTCGGTGGTGGAGGGAGTCAATGTTTGTGGATGGGGTGCCAATCAAGCAGGCTGCTTTGTCCTGGATGGTGTCGAGCTTCTTGAGTGATGTTGGAGCTGCACCCATCCAGGCAAGTGGAGAGTCTTCCATGTCACTTCTGACTTGTGCCTTGTAGATGGTGGACTGGCTTTGGGGAGTCAAGAGGTGAGTTACTCGCCGCAGGATTCCTAGCCTCTGAACTGCTCTTGTAGCCACAGTATATATATGGCTACTCCAGTTCAGTTTCTGGTCAACGGTAGCCCCTAGGATATAGATATTGGGGGATTCAGCAATGGTAATGCCATTGAATGTCAAGGGGAGATGGTTAGATTCTCTCTTGTTGGAGATGGTCATTGCCTGGCACTTGCGTGGCGCAAATGTTACTTGCCACTTATCAACCCAAGCCTGGATATTGTCCAAGTCTTGCTGCATTTCTACACGGACTGCTTCAGTATTTGAGGAGTCGCGAATGGTGCTGAACATTGTGCAATCATCAGCGAACATCCCCACTTCTGACCTTATGATTGAAGGAAGGTCATTGATGAAGCAGCTGAAGATGGTTGGGCCTAGGACACTACCTTGAGGAACTCCTGCAGTTAAGTCCTGGAGCTCAGATGATTGACCTCCAACATCCACAGCCATCTTCCTTTACACTAGGTATGACTAACCAGCAAAGAGTTTTCTCCCCGATTCCCATTGACTCCAGTTTTGCTAGGGCTCCTTAATGCCATACTCGGTCAAATGCTGCCTTGATGTGAAGGGCAGTCACTCTCACCTCACCTCTTGAGTTCAGCTCTTTTGTCCATGTTTGAACCAAGGCTGTAATGAGGTCAGGAGCTGAGTGGCCCTGTCGGAACCCAAACTGGGTATCACTGAGTAGGTTATTGCTAAGCAAGTGCTGCTTGATGGCACTGTTGATGACACCTTCCATCACTCTGCTGATGACTGAGAGTAGACTGATAGGGTGGTAATTGGCTGGGTTGGACTTGTCCTGCTTTTTGTGTACAGGACAGACCTGGGCAATTTTCCACATTGCCGGGTAGATGCCAGTGTTGTAACTGTACTGGAACAGCTTGGCTCGGTGTGCGGCAAGTTCTGGAGCACAGGTCTTCAGTACTATTGCCGGAATATTGTCAGGGCCCAAAGCCTTTGCAGTATCCAGTGCCTTCAGTTGTTTCTTGATATCACGCGGAGTGAATCGAATTGGCTGAAGTCTGGCATCTGTGATGCTGGGGACTTCAGGAGGGGGCCGAGATGGATCATCAACTCAGCACTTCTGGCTGAAGATTGTTGCAAATGCTTCAGCCTTATCTTTCGCACTGATGTGCTCAGCACCCCCATCATTGAGGATGGGGATATTTGTGGAGCCACCTCCTCCAGTTAGTTGTTTAATTGTCCACCACCATTCACAGCTGGATATGGCAGGACTGCAGAGCTGAGATCTGATCCATTGGTTATGGGATCGCTTTGCTCTGTCTATTGCATGCTGCTTATGCAGTTTGGCATGCAAGTAGTCATTTTGAGGTATGCCTGGTGCTGCTTCTGGCATGCCCTCCTGCACTCTTAATTGAACCAGGGTTGGTCTCTTGGCTTGATGGTAATGGTAGAGTGGGGGATATGCCGGGCCATGAGGTTACAGATTGTGGTTGAGTACAATTCTGCTGCTGCTGATGGCCCACAGCGCCTCATGGATGCCCAGTTTTGCATTGCTAGATCTGTTCAAAATCTATCCCATTTAGCATGGTGATAGTGCCACACAACACGATGGACGGTATCCTCAATGTGAAGGCGGGACTTCGTCTCCACAAGGACTGTGCGGTGGTCACTCCTACCAATACTGTCATGGACAAAAGCATCTGCGGCAGGCAGATTGGTGAGGACGAGGTCAAGTATGTTTTTCCCTCGTGTTGGTTCCCCCACCACCTGCCGCAGACCCAGTCTAGCAGCTATGTCTTTTAGTACTCGGCCAGCTCAGTCAGTAGTAGTGTTACCGAGCCATTCTTGGTGATGGACATTGAAGTCCCCCACCCAGAGTACATTTTGTGCCCTTGCCACCCTCAGTGCTTCCTCCATGTGGTGTTCAGCATGGAGGAGTACTGACTCATCAGATGAGGGAGGGCGGTAGGTGGTAATCAGTAGGAGGTTACCTTGCCCATGTTTGACCTGATGCCATGACGCTTCATGGGGTCCGGAATCGATGTTGAGGACTCCCAGGGCAACTCCCTCCCCACTGTCGACCACTGTCCTGCCACCTTTGCTGGGTCTGTCCTGCCGGTGGGACAGGACTTACCCAGGGATAGTGATTGCAGTGTCTGGGACATTGTCTGTAAGGTATGATTCCGTGAGTGTGACTATGTCAGGCTGTTGCTTGACTAGTCTGTGGGACAGCTCTCCCAACTTTGGCACAAGCCCCCAGATGTTAGTAAGGAGGACTTTGCAGGGTCGACAGGGCTGGGTTTGCCCTTGTTGTTTCCGGTGCCTTCTGACTACCCTTCGACTGGAGCTCTGTGTGTTCAGTGATGGGCACAGGTGCATTATTATTGTTGCTCACCAGATGGTTTAGTAGCCTCTTCCATTATGTTACTCACTGTCACTGGGCTCCACACCCGCCTCGCCATAAGCGACAGGCTGCCCTGCTTCCAGACCGTCTAGCTCCATCGCCCAACTTCATCGCCTCCTCTTCCACCGGAGTCAGTACAGCAAGAAATGGTGCACCTCCTCCGGTCCATAGCCTTTCTCTGGCATTGTGAGCTCTCTTCTCCTGTAAACACATAAGTGCACAATGTAACTTGTCCATCATAGCCATGCTGCATCTTATGTTGTTGGCAGCCTCAATATCCATTATTGCACCTCAGGGATGCCTGCTGCATTCGGCCATTCAGTATTGGCAATGCAGCGGACAACTCTGATTGACCAGGGTCCTCCGCTGAGAGGCTGCTCTGCATCTGACAGCGAAAGTTGGTGCCTGATCATGGCCAATGTCTGGTTGAGCGCCATCATCTCACATTTCATATTCACCTTTTGTGGCATTCAAGGCTGCGAGCATAGTGTTATGATTTCCACCCACCCAGCCACACCACATCAGGTTATTGATTCGCTTCCAGCATTGCAGCCATATCCATGGGATCACCAGGCTGTTAACCTGCTTGGTGATCTACAACATGCCCTCTTGCTCTGCCTTGCTGCCTTCTGCCATCACAAGGGAATAGGACTTCCCTCCGTGCCCTTGCTGCCTGGAGGAGTGCCTCCAGGGAGGCATCAGGAAAGGTGGGTGCCACCCAACCTCTAGATGCTGCAATTTCACTACCGCCACGCTTGTCTGACCTCCTCTTCACTCTGCTCTGCCTTACCACAGAGTGCTGCCTTCCCTTCAAATCTGGTGCCTGCTTGATGGCTGCCAGTACCTCTTCCTCCCCGTCAGTTCTGCATTATTGGCTGTGTCCCACGCCTGCCGGCTGTTCATTGGACAACCCCAATAAAATTGCATTTCCTCCTCCATCACCCGCTTTGCATCCTGATGCCGGGACTTCCTCACAGGTGGTAAAATTCCACCCAGAGAGTCACACTGGAAGAGCCATAGCTCAACGTTAACATCTACAAAGAAATGCATCCCAGAGCTTTCCCAGTGCATCTATGGTATGGCCACCTTTCCTGCCTTTGCTAATTTTAATGAAGAAAATAGAGTAAAAAGTTAGTAATGCCTGTCGAAATAGCCAGCAAGCTCATTCCTTTGTGTTTAGACTGATCTGTTCATTCCTCCAACAATGGGTTAATGAACATTGAAAAAACGGTCAAATTAACTTGCTGACGATCAATCATTGAATTGCGAAGTTGGGAAAGATCATCTAAAATTGAATTAGATTTAGTGAACTGAACAAATTTATTGAACCATGATCACAACAGTGAAACAAATGATTATTGGTTGAGGTGTTTTTGCTCCAAGATATGGAGAAGGAGGAGGAGATGGACAACAATAAGTGGAAAGCTGGTGTGAATTCCCCTGAGACCTGCAAATAGGCTGTAGACCAGGGGGATCAATTAATTTGTCTCATGGGCAAATGTCTCTTGAAAGACTGCACTTTCTTTCCTTTAGGCTCAATGGGCATCCAGGGTGCCCAGGGGGGTTTAGCTATGGGCCAAACCACCTAGCAAGGGCATCCTGGGTTGGGAGGGGTTTGTGGCTACCCTGGCAAATTCTGGCAGCCAAACTAGCTATCTCCACCCCAGAATTCAGAGCAGGGTCTTCAGCCCAGGACTAGGGCAGGCGGGGGATTCTGTTCCACTGGCAGTCCAGGGCCTCAGTAATTTCAAGGCCTAATACCTCGAATGCAGCCTGGAAAATAAGAACTAGAGGGCATTAGTTTAAGATACTGAAAAATACATATTCAACAAACGATAGGAAGAATTTCTTTCCTCCAATGAGTCAGGAATATTTGGAATAATTTGCCAGATGGGGTGGTAAAGCCAAAAGCGTTAGGGATTCTTCCTGTTTTTCTGATTGTAGGCCTGGATTTTCTGCCTCTATGGAATCCTGCACATTTTCTGCAGGGTGGAAGTGACAGTAGGCTGCAGCTAATGTTCTGGTGAATTGAAAAAACATGCCTTTGTTGGGTAAGGGTGTCAAAGCATAAAGAACAAAGGTGGATAAATGGCGCTGAGACACAGATCAGCCATGATCGAATTGATTGGCAGAGAAGGTTCAAGGGGTTGAATGGCCTACTCCTGTTCCTATGTTCCTAAGTCACTAACGGCATCTAGAGAAGGGATAGAATCCAGTTGGGCTCAATAAATAAATGACTTTTCCAAATACTTTGCTTTCTTGTGCTTGCATGATGTGGAATAGGCTTGAGGGGCTGAATGGCCTACTAATTAATTTATTAAGTACTACACCAGCATTTATAATTTATAGCATTTCTACTTGTCGGGGAGCCCAAAACTAAAGATCATAAGTAAAAGATGGTCATCAATAAATCCACTGGAGAATTAAGGAGGAACTTCTTTACCCAGAGAGTGGCAAGAATGTGGAACTCACTACCACGTGGAGTGGTTGAAGCGAATAAAAGATGTATTTAGGGAGAAGTTAGATAAGGAAATGAGGGAGCAAGGAATAGAAGGGTATGCTGATAGGGTGAGATGAAGAGGGGTGGAAACAGACTCATGTGGAGTATAAACACGGACATGGACCAGAATGGTCTGTTTCTGTGCTGTAGGCTCTATGTAATATATATGTAATAATATACTAAATGTCAATGAATTAGTCATTTAACTAATGAATCAACTACTCCTGTTCTGAGTAGCTTAGGCAGGCAAAGGGGATTCCAAAGAATTTTCTAACATGTTACACTTGACTTATTCCCAGAGCCCGGTTTGTTACACAATCCTGCTGGTGATGCCTCTCCCACTTCCTTGGTGCATTGGAATAGGTTTTAAAATAGCTCCAGGCTGCTAGTGGCATCATTCACAAAAATCAGCTCCCAAACAAAAAGAAAAGACACCTGAACGTGTCAGGTTTCCACTGCTCTTTGCCCTCTGCTTCCGAGCAAAGACCTTTGACATGTGAGGGCACAGCAGTTGCTGGCGATTGTGGTGATGGAGTTCTTTTGACTGTCACCTCCTCAGCTGCAGTGAACTCTTCCGGTAGGGTGACTAGGAGCAGGAATATAGAGCTCAGAAATGGAGGACCAAATCAAAACTATCTTCATGTCAGAGTATCCTCTGCAGCCCTGAGTTACAAGTAGATATTGCCTTACAGATACAGTGCTGCCTGCTTTCAGTCTAATAAAATGCTGCCTTGTCTTATAGAAGCCAGTTAAATGTTTTATCCAAGAAAACAGGATCACCATTATTAGTACAAAAATCACACTGAGGTCCATTTTGACCTTGGACAGCTGACTAGAGAAGAAGTGACCCCACTCTTACACTACACCACCCCTCCCTCCCTTTCACACCATGATATTGAGGCTCCAGTCTCCTTTACATTTAGCAGGTTGAGTTGTGGGGCGTCAAACATCATCCTGACATGGCTAGCCAGATTCAGTAAAGGAAAACTGGCCGAAAGGCATGTCACGGATAAAGAGGTGGTGGGAGGGGGTTGTTGTGATCACAGAGGATGGGGGTTTCCAGAGCAGCAGTGGCCCAAATTATTCTCTTCTTCTCCATTGAACTGGTTGGAGTGTGCACTGTGCATGCTCCGACCAGTTCTGACCTAAAGTGATAGTTGGTGACCTATTTATGTCATCGAACTCCAATTTCCATGTCAAAAGGGGTCTATTGCCTGAATCAGGTGGGTACTTTGGACAGTCGTGGCAGGCCCCCTTCAAAATGGCACCTGCTGCATCACTGGTGGTAACAGGGCAGTAAGGTTACTGACCCCATTTTGAAGCCGACAGCAACCGCATTAACACCAGCTAAAGGAAGTTAAAATCGATCCCACTCTTTGCAAAACAAACCTCCAAACATAAGAAGGCCACCTCCAGCTCTCCTGGTCTGGCTCCTGGCAATTGTGGGCTTGGGACCCCCATTTGGTCCCAATGGCGAGGTCCTGAATTCCGCAGGAAAATCATGCCCAGTGTTTCCACTTGTGGGGCAGAGCAAAATTAAAGGCCATCAATATAAGATTGTCACCAAGAAATCAATTAGGGAATTCAGAAGAAACTTCTTTACTCAGAGAGTGGTGAGAATGTGGAACTCACTGCCTTAGAGAGTAGTTGAGGTGAATAATATAGATGCATTTAAGGGGAGGCTAGATAAGCATGTGAGGGAGAAAGAATAGAGGATTCTGCTGATAGAGTTAGATGAGAAAGACTGGGAAGAGGCTAAACTGGAGCATAAACAGCAGCATGGACTGGTTGGCCTGAAGGCCTACGTAGTACGATAGGCTGTTGGAATTGAGTCTCATAGACTTTCGTTAAAGCAGACCGTTATAAATCAACAAGTAAACACCATGAACATTGTACATTAAATATAGTGGTTTAAAATTGCATCTTCTTCCAAAAAGATCTTAAAGAATGCCCTCCCATTGAACATTTCACCTTTAATGTAACACTTCCTTCAAATAAAAGATGTTGTTATGGGTACCCACATGGATCCTAGCTATGCCTGCCTTTTTGTGGGATATGTAGAACATTCCTTGTTCCAGTTCTAATTGGCCCCCATTCCTTCACCTCTTTTCCCAGTACATTGATGATTGTATCAGTGCCACTAACTGCCCTGAACTGGAAAACTTCATCAACTTTGCTTCCAATTTCCACCCTTCTCTCAGCTTCACATAGTCCATCTCTGACTCTTCCCTTCCCCTCCTCAACTTCCCTGTCTCCATTTCTGGGGATATTCATTCTAAGCTCCCACAGCTGCCTCGACTGCACACCTCACACCCTGCTTCCTGTAAGGACTCCATTCTCCCAGTTTCTTCATCTCCGTTGCATTTGTTCTGATGATGCAACCTTTTATACCAGATTTTCTGATATGGCTTCTTTTTTCCTCAGCTGCACTGTGGTTGACAGGACCCTCAACCGTGTCTACTCCATTTCCCACTCTTCTCCTCTCACCCCTTCCCCTTCCTCCCTGAACCATGATAGGGTTCCCCTTGTCCTCATCTTCCACCAGCCTCCCTATTCAACAGATCATCCTTTGCCATTTTTGCCACCTCCAGTGTGATGCCACCACCAAACACATCCTTCCCTCCCCTTTCAGCATTCCGAAGGGACCGTTCCCTTTGTGATACCCTGGTCCATTTCTCAAACACCTCCGACACCTCCTCTCCTTCCATGTCACCTTTCCATGCAAGCACAAGAAATGCAACACCTGCTCATTTAACCTCCTCTCTTCTCACAGTCCAGGGCCCCAAACACTCCTTCCAGTTGGAACAGCAATTTGCTCGTACTTCTTCCGATTTAGAATACTGTATTCGCTGCTCACAATGTGGTCTGCTCTAAATGGGGGAGACCAAAAGCAGATTGGGTGACTGCTTTGCGGAACATCTCCGCTCAGTCCATAATGCGTGACCCCTAGCTTCCAAACACCTGTCAGTTTAATTCTCCACCTTGCTCTCATACCGACCTCTCTATCCTCGGCCTCCTGCAGTGTTCCAATGAAATTCAACATAAGCTTGAGGAACAGCACTTCATCTTTCAATTAGGCACTTTTCAGCCTTCTGGACTCAACATTGAGTTCAACAATTTTAGACCATAATCTCTGCCCCCATTTTATTTCCCTTTCCTTTGCAGGTTTGGGTTTTACTTTTGTTTTTCTCTTGTTTTTGCTTTCGGATGGCACCTTTTTATCATTCTGCCATTCACATCTCCTCTGGACATATCTTTTGTTTCATTACTTGTCCCATTACCACTCCCTTTGGCCCTACACGACTAACTCTTCTGTTATTTAATCTCTCCTGTCTTTTACCCTATCACAGACTTTCCCTTTTGTTCTTTTTCGCCCCCTCCCCCATTTCACTTGCTTAAAACCTATTACATCTCTAACTTTTCCCAGTTCTGATGAAAGGTCACCTGAAATGTTAACTCTGTTTCTCTCTCCACAGATGCTGCCAGACCTGCTGAGTATTTCCAAAACTTTCTGCCTTTCTTTCCGATTTCCAACATCTGCAGGAGTTTGAACTTGTGTCAAAAGATGTCCTCTTGGGAGCTGGGTCAAAGGGGTTCGGGGTCGGGGGATCTTGTATCTATTTGTCTAATTTTGTCCAGAGGTCTGCTTGGGGTTGTTAATAGAAAAACTGTGGATCGAATTTGATATAAAAGGGAGAATTTTAACCTGGAGCATTGTGTATTTGGGTGCAGTTAGAGGGTTAAATCTGGCAAAAATGCAAGTACATTGGGTTGTTGGCTCTGACCTGCCAAATTCCGTGTTTAACGAGAACGTGTTGGCTGCTTGCATGCAACCCCCGTGGGAGAGGCAGTTTGCCCATTAACAAGACAGTAATTGCTCAAGTGAAGTGATATTTCAACATAGTTTTAAATTTAACATCACATCCACGGGTTTCCCGGGCATTCAGAAACTCACCATTGAAAGCAAACTGAGAACACAGTGGCAACTGAGGGGCTGGATTGAACCTCATGGATACATTGCAATAAATAGTCAGCACTCAAAGCTGCTTTGTTACCTGCTCGTGGGAAAGGGTTTGTTCACAGTACTTTTGTTGAAAGTTTACTCTCTGCACTTTGGTGGTTTCCTGAATCACATCGGGGTCGGTGGTACTTTGGCTGCCTTAGATTGGACCTCAGACGAGGAGCAATATGACCAGCAGCAGCACAAGCAGTAGAGCAGCTGCAGCAGCAACAACACCAACAGCACCAGCACCAGGGGACCTGTAGCGGTACCACCAACAGCCGAAGCAGCACCAATATCAGCAGCAGCAACAGAAACAACACCGACACCAGTAGCAGCAGCAGGAGCACCGGAGCATCAGAACCAAGAACAGCACCACCAGCAGCTTACTGTTAAAGAGACCTGCAGCTGGACATCAGAGAGGGAAGCAGTAGGTGGTGAGAGTCAACTGCAGCCTCCTAGAAGAGGCCCTGCTCCCTCTGCCTCTGCATCCTTCCAGGGATTTTCTGCAGGCATATCCAGGATCTCCCAGTCAGCCATTGACAAATACATAAGATGGATTGTTTGCCAGGGCCGGCAATTATGTCAACTTCAGCAGTGATGACACGAGACAGAGTGAACGAACTCTCAGATTTGCACCTCAGCTGGTTTCCCACAGGTCCGGGGCACCATCGACTGTGCACACGGAATAATTCAGACACCCTCAGATCACCCAGTAGTATTCATCAACTGCAAAGGCTTCCACTCCATCGGTGCAGCAGATAAGCAACCATAAAAAGATATTTATACGTGTGCACAAGAATCCCAAGAAGCTGCCATGATGTTTTTGTCCTTAAGCAGTCCAAGCTCCATGACCTGTTTGCAACCATGCTTAAGAGCTGGCTGCTAGGAGACATGGGATACCCACTGCAAAGTTGGCTGATGACCAAAGAAACCCAAAGGTGCTCCAATGAATGCCGTATCACCATGGAACAGAACAGTGACATGTTGAAGATGTATTTCAGGTGCCTGGACTGATCTGTGGGGGGGGGAGGTGCCTTCAGTACGCACCAACCAAGGTCTCCAGAATGATCGTGGTTTGCTGTACTCTGCACAACACTGCGCAGCAGCAAGGTTTTCACCTGCAGGAGGAACAAGGCACAGAGCACAGAGCCTCTTCAGATGATTCTGAAGAGTAGGAAGAGGAAGATGAGGAGGAGGAACATGATGAGGGGTGAACCCCCAGCTGCTCACATTGCTTCCTGGGATGCCAAGGCTGTCCTTACTAATGCAAGGTTCACTTCGGTTGCACCAGTGGACTGAAATCAAAACCACATATAATAGCCACTCTTCCCACCCCCTCCCACTCCCCACAGTGGCACTGACACAAAGCAGTCCCACAAACAACCAACTACTTTTGCACATCCTCCCATTGGTCTCCATCAATTCATGTCTTCTCCTGCATCATCAAACAAGTTAAAAGGTGACTTTCCACCAGCAACCAGGAATGGGCAAGATGAGGAAGGGGTGCAAAAGAATAACATTTGAGGGATTGAACTACAGAATGGTAGTTTTCTCATTACATCCAAGTGTAGCTACAAAGCTTCCCTTTTCCCTTTCCTTCTGCTGCTACGTGGTGCACCTTGTATGACTACAGCAGAGGTAGAGGCAGGTCCCTGCTCTGACTGCTGAGATGTTCTTGGCCGATATACTCTAGAGTTTGGAGCCCGTGAGGGCCCTGCCAAAGACTGCTCCACCTGCACCTGTGCAGGGGCAAACTCAGTCATCAGGAGACAAGGCAGTATGTGGGCTACTGCCTGAGAGTGGAGGGCAATGGGTGAGAAGTGAAAGCACTTTGAATGGAGTTTCCACTTTCATGTTCCTTATTGCCACCATCCCTCTCACGGGCCAGCTGCATTTCATTGTTGCCACAATGCTGGACAGGATTTTGGTGAATATCAATGCAGCCCTGTGAGGCCATGGCTAAGGTATCTGTGCAGCAAATTCAGATGGCAGACATGTTGGCATCCAGTTTCTGCACTGGCATGGTCAAGGCCTGCATGGGCTCATTTTATTGAAGCATTTGATGTTCCACAGAGTTGACCACTCTATCCATGCAAGAAAACATCATCACAATGATTTGTGACATCAACCCACTCATGTTTGAGGTGGACCCCTCCATTCTCTCTGCAATCATGGTCAATGGGATTCGAAGGCCTGTCAGTACATCAGATATCGTCATAGTCAGGTCATTAAAATGCTTCCTGCACTGAATCCAGGAGCATGGTACAATACTCATACTGCTGACCTCCTGGTCACCTCCAGCCATGTCTTCTTTATGGCAGCAGCAGGTTTCTTCCTCCCATTACTGGGAAAGAGTATCTCTCTTCGGCTTATCACAGCCCACAGCAGCACATTAAGGGAGGCGTTATTGAAGTGTCACAGCCTTTAATCATCCTGAATCCACTGTCACACCTTGTCTTCTCTTGCTTCCGACTCCCAACTCCTCCAAATTCCATTTTAGGATTGACCCTTTAACTACTGTGGCACAGTGGCGCAGTGGTTAGCACCGCAGCCTCACAGCTGCAGGGACCCGGGTTCGATTCCGGGTACTGCCTGTGTGGAGTTTGCAAGTTCTCCCTGTGTCTGTGTGGGTTTTCTCCGGGTGCTCCGGTTTCCTCCCACAAGCCAAAAGACTTGCAGGTTGATAGGTAAATTGGCCATTATAAATTGTCACCAGTATAGGTAGGTGGTAGGGAAATATATAGGGGCAGGTGGGGATGTTTGTTGGGAATATGGGATTAGTGTAGGATTAGTATAAATGGGTGGTTGATGTTCGGCACAGACTCGGTGGGCCGAAGGGCCTGTTTCAGTGCTGTATCTCTAATCTAATCTAATCTACTGTAGTTGAGATTGTGTCATGCGGGTCCTCATCATGCCCGCTGCTGCTCAATCAACACCAAACCCAGAAATAAAGTGATAATGAGGTGACTGTATTAAAATGCCACTAACAGACACACTGAACCTCCTTCTGGTTTTCTCACATGACATCAGACTCCACCACCTCCACCCCCTCCACCCTCACCACTTTCCCCAATGCACCTCCGAGTTAATAACAGGGCCAAAAGTCAAACGACGATTTTAAGACTGAGATGGATAGATTTTTGTTAGGTATGGAATATAGAGCAAAGCGGGTAAGATGGAGTTAAGATACAGATCAGCCATGATCTAATTGAATGGCGGAGTGTGCTCGAAGGACGGAATAGCCTATTCCTGTTCCTAGTGTCCCTATGTTTCTTTGATAACTCAATCCGAGAGGATTTGCTAAAATTAATGAAAGGATTATGATAAATCCTTTGAATAAGTTTGTTCAGTTAGACTTTATATTTGCCAGGAGGCTTATCACTTGACATGCAAGCCCGGATTTGACCCTCTGCTGACTTTACAGAATGTGAAAGAGAAGGGCAGGCCGATGGGAAGGATCAGGGACTCCTGGTTGAATAATACTGGGTAGAGGAGATTGTCTCCAGGGAGCCACTAGGAGATAGGTTGGCCAATGTCTGCAAAGTGATTGATTGGTTACAGAAGCTCTTTAAGTGTCATGGGGTTAAGGTGATTAGGCCTTGTGTTTCTCTTGTCCACAGATAGACAGTTTACGATATCACAGTGAGAATGTAATTAACTCTGGGAAATATTGCCTTTTTTGTTGTTGCAATTAATCAGAAGGCAAACCATTAACATTGCTACTGGCCCTGAATAGGATGCTTAATATCACACAGAAATGCGTGCTCTGTCATGATCTCTGTCATTAACAGATGGAGCCCTGTGTTCTTCAGATAAAGATAGAGGAGTTCCATCTGCCACTGACAGATGCCACCAACAGTCACATTTTCTTGTTAGTCTTTAGCATTTGCCCCATGCCCAGTAGGAATCCTACCCATAGATATTCCGTCCCATTTACTTCCAAATCGCATTCCCATCTTCTAGAAAATACACTGCCCAGAAACGCCATTGTCTCGCTTGCTGCTTAGCTGTCTGACATGGATGCTAGACAGCCTCTGGCACCTTGTCAGGCAGCCATTCATCGTGTGTGAGCCTGTATGGTGACAGTTAGTGGGAAAAGCACCACAGCTTAGCGCAGTCACATCATCAGCCATTATCTAGACCCAGGCACTTTTCAGCGATCAGGCATGGGGCCCCAAGCTGAGCCCAGTTGTAGAGTCCCTACTCGTATAAGAAACTCAGCACAGACCATGGATCTAACCTGGTGCCTACCAAGCCTATGTGGCTTAGTACAACATTGAGAGAGTGAGGAGGGCATTTACCTATTGACCAATCGGCATGAACTTAATGCCTTGTTTTAATTTTAACATTTACACCTTCTAGAAACCTAAGACACATGTCAGGGCAAAAAGACAAAAACAGTGCTCAATTTTTTTTTGACCCAGAATGATTCCAGGCAATTTGTCGATGTAGTGAAGATGGAGGGACCCAAACTAAAAGTTTTAAATATAAGATAGTCACTAAAAATTTAGTAAGGAGTTCAGGAGAATCTTCTTTACCAAGAGAGTTGTAAGAATATGGAACTCACTACTATCTGGAATGGTTGAACTGAATTGCATAGATGTATTTAAGGGGAAGATGGATAAACACATGAAGGAGAAAGGAATAGAAGGATATGCTGATAGGGTTAGATGAAGCAGAATGGGAAGAGGTTCGTATGGAGCATTAACACTTGCCAGTTAGGCCAAAATGCCTGTTCCTGTGCTGTATGTTCTATGGAATTCTTGCACTGGTCGCTTGGTTAGGTTTCCAGCTCACGCAAGACAAAGCTGCAACAAATTCTCAATAAATTGTGGGGAGAACCTTGAGATACTGGGATTATTTCCACTGGAGTAGAATTCCCCCAGAAGCCACTCTGCTGGTGGAAACACAGCTGAGGTGAAACTACTCCCCGACCCAGATCAGAGGTCTCGTCCCAAATCCCAGAGACAGGAGACATTTGCAGGCTGGGAGCAGGCCAACTCCTGCAAGGGTCCTTCAGCAGTATCTGTGCCAATCAGGCCTTGTAAGGCAGAGCACCTCAGCCTTTCTGCCTAAGGTGATTGGAGACCCTTCTGGGCTAAGCTTCAAAAGGAGCCAGTCTGCTACCTAAAGTCATAGAGACATTATGGCACAGAAGGAGGCCTTTCAGCCCATTGAGTCCATGTCAGCTTTCTGTAGAGCAATGCAGTCAGTCCCGTTCCCCTGCTCTATCCCCGTAGCCCTGCAAGTTTATTTCCCTCAAGTGCCTAGCCAATTTCCTTTTGAAATCATTGATCGTCTCTGCTTCCACCACCCTCGTAGGCAGCAACTTCCAGATCATTGTCACTCGCTGAGTAAAAAAGTTCCTCCTCACACTCCCATCACCCCCCACATTCCTCCTTGCCCCATCCCCAGCATCTCTTGTCCAAATCCTTAAATCTGTGTCCCCTAGTTCTTGTATAATCTGTTAATAGGAACAGCTTTTCTTTGGCTACCTTGTCAGATAGTAAGAGTTTCTATAGATATTTAAAAAAGAAAAGAGTTAACAAAGTGAGCATTGGTCCTATAGAAAGTGAGTTTGGGGAATTAATAATGGATAATAAGGAGATGGCAGATGAATTAAACAGATATTTTGCATCAGTCTTCACTATTGAGGATACAAGTAACATCCCAGTATTAGCTGTAAATCAGGAAATGGAAGTGAGGGAGGAACTCAAGAAAATTACAATCACCAGGGAAGTGGTACTGATAAAATTGTTAAAGCTGCGGACTGACAAGTCCCCGGGTCCTGATGGACTTCATCCTACGGTGTTAAAGGAAGTGGCTAGTGAGATAGTTGATCCATTGTTTTAATTTTCCAAAATACCTTAGATTCGGGAAAGGTTCCTTTAGATTGGAAAATAGTGAATTTAACTCCTTTATCCAAAAAGGGAGGGAGACAGAAAGCAGGAAACTACAGGCCAGTTAGCTTAACATCTGTCTTAGGGAAAATGTTAGAAGCTATTATCAAAGACATCATAGCAGGGCATTTAGAAAAAATGAAGGTAATCAGGCAGAGTCAACATGGTTTTGTGAAAGGGAAATCATGTTTAACCAATTTATTGGAGTTCTTTGAGGGAGTTACATGTGCTGTGGATAAAGGGGAACCAGTGGATGTATTGTACTTGGATTTCCAGAAGGCATTTGATAAGGTGCCACATCAAAGGTTATTGCAGAAAATAAAAGCTCGTGGTGTCGGGGATAACATATTGGCATGGATAAAAGATTGGCTAGCTAACAGGAAACAGACAGTAGGCATAAATAGGTCATTTTCTGGTTGGCAAGATGTAATGAATGGTGTGCCACAGGGATCTATGCTGGGAGTGAAACGTTTTACAATTTATATAAATGACATAGATGAAGGCACCAAAGGTATAGTTTGCTAAATTTGCTGATGACATAAAGATAGGTAGGAAAGTAACTTGTGAAGAGGACATAAGGGGGCTACAAAGGGATATAGATAGGTTAAGTGAGTGAGCAAAGAGCTGGCAAATGGAGTATAATGTGGGAAAGTGAGGAATTGTCCACTTTGGCTGGTAGAATAAAAAAAGCATATTATCTGAATGGTGCGTGATTGCAGAGGGTTCTGGGTGTCCTAGTGCATCAATCGCAAAAGATTAGTATGCAGGTACAGCACATAATTAGGAAAGCTAATAGAAAGTTATCGTTTATCGCGAGGGGAATTAAATACAAAAGTAGGGAGGTTATGCTTCAGCTGTACAGGGCATTGGTGAGATCACATCTAGAGTACTCTGTACAGTACTGGTCTCCTTATTTAAGGAAGGATGTAAATACGTTGGAGCCAGCACAGAGAAGGTTTACTAGTTTAATACCTGGAATGGGCGGGCTGTCTTATGAGGAAAGATTGGACAGGCTAGACTTGTATCCACTGGAATTTAGAAGAATAAGAGGCAACTTGATTGAAACATATAAGATCCTGACGGGTCTTGACAGGGTGGATGTAGAAAGGATGTTTCCCCTTGTGGGAGAATCTAGAACTAGAGGTCACTGTTTAAAAATAAGGGGTCGCCCAATTAAGACAGAGATGAGGGGAATTTATTTCTCTTGGAGGGTCGTGAGTCTTTGGAATTCTCTTCTTCAAAAGGCGGTGGAATATTTTGAATATTTTTAAGGCAGAGGTAGATAAATTCTTGATAAGCAAGGGGGTGAAAGGTTATCGGGGGTAGGTGGAAATATGGAGTAATCAGTTCAGCCATGAACTTATTGAATGGCGGAGCAGGCTCGAAGGGCCGAGTGGCCCACTCCTGCTCCTAATTCGTATTTTTGTATGTTCGTATTTTCAAGCACGATCTGTCTTTTACAAATCTGTGCTGGCTCTCCTTAATTAATTCAGACTCTTCAAGTGTCTGTTGATTTTTTCCCCCACTTATTGTTTCTAAAACCTTACCCACAACAGATGTTATACTGACCAGCGTGTAGTGACAAGAAATGTCCTTACACTCTTTCTTGAACAAGGGTGTCACATTTGCCACTCTACAATCCTCTGGCACCTCCCCCATGTTTAGGAAAGGTTGGAAGATTATGGCAAACCCTTCCACTATCTCCACTCCCACTTCCTTTAGCAATCTGGGATGTAAGCCATCCGGACTAGGCACTTTATCCACTCTAAGCATAGCCAGCTTTCCAGTACATTCTGCCTATCAAGTTTCACCTCATCCATTACCTCTACCATCTCCGCTTCTACTGAAATTTTGTCAGCTTCCTCTTCCTTAGTAAACACCGATGACAGTACTCATTAAATATGCTAGTTTTGCCCTGTGCTTCTAAACATATATCACCCTCTTGGTCCCAAATATGACCCACCCCGCCTTTTACTACCCATTTACTATTTACATGCCAGTAGTTGATTTTTGGGTTCCCTTTTATGTTAACTGCCATTCTATTTTCAAATGCTCTCTTTACCAATCTTATTTGCCTCTTCACTTCCCCTCTCAACTTATTGTATTTGACCTGGTTCTCACTTGAAGACTTCACCTGACATGCATCATACACAATCTTTTTTTGTTTCATAATATTCCCTATTACACTCGTCATCCAAGGCTTTGGTTCCCCTACCCTTGTTGGAATGGTTCTAGCCAACATCTCCTCCTTAAAGATCACCCATTGCTCCGTTATAGTTTTTCCTGTCGGTTTTACATTTCATTTTACCCTAGCTAGATCCGTTCTCATTGTCTAAGATCAATTAGCATAATTACCTCATAATAGCAGTCATGGCTCAATGGTAACACTCTCAGTTCTAAGTTAGAAGGTTGTGGGCTCAAGCTGCATCCAGAGCCTTGAGCACAAAATCTAGGTTGACATTCCAGTCCAGTGCAGTACAGAGGGATTGCTGCACTATCTGAGGTTCTGTCTTTTGGCTGAGATGTTAAATTTAGGCCCAGTCTGCCCTCTCAGGTGGCAGTAAATGATGCCATGGCACTATTTTGAAGAAGAACTGGAGAGGTTATTTCTGGTATCCTGGTCAATATTTAAGCCTCAACCAACATTGCTAAAACAGATTATCTGGTCATTATCACATTGTTGTTTGTGGGAGCTTGCTGTGTGTAAATTGGCTGCAGTGTTTCTTACTTTACAACAGTGACTACACTTCAAAAGTACTTCATTGGCTGTAAAACACTCTGGGATGTCCAAAGGTCATTAAAGGCACTATAGAAATGAAAGCTCTTTCTTTCTTTAATGTGATTGATTACCTTAGTCTAGATTTTTGTCCTTGCAAAAGACTTCAAAGGGACATGACCTTCAATTGCTGTGGGTTTCACTGAAACCTTTTAAGTAAGTAAAGGGTGGAAAACTTGGGAACTCTCCTGCATGATGGTGGGGGAGGAGGAAGAAGTTTCGCTCATGGCTCCCCTTCTGGGAAACTATTGTAAAAACACAACTGTTTCACTAATGTCCTTTAGGGAAGGAAACCTACCATCCTTATCTGGTCTGGCCTATAATGTGACTTTAGACCCACACCAATGTGGTTGACTCTTAACTGCCCTCTAAAGTAGCTGGCAGGCCACTCCCAAAGTGTTACACTGTGGTGGTCCAAGAAATAGGTCCACTGCCACCTTTTCAGGGCAACTGGGAACGGGCAACAAATGTCAGCCTTGCCAACAATGCCCACATCACGAGCATGAATCAAAAATGAAGCCCTTCATTTTAATAAATAACTGCCATCAGAAAAAGGGGTGAAATTGTGATGGAAACAAGTTCTGCCCCAAATTCTTTCATGGAGCAGTTTTTCTTCCCAACCTCCATCCTTGAGCTGTGCCTATGAGTTGATTTAATTGAAGTTTTGATAGATTGAATTGGGGAAAGATTATTTCCTGTGGCTGCAAATTGAGTGCCAAAGGGCAATCAATACAAACTTGTTACTCAGAGAGGTTAGGAGAAATGTCTTTACATAGAGCTTTCTTTGAGCAAGAAATGATTTGCCACACTGAGGCAGAGACCATTGCATCTTTTAATGAAAAATTGGATAAATATTTGAAGCTAAGGAAGATACAGGACAATGGGAGAGAAAGTGAGGCATCGGATTAGTTTTGAATTCCTGTGGGGAAAAGTATAGAAATGATGGGCTGAATGGCCTCCTTCTGTGCTGTAAACTTCTTTGCTGCTATAGTAACAACACCATATATTTATATAGCGCCTTTAACATAATAAAACTTCCCAAGGCACTTCACTGGAGCATTATAAAACTAGGTATGATACTGAGCCACATGAGTTATTAGGTCAGAGTTTGGGGCCTAGGCAACTGAAGGTGTGACCATCAGGTGCAGCGATTAAAATCAGGGATGCACAAAGGGCCAGAATTAGAGGAGCACAGATATCTAAGTGTCTAGTAATATTACAGTAATATAGTGTCATGCAGGCCCTCACCTGCCAAGAATGAGGTACATTAATTTTGCCACATGAACATTGATTTTTAAACTGTTACTGGGGTAAAGAAAGAACTTGCTTTCAAAAAAAACACCAGACCCTTGACTGGAAAGACATTTGCATATTTACAGACAGTGCTTAAAAGGGATAAAAGACCATTTCCTGACACATTCAGTCCACAATGGACTTTTGATTACCAGACGTTGAGGGTGGAAGAGCTCGCATTCCAGGTTAACTGCTAAGATGGCCGAATGCACAAACAGACCTGGTCAGACCAGTTTAGTCACATGACTAACTGGCTGTTGGGGTTTTTTGGATTTGAACTTGCCACAGAGTTTTAAACAGGCAGAAAGCTATTTGCTCCTGGACTGCTCGCCGCAGCCTCTCCTGTCTGCTCCCATCTCTTTCTCATGGAACTAAAAACCACTGAAGACATATGAACACCAAGAGAGAAAAGTCTCCTACAGTGAACAAGGTTTAAGAAGAATACTGGGCCCCAATGAAAAGCAAGATCTACCTAAAAGCAAGGACTACGGTGAGCTCAAAGCACAGTCACAAAATTCCCTCTTCGGAAATTGCCTCAAACCTCTCCACTATTTTTCTTCTGCTCTTTTCTGTCTTTATTTGCATGTGCGTATTGCATATACATGCTAGCGTGGGGCACGGCGTGTACCCGTAGGTGTTAACCGAATTAGAGTTTAAGCTTAAGTTTTAATAAATTTCACTTTTCTTCTTTATACCTAAGAAAGCCTGTTTGTGCTGGTTTCTTTGCCTTATAATTGGAAAGCGGTGAACAAGGGTTCACCAAGGGGGAGCTCATAACACAGTGGGTTTGAAACAAAACTCAGTTACAGTAAGACCAGGTGAAAGCTGAAAAAGACCCCTAGACACCTTTCTCACCTGGTTGCAACAATAGCTACAGAAATGTCAGCAGCAGTTTGATTATCGTGCAGCCAACCTGCAGTTTGATGGGCTAAAATATATTTTAAAAAGAGACAAGCTGAACACTTTCTGCTTGCACTGCCTTTCCCTTCTCCTCTTCTTTCTAATTGTTAACTTAAGAAAGATTTGTATTTATATTTGTATTTATTTAACACTTAATCATGTCTCAGAAACTTCCCAGCCAATGAATTACTTTGAGGACCAGGGTCTGTAATATAAGCAAGCACATCAGGTGTTTGCTGTTCTCTTCCACAGCAAATGAAATGAATGACAAGATCATCCTGTCCTTTTGGTGGCATTGGTTGAGGGAGAGATGTTGGCCAGGACGCTGGGCGAACTCCCTGCTCTTCCTCTAATAGTGCCATGGGATCTTTAACATCCACCTGAACCACTGTAACAAGCAGGTGTCGCTCATTTTAACATCTCGTCTGAAAGATGGTATCTCCCTCAATGCAGTGTCCCTTCAGGAATATGTTATCCTGGGTTATTTTCTCGAGTTCTCTCATTAATTTCTAACTTTTTGTGCCTTTTATTTAATTTGTTAAATGATGAAAATTTAAATGCCCGATCTGCTCTGGCTTCAGGGTTCCATTGACTGTTTTGGTGATAGGTACCGCAGCAGTGAAACTCTTTGCCTTGAAACGAACTCCAAGCCTGGTTTTGTGTCCTAGAAAGACTCTGGATATGAAAAATTGATGCACCTGGTCAACCATTCCAAACCTGCAGCTCTCCGGTTCATTGAGCCATCACACCAGTTACCCCAGCAACGTACTTCCACCAACGTGGGATAACAGTCCTCCAAGAGTTAAATAATATAGATTAGAGCGTTTGTTAGATAAGGAACACTCCTGACTCTTTCCAAGTTCAATAATGAAGACTGAACTTTAGATGGCAATAGAGTTAGGTGCTTCCTCCATCACTTAACTTGCTGACTTAGGAACCTTACTGACATCTTGTGGCACATTATGGAAAAGCATTTTAAAACTGATCATTTACCCGCCCTTGCTGCGTAATCCTTGATACTGTTACCTAACAAAAATCTATCGATCTCAGTCTTAAAAGCTCCAATTGTTCCCCCAGCAACCACAGCCTTTTTTGGGGAAGAGAGTTCCAGAATTCCACAACTCTTTGTGTGAAAAAGTGCTTCCTGATTTCGTTCCTGAGTGGCCTAGCTTGAATTTTAAAATGATGTCCCCTTGTTTTTGATTCCCTCACCAGGGGAAAGTTTTTTTGTATCTACCCTATTGATCTTTTTAACATTGATCAGATCATTTGTCCATCTCCTATACTCAAGGGAATACAAGCCAAGTTTGTGCAACATGGCCTTAGAATTTAACCCTCTAAGTCCCAGTATCATTCAGAATAATTATTAAAATCAGAGATTAAGTAAATTTGTTCGTGATCCTAACACAATTCTATTTCTTTTGTCACATAGAAAGCTATCGGTGCCCTTCAGCATCCCCAAACCAATCTACTGAAGAGTTTTTGTTTATCCCAATATAGATCAACTACTTTCTCCTTCTAGGGATCTATCCCACTTATTAATGTACCTCCAAATCTGGACAAAGGTGTTTAATCAGTAAAACCCACATCCCACACCAGCACAAAACATCAATCCACTCAGGACTAGAAGGCAAAGGCTTGAACAGTTTTCTGCAATGGAAGAGAATGAAACCCATTCTACCCTACAGGTCACTTTACTGAGCCTATCTGGCTGGACAACAATCAACAGTGTCCTGGAGCAATGTGGGTCTATTTGGCTCAGGTATCATTATTCAGATACATTGTAGGTGTCAGCCATGGCTCAGTGCTAGCACTGTTTAAGAAATTTAAGAGAGGGAAACCAGGGAAATATAGACAAGTTATACCGAACATCTGTTGTCGAGAAATTATTAGATTTCATAATGAAGGATAGAGTGAATGAGCATGTTGAAAATTTTCATCTGATAAGAGAGAGCCAGCATGGAATTGTGAAGTATAGCTCATGACAGATGAACCTGATTGAATTTTTTGAAGAGGTGATTAAAGTAGTCTACAGAGGAATGTCTGTGGATGTTATTTATACAGACTTCCAGAAGGCATTTGATAAATTCCCTCAAAAGATGCTGTTAGCTAAAGTTGGAACTCAAGGAATTGGAGGCAAATTATTGACCTGATTCAGAAATTGGCTGAATAGCAGGAGACAGAGAGTATGGATAATGGGCAGGTATTCTAAAGGGCAGGTTGTAATTAATGGTGCCCCACAAGGATCTGTGTTGGGGCCTCAACTATTCACGGTATTAATTAAGGACCTAAATGATGGGATAGAAAGCCACATATTCAAGTTTGCCAATGACACAAAGACATTGTAAGCAGTGTAGATGGCAGCATAAAATTAGAAAGAGATACCAATAGACTAGGGGGGCAGTTATCTCAGTTGGCGAGACTGTGTTACAGGAAAAACGCCAACAGTGCTGGTTCAATCCCTGTACTGGCTGTGGTAGTTCATGGAGGCTTGCTTCCGAGCCTTGCCCCACGCTTGCAACTACGTACATATTCTGCCCAATATCAACCCTATATTACATTATACTGCATCAACTGTCTCTCTCTAATGGAAAGAGATGCCTCTGGCCATTTGGGTCTATGGCTAGAACAACAAAATTGATAGATTAAGTGAATGGGCAAAACTGTGGCGAATGGATTTCAATGTAGGTAAATCATCCTTTTTGGACTTATAAAGGATAGAACAGGGTACTTTCTAAATGGTGAAAGGTTAGAAAGAGTGGAGGTCCAAAGGGATTTGGGGTATAGGTACATATACCATTAAAATGTCATGAACAGGTACATAAAATAATCAAAAAGGCTAATAAAATACTGCCTTTGTGTCTAGAGGACTAGAATATAAATGAGTAGAAGTTATGCTACAGTTATACAAAGCCAGGTTAGACCACACCTGGATTACTGTAAGCAGTTCTGGGCATCAGACCTCAGGAAGGATACATTAACCTTGGAGGAGTGCAGCATAGATCTACCAAAATGAGACCTGGATTCCATATGTAAAATTATGAGGAGAGATTACACAAACTAGGGTTGTTTTCCCTAGAATTTGGAAGGCATAAGGGGTGATTTGATTGAAGTTTTCAAGCTATTAAGGGCAACAGATAGGGAAGATAGAGAGAGATAATTCCTGCTGGTTGGGGAGTGTCGGGCTAGGGGACAGTCTAGAACTTAGACCCAGACCTTTCAGGAGTGAAAGTAGGAAACACTTCTTTACAGAAAGGGTGGCAGAAGTTTGGAACTCTCTTCTGCAAACAGAGATTGATGCAAGATCAATTATTGATTTTAAATTCGAGATTGATGGATTTTTGTTAACCAAAGATATTAAGGGATATATGGCAAAGGCTATATGGAGTTAGATCACAGATCAGCCATGATCTCACGAATGTTATTCCCCAATAATAGGGTGACAGGCTCGAGAGGTTAAATGGCTAACTTCCATCCCTATGTTCCTCTTGACTTTGAGTCAGAAAGTTATGGGTTCAAGCTGCACTCCGGAGATTTGAACACATAATCCAGGCTGACAATCCAGTGCTGTACTGAGGGAGTGCACTGTTGGAGAAGCCGTCTTTTGGATAAGATGTTAAACCAAGGCCCAAGAAGATCCCATAGCACTATTTTGAATAAAAGCAGGGGAGTCCTGGCGAATATTAATCCTTCAGTCAACATCACGAAAACAGATAATCTGGTCATTATCAGTGTTGTTTATGGGAGCTTGCTGTGCACAAATTGGCTGCCATGATTCCTACATTACAACAGTGACTGTACTTCAAGAAGTACTTCATTGGCTGTGAAGCACTTTGATGTCCTGAGCTCAGAAAAACACTTTTTTATTCTTTCATGGGACGTGGGCATTGCTGGCAAGGTCACCATTTGTGACCCATCCCTAATTTCCCTTGACAACTGAGTGGCTTGCTAGGCCATTTCAGAGGACAGTTGGGAGTCAACCACTTTGCTGTGGGTCTGGAGTCATATGCGAACCAGGTGGGTTTTTAACTATAACAATCAATGATAGTTTCATGGCACCATTACTGAGACTAGCTTTCAATTCAACACTTTTTACAGTTGAACTGATTAACCGAATTTAAATTTCAACAGCTACCATGGTAAGATTTGAACCCATGCCTCCAGGGCATTAGCCTGAGCCACTGGATTATCAGCTCAGTGATATTACCACTACACCACCATCTGCTTTCTTTCCAGTTATTGCTAGAAAATAGCATTCATTTCAGCTCCCAGGGATGGGTTCAAGGTAGTGAACTGAAGGAATGAATCAGTCATTTGCTGTAGAACCTACTCAATGTTGAACCCATTGATTTTAGTAGCGGGTTGTTTACGGGAATGAGTGATCCAGGCCATGGAGGTGCAAATTACCTCCACTGAGTCCGTCACTTGTGTTACGACCGAGGCAGGAGCAATGCACTGTCAATTCAGTCCCAATACTCCAAAGGTTACAGTATATTATTAAAGTTTTCCCACCTAACCAGAAAACAGCCAAATTAAACACTTTATTAACTCCCCACCCCAGAATAAAATACACTAAGGTATCTTTAGATCACAACAAATTAACTATTTATTAATAAACTAAATCTTAACACTATTAGGATAAATTTATGTCTAAAGACCTTATAATGTCTTATTTATCCTATTCCCATACACTCACACATGCATTCAAAAACGAACAATGGTTAACCGGTTTTTAAAAAAAATTGTGTTTCTTAGGACTAAAATAAGTAGCTGGGTTGTAAGTCCTGGTGGGGTAACATTCTCAGTTGATGAGGTGTCCCAGAGTAGTGTAATCAGATGCCACTCAAAGTCTCCAGGCGAATTCGACGAAACAGTCTTATCAAGTATTTCAGCTGCAGCAGGTGTCACAAAGTTCTTTCAATTCTTTCAGCAATAGGTCTACTTGGATTTTAAGATCGGCAGTCACTTGGTCGAAACTTTACTGAGAATTTCAGCAAACACAAATAGGCAATAGAGAGAGTCACTTCTGTAACAAACTTCTTAGAGATTCGAAGTAAAACGGATTTACTACCTCCAACAATGCAAATTGTTATTTTTCAGGGTTTTTTTCCTCCTTAGGCAAACACAGTCTGAGCTCAATGTAGATTTTCTGCTGAGAAATAGACAGCTTCTTTTTTTCAGTGTATAATATGCTTCACTTTTCTCCAGTTCAAACCGGTTAAAGCCAGTCTTTACCCACATTTAAAAGTTACACTACACCACGTCACCTCCTCTCTGTCCTGCTGTGGCATTGGAAACAGGTGCAGCTGGCACACTGTGCCCCCTTAGTTTTTCAAGGCACTGTTATGACCAGGTGAGAAAAGTGTCCAGGGGTCCCTCTCAGCCTTCACCTGGTCTTATCGTAACAGGCTTTAATTTTAAAAACACCATGTTTTTTAGCTCCCCCTTGCTGAATTACTCTAATTCGGTTAACGCCTACCGATACACGACGCGCCCACTCTAGCATGCACACATGATACACACATGCAGATAGAGACAGAAAGAAAACAGAAGAAATAAAGTGGAAAAGTTTGAGGCAATATCTGAAGAGTTTTTGTTACGGTTCTTCGAGCTCACTGTAGAGTCCTTAATTGTAGGTAGATCTTGCTTTTCGTTGGGGCCCAGTATTCTTCTTAAACCTTGTTCACTGTAGGAGACTTTTCTCTCTTGAGGTTCATGTGGCTTCAGTGGATTCAGAGGCTTGTGAGAAAGAGATGGGAGCAGACAGGAGAGCGATCTTCTCAGTCCAGGAGCAAACAGACTTTTTGCCCAAACTGTTCGTACAAATTCAAAAAATTCAGGTTGTCCAGCAGGTTAGTCATGTGACTAGCTGGTTTGACCATGTCCATTTGTGTATTTGGCCATCTTAGCAGTCAACCTGGAATGCGAGCTCCCACATCTTCAACATCTGGCGATCAAAAATCCATTGTGGGTTGAATGTGTCAGGTAATGGCTGCTTTGTAATAAAAACAAGAAATGCTGGAAATACTCAGCAGGTCTGGCAGCATCTGTGGAGAGAGAAGCAGAGTTAACGTTTCAGGTCAGTGACCCTTCTTCAGAATTGACAAATATTAGAAATATGAAAGGTTATAAGCAAGTAAAGCGGGGATGGGTCAAGAGATAACAAAGGAGAAGGTGTAGATAGGATAAGGTCACAGAATAGCTGACAAGAAGATCATGGAGCAAAGGCAAACAATATGTTAATGGTGTGTTGAAAGACGAAGTATTGTACAGATAGGGTGTTAACGGATTGAAATTTGAACAGCCGCAAGTACAAACATGAAAATAAACAGTGGGTAAGCAAACTGAACAAACTAAGATGAAATAAAATAAAATAAACACAAAGAAATATATGAAAAAGAAAAAAGAAAAAATAACTAAAAATAAAAGTAAAATGGGGTGGCCCGTCATGCTCTGAAATTATTGAACTCAGTGTTCAGTCCGGCAGGCTGTAGTGTGCCTAATTGGTAAATGAGATGCTGTTCCTCGAGCTTACGTTGATGCTTACTGGAACACTGCAGCAAACCCAGGACAGAGATGTGAGCATGAGAGCAGGGGGGAGTGTTGAAATGGCAAGCAACCGGAAGCTCAGGGTCCTGCTTTCGGACTGAGAGGAGGTGTTCCGCAAAGCGGTCACCCAGTCTGCGTTTGGTCCCTCAATGTAGAGGAGACCACATTGTGAGCAGCGAATACAGTATACTACATTGAAAGAAGTATAAGTAAATCGCTGCGTCACCTGAAAGGAGTGTTTGGGGCCTGGGATAGTGAGGAGAGAAGAGGTAAATGGGCAGGTATTACACCTCCTGCGATTGCAAGGGAAGGTGCCATGGGAAGGGGACGAGGTGGTGGGGGTAATGGAGGAGTAGACCAGGGTGTTGCAGAGGGAATGATCCCTTTGGAATGCTGACAGGGGAAGGGAGGGGAAGATGTGTTTTGTGGTGGCATCACTCTGGAGGTGGCAGATATGGCGGAGGATGATCCTTTGGATATGGAGGCTGATGGGATGGAAAGGGAGGACAAGGGGAACCATGTCACGGTTCTGGGAGGGAGGGGAAGGGGTGAGGGTAGAGGTGCGGGATATGAGCCGGACACGGTTGAGGGCCCAGTCAACCACAGTGGGGGGGAATCCTCGGTTGAGGAAAAGGTGGCTGCTTTGTCCTTCCAAGCACAGTGTGGTAAGATGCAAATGTCTTTTCCAGCCACGGCTGATCTGTTTAACAAGTCCGTTCTTCACTCCGGTAACAGTTTAAAATCAATGTTCATGAGAAAATGAATATGCCTCGTCCTTGGCGGGTGGGGGCCTCGCATGACAGGCAACAGTATTTTAAACAGAGTCTTAAAGGCACACTGTTTTAAACAGTAACAAACTACACTTCCATGACACTTGTTTGCAACCATCCATCATCAGTCCTGTCACCTGAGAGCCTGTGCAACCACAAACAGTAATGTTACTAACATATGGGTAAATCTCTTAGCTTTCCATTCTATTTTTTAACATCAATAAAGGTTTTATCAAATCCTGAGAATGATCTACTTGTACAGTGGTCTATTCGTCTGCACATATAGCAGTGCAGATTGATAATGAATAGCATCGCAGTTGATAATGACTCTTTAACTGCCAGGCAATGGATTACAATTCCTGCTTCGGGGACCTTTGCTGATCCCGTGATGATTTGTTGGTTCTGCAGTCCTGCTCAATTCTGTTCAGTATTCACCCACTAGATGGTGCTCCACTCAAAGGCTCTTCACAACACAACGTTTATGAAAGTGGCCAGGATTCAGGTCTGTTCTGTTGAGGATCCAAAAATAAGAGTTATGAGAATGAAAGGAAGAGGATGCTGGCAGTACAGTAATTTTTTTAGGCGTCTTTTAACATTAGTCAAAACCTAGATGTAAGACTTTCAGTCGGTAACCATAACCTTTCATACTAAATCACAACAGTGACTACACTTCAAAAGTACTTCATTGTCTGTGAAGCACTTTGGGATGTCTTGAGGTTGTGAATGGTGTTCCAGAATCAACCAACCCAGCTGATGAGGAAGGAGAAAAATGAAGGAAATGGACGATGAACACTACTGAACAAAACAATTTGCATTTATATAATGCCTTTAATGTAATAAAAACATCCCAAGGTGCTTCACAAAGGCATAATCAGACTAAAATTGACACTGAGCCAAACAAGGTGATATTAGGACAGGTGACCAAAAGCTTGGCGAAAAAGGTAGGTTGTAAGGTCTTATAAAAGGAGAGAGAAGTAGAGAGGTTTATGGAGGGAATTCCAGTGTTTAAGGCCGAGACAGCTGAAGACATGGCTGAAAATGGTGGGGATTCAAAACAGGGCAGAATCGACGGAGCGCAAAATTCTTGGAGTATTGTAGGAATGGAATAGATTAGAGAAATATTGAGGGATGAGTTCATGAAAGGATTTGAACACAAGGATGAGAATTTTAAAATCAAGGCATTTGTAGACCAGTCCTTTATTACAACTCATACTCATGAAGCAGCTTACTAGTTGCTTGAGAGATAAAGTGAGCATTGAAGAAAGAAAAAACAAAATCGAGGGTGTGCTACTCCTAATTTTCCAATCTATTTTGGCTGTGTAGGAGGTCCTGCTGGTGATGTAGGATCTCATTGTGGAACACAAGTGCTCAGAGCACTTTGAAAGCCAACAAGATTCTTTGATCTTTTGACATACACAAAAGTTTTTTCAAACACTATTAAGGCTGCTGAGGATGGTAATACAAAAACAGGAAGAACTTGCATTTATATAGCACCTTTCATATCCTCAGCATGTCCCAAAGTGCTTTTTGAAATGTAGCCACTATTGTAATGTAGGAAATGCTGCAGTCAAACTACATACAGCAAAGTCCCATAATCAGCAATGTGATAATGACCAGATAATCTGTTTTAGTGATATTGATTGAGGGCTAGATATAAATTGGACACCAGGGAGAACTCTCCTGCTCTTCAAATAAATCCAACCGAGAGGGCAGGCAGGGTTTATCGCCTCATCTCAAGGATAACACCTCTGACAGTGCAGCACTCCCTCAGTACTGCACTGAAGTGCCAGCATAGATTTTGTGCTCAGGTCTCTGTAGAGGCCAGGATTGCCAATTTTACCTGTAATTTCTACTATCAGACCTGTGTTGCAGAAAACTAAAGTTTGGAATGCTCTCTGTTTGGTTGGTGGCTCTTCAGCACAATGAACAAAACAGTCATTAACTCTTCAGGGAAAGATTCCCACTCAGTGCTACTTGTTGCAGAAACATAAGGGTAAATTCTGTTGCACCTGGGGGATCCGGCAGAGCCTTGCCATTACAAAAACACGGTTGCAAGGTGACCAAGCTGAGGAACTAAATATTCCAGGGTACTTGACATTTTGAAAAGACAGACACAATGGAAGAGGAGGAGTGGTAGGCAGTGGGTGTTTGGGGATGGGGTAGCCCTGATAATGAAGAATGACATAAGGACAGTATGGAGGAAGGAATTTGGCTTGGAACAGCAGGAAGTAGAATCAACATGGGCAGATATAATAAATTACAAGGGTCAGAAAACACTGGTGGCTATACTGATGGACAGAGTATTAGTAATGTAATTTAGGGAAGAAAATCTGCCATCATTACCCAGTCTACCCTAGATGCAACTCCAGCAATGTGGTTGACTCTTAACTGCCCTCTGAAATAGTTTAGCAAGCAAGTCAGTTGTATCAAACCACTACAGAAAAGAAGAATAAAACCGGATGGACCACTTGGCATTGTCCTAGGCACTGGACACAACAAAGGCACACCATGCTCAGTCCTACGAATTAGGAGCAGGAGTAGGCCACTCGGCCCTTCAAGCCTGCTCCGCCATTCAATTAGGTCATGGTTGAACTGATTTCTCCACATTTCCACCTACACCTGATAACCTTCCACCCCCTTGCTTATCAAGAATCTATCTACCTCTGCCTTAAAAATATTCAAAGACTCTGCTTCCACCACCTTTTGAGGAAGAGAATTCCAAAGACTCACAACCCTCAGAGAAAAAATTTCTCCTCATCTCTGTCTCAAATGGGCGACCCCTTATTTTTAAACAGTGACCCCTAGTTCTAGATTCTCCCACAAGGGGAAACATCCTTTCCACATCCACCCTGTCAAGACCCCTCAGGATCTTATATGTTTCAATCAAGTTGCCTCTTACTCTTCTAAATTCCAGTGGATACAAGCCGAGCCTGTCCAATCTTTCCTCGTACGATAGGCCACCCATTCCAGTTATTAGTCCAGCAAACCTTCTCAGTACTGCCTCCAACGTATTTACATCCTCCCTTAAATAAGGAGACCAGTACTGTACACAGTACTCCAGATTAAGTCTCACCAATGCCCTGTATAGCTGAAGCATAACCTCCCTACTTTTGTATTCAATTCCCCTCGTAATAAACGATAACATTCTATTAGCTTTCCTAATTATGTGCTGTACCTGCATACTAACCTTTTGTGATACATGCACTAGGACACCCAGATCCCTCTGCATCTCAGAGCTCTGCAACTTCTCACCATTTAGATAATATGCTTCTTTTTTATTCTTCCTGCCAAAATGGACAATTTCAAATTTTCCCACATTATACTCCATTTGCCAGGCCTTTGCCCATTCATTTAACCTATCTATATCCCTTTGTAGCCTCCTTATGTCCCCTTCACAAGTTACTTTCCTACCTATCTTTGTGTCATCAGCAAATTTAGTTAGTTAGTTAGTTAGAGATACAGCACTGAAACAGGCCCTTCGGCCCACCGAGTCTGTGCCGACCATTAACCACCCATTTATACTAAGCCCATATTCCCACCTACCTATACTAGGGGCAATTTATAATGGCCAATTTACCTACCAACCTGCAAGTCTTTTGGCTGTGGGAGGAAACCGGAGCACCCGGAGGCACAGGCAGTACCCAGAATTGAACCCAGGTCGCTGGAGCTGTGAGGCTGCGGTGCTAACCACTGCGCCACTGTGCCACCCCTAACCATACCTTCGGTCGCTTCATCTAAGTCATTTATATAAATCGTAAGACAGATGTTAAGCTAACTGGCCTGTAGTTTCCTGCTTTCTGTCTCCATCCCTTTATGAATAAAGGAGTTACATTCGCTATTTTTCAATCTAAGGGAACCTTCCCCGAATTTAGGGGATTTTGGAAAATTAGAACTAATGCATCAACTATCTCACTAGCCACTTCTTTTAACACCCTAGGATGAAGTCCATCAGGACCTGGGGACTTGTCAGTCCACAGCTCCAACAATTTGTTTAGTACCACTTCCCTGGTGATTGTAATTTTCTTGAGATCCCCCTCCCTTCCATTTCCGGACTTACAGCTTATGTTACTTGTATCCTCAATAGTGAAGACTGATGCAAAATATCTGTTCAATTTATCTGCCATCTCCTTATTATCCATTATTAATTCCCCAGACACACTTTTTATAGGACCAACGTTCACTTTGTTAACTCTTTTTTAAAAATATCTTTCGAAACTCTTATTATCTGTCATTATACTTCTAGCTAGCTTTCTCTCATACTCTAATTTTACCTTCCTTATCAATCTTTTTGTCCTTCTTTGCTGTTTTTTATAATCTGTCCAATCTTCTGACCTGCCTCCCGTCTTTGTGCAATCATAGGCTTTTTCTTTAAGTTTGATACTATCTTTAACAATTTTAGTTAACCACAGATGGCGGATCCCACACTTGGAATTTTTCTTTCTCGTTGAAATGTATCTATTCTGTGCATTCTGAAATATCCCCTTAAATGTCTGCCACTGCATCTCTATTGATCTATCCCTTAACCTGATTTGCCAGTTCACTTTTGCTAGCTTTGCTTTCATGCGCTCAGAATTGCCCTTATTTAAGTTTAAAATACTAGACTTGGACCCATTCTTCTCTCCCACAAACTGAATGTAAAATTCAATCATATTATGATCGCTGCTACCTAGCGGTGCCTTAACTATGAGATCATTAATTATTCCTATCTTATTGCACAATACCAGGTCTAGTATTGCCTCTGGTTGGCTCCAGAACATATTGTTCCAAGAAATTATCCCGAAAACATTCTATGTACTCCTCATCTAGGCTACCTCTGCCCATCTGATTTTTCCAGTCTATATTCAGGTTAGCACTGCAGCCTCACAGCTCCAGCGACCCGGGTTCAATTCTGGGTACTGCCTGTGTGGAGTTTGCAAGTTCTCCCTGTGTCTGCGTGGGTTTTCCCCGGGTGCTCCGGTTTCCTCCCACAAGCCAAAAGACTTGCAGGTTGGTAGGTAAATTGGCCATTATAAATTGCCCCTAGTATAGGTAGGTGGTAGGGAAATATAGGGACAGGTGGGGATGTGGTAGGAATATGGGATTAGTGTAGGATTAGTATAAATGGGTGGTTGATGGTCGGCACAGACTCGGTGGGCCGAAGGGCCTGTTTCAGTGCTGTATCTCTAAACTAAACTAAACTAAAATACCCCATAATTATCACTGTACTTTTCTGACAAGCTGCCATTATTTCTTCCTTTATACCCAGTCCTACAGTGTGGTTAATGTTCGGTGGCCTGTATACCACTCCCACAAGTGACTTCTTGCCTTTATGATTTCTCATCTCGACCCAAACTGCATCTACATCCTGGTCTCCTGAATTTAGGTCATCCCTCTCTGTTGCGCTAATACCATCATTAATTAACAGAGCTACCCATTCACATTTTCCTAGCTTCCGGTCCTTCCTAAATGCCATGTATCCTTCAATATTCAGGCCCCAATCTATGTTGTCCTGAAGCCATGTCTCTGTAATGGCTATCAGATCGTACTTATTTATTTCTATTTGAGCTTTCAGTTCATCTGTTTTGTTTCATATGCTACTTGCATTCAGATACAGCGCCCTTAGTTGTGTCCCTTTATTATTTTTATAACCTTTAGCCTTATCTGTTGATTTACTCTTAGATTTGTACACTTTGTCCCTTCCTGTCACAGTGTATCAGTTCCCATATTAATACCTTGCTCTCTTGCCTTGCCTCTACTCCTTGATTTACCATATCTTCCCAAATTTGATCCCTTGCCCCCAATACTCAGTTTAAAAAGCTCTCTACTTCCCTAGTTATGCGGCTCACTAGAACACCCTGCAAAGTCCTCTTCGGTAACATCTGGATCTTGTACCAAAATTGGGAGAGCTGTCCCACAGACTAATCAAGCAGCAGCCGGACATGGACATACTCACCAAATCATACCTTTCATCCCATCCCTGGATATGTCCTGTCTCACCAATAGGACATGCCCACCAGAGATGGTGGCACAACGGTCTACAGTGGGGAGGGAGTGGCCTAGCAGTCCTCAACATGGACTTTGGACCCCATGAAGTCTCATGGCACCAGGTCAAAGATGGACCAAAAAAAAGGACTCTGTTGTGTTGATAAGGTAAGCTTTTTATTTAAGAAGTTCTGTCCGTTGGATTGCTAACCTTACAAGTTTTGACATTTTTTTTTTGGTTTTTCAGTAGATTTGTTGGGAATTTAGAATAGAGGGAATGGAAATTAAGGCAGTTGTATGTTCCTCCTGCAGAATGTGGGAGGTAAGGGTCGCCAAGAGTGTCCCTGCTGACTGCATCTGCGGGAAGTGCACCCAACTCCAGCTCCTCGAGAACCGCGTTAGGGAACTGGAGCTGGAGCTGGATGAACTTCGGATCATTCGGGAGGCGGAGGGGGTTATTGAGAGGAGTTATGGGGAGGTAGTCACACCTCAGGTAAAAGAAGTAGGTAGATGGGTTACCGTCAGGGGAAGGAGAGGGAACCAGCGGGCAGTGCAGGGATCCCCTGTGGCCGTTTCCCTCAACAACAGGTATACCGTTTTGGATACTGTTGCGGGGGACGACTTACCAGGGGTAAGCAATGGGGTACAGGTCTCTGGCACAGAGTCTGTCCCTGTTGCTCAGAAGGGAAGGGGAAGAGGAGCAGAGCATTAGTCATTGGGGACTCCATAGTTAGGGGAACAGATAGGAGGTTCTGTGGGAACGAGAGAGACTCACGGTTGGTATGTTGCCTCCCAGGTGCCAGGGTTCGTGATGTCTCGGATCGTGTTTTTGGGATCCTTAAGGGGGAGGGGGAGCAGCCCCAAGTCGTGGTCCACATAGGCACCAACGACATAGGTAGGAAGAGAGATGGGGATTTAAGACAGAAGTTCAGGGAGCTAGGGTGGAAGCTTAGAGCGAGAACAAACAGAGTTGTTATCTCTGGGTTGTTGCCCGTGCCACGTGATAGCGAAGCGAGGAATAGGGAGAGAGAGGAGTTGAACACGTGGCTGCAGGAATGGTGCAGGAGGGAGGGTTTTGGTTTCCTGGATAATTGGGGCTCTTTCTGGGGTAGGTGGGACCTCTACAAACAGGATGGTCTTCACCTGAACCAGAGGGGTACCAATATCCTGGGGGGGAGATTTGCTAGTGCTCTTCGGGGGGGTTTAAACTAATTCAGCAGGGGAATGGGAACCTAAAATGTAGTGCCAGTGTACAAGATGTTGAGAGTAGTGAGGTCAGGGATAAGGTTACAAGGACGCAAGAGGGCACTGGCAAGCAAGAACCTGGTTTAAAGTGTGTCTACTTCAACGCCAGGAGCATCCGGAATAAGGTGGGTGAGCTTGCAGCATGGGTTGGTACCTGGGATCTCGATGTAGTGGCCATTTCGGAGACATGGGTAGAGCAGGGGCAGGAATGGATGTTGCAGGTTCCGGGATTTAGATGTTTCAGTAAGAACAGAGAAGATGGTAAAAGAGTGGGGGGTGTGGCATTGTTAATCAAGGAGAGTATTACAGCGACAGAAAGGACGTTTGAGGACACGTCTACGGAGGTAGTATGGGCCGAGGTTAGAAACAGGAGAGGTGAGGTCACCCTGTTGGGAGTCTTTTATAGACCTCCAAATAGTTCCAGAGATGTAGAGGAAAGGATAGCGAAGATGATTCTCGACAGGGGCGAGAGTAACAGGGTAGTTGTTATGGGGGACTTTAACTTTCCAAATATCGACTGGAAATACTATAGTTCGAGTACTTTAGATGGGTCAGTTTTTGTCCAGTGCGTGCAGGAGGGTTTTCTGACACAGTATGTAGACAGGCCAACCAGGGGCGATGCCACATTGGATTTGGTACTGGGAAATGAACCCGGCCAGGTGTTAGATTTAGATGTAGATGAGCACTTTGGTGATAGTGATCACAATTCGGTTAGGTTTACCTTAGCGATGGGCAGGGACAGGTATATACCGCAGGGCAAAAATTATAGCTGGGGGAAAGGAAATTATGATGCGATTAGGCAAGATTTAGGATGCGTAGGATGGGGAAGGAAACTGCAGGGGATGGGAACAATCGAAATGTGGAGCTTATTCAAGGAGCAGCTACTGCGTGTCCTTGATAAGTATGTACCTGTGAGGCAGGGAGGAAGTTGTCGAGCGAGGGAGCCGTGGTTTACTAAAGAAGTTGAAGCGCTTGTCAAGAGGAAGAAGAAGGCTTATGTTAGGATGAGACGTGAAGGCTCAGTTAGGGCGCTTGAGAGTTACAAGCTAGCCAGGAAGGATCTAAAGGGAGAGCTAAGACGAGCAAGGAGAGGACACGAGAAGTCATTGGCAGATAGGATCAGGGAAAACCCTAAGGCTTTCTATAGGTATATCAGGAATAAAAGAATGACTAGAGTTAGATTAGGGCCAATCAAGGATAGTAGTGGGAAGTTGTGTGTGGAATCAGAGGAGGTAGGGGAAGTGTTAAATGAATATTTTGCGTCAGTATTTACAGTAGAGAAAGAAAATGTTGTCGAGGAGAATACTGAGATTCAGGCTACTAGGCTAGATGGGATTGAGGTTCACAAGGAGGAGGTGTTAGCAATTTTGGAAAGTGTGAAAATAGATAAGTCCCCTGGGCCAGATGGGATTTATCCTAGGATTCTCTGGGAAGCTAGGGAGGAGATTGCAGAGCCTTTGTCCTTGATCTTTATGTCGTCATTGTCGACAGGAATAGTGCCGGAAGACTGGAGGATAGCAAATGTTGTCCCCTTGTTCAAGAAGGGGAGTAGAGACAGCCCTGGTAATTATAGACCTGTGAGCCTTACTTCGGTTGTGGGTAAAATGTTGGAAAAGGTTATAAGAGACAGGATTTATAATCATCTTGAAAAGAATAAGTTCATTAGCGATAGTCAGCACGGTTTTGTGACAGGTAGGTCGTGCCTCACAAACCTTATTGAGTTTTTCGAGAAGGTGACCAAACAGGTGGATGAGGGTAAAGCCGTGGATGTGGTGTATATGGATTTCAGTAAGGCGTTTGATAAGGTTCCCCATGGTAGGCTATTGCAGAAAATACGGAAGTATGGGGTTGAAGGTGATTTAGAGCTTTGGATCAGAAATTGGCTCGCTGAAAGGAGACAGAGGGTGGTGGTTGATGGCAAATGTTCATCCTGGAGTTTAGTTACTAGTGGTGTACCGCAAGGATCTGTTTTGGGGCCACTGCTGTTTGTCATTTTTATAAATGACCTGGAAGAGGGTGTAGAAGGGTGGGTTAGTAAATTTGCGGATGACACTAAGGTCGGTGGAGTTGTGGATAGTGCCGAAGGATGTTGTAGGGTACAGAGGGACATAGATAGGCTGCAGAGCTGGGCTGAGAGATGGCAAATGGAGTTTAATGCGGAAAAGTGCGAGGTGATTCACTTTGGAAGGAGTAACAGGAATGCAGAGTACTGGGCTAATGGGAAGATTCTTGGTAGTGTAGATGAACAGAGAGATCTTGGTGTCCAGGTGCATAAATCCCTGAAGGTTGCTACCCAGGTTAATAGGGCTGTTAAGAAGGCATATGGTGTGTTAGCTTTTATTAGTAGGGGGATCAAGTTTCGGAGCCACGAGGTCATGCTGCAGCTGTACAAAACTCTGGTGAGACCGCACCTGGAGTATTGCGTGCAGTTCTGGTCACCGCATTATAGGAAGGATGTGGAAGCTTTGGAAAGGGTGGAGAGGAGATTTACTAGGATGTTGCCTGGTATGGAGGGAAGGTCTTACGAAGAAAGGCTGAGGGACTTGAGGTTGTTTTCGTTGGAGAGAAGGAGGAGGACAGGTGACTTAATAGAGACATATAAGATAATCAGAGGGTTGGACAGGGTGGATAGTGAGAGTCTTTTTCCTTGGATGGTGATGGCAAACACGAGGGGACATAGCTTTAAGTTGAGGGGTGATAGATATAGGACAGATGTCAGAGGTAGTTTCTTTACCCAGAGAGTAGTAGGGGCGTGGAACGCCCTGCCTGCAACAGTAGTAGACTCGCCAACTTTAAGGGCATTTAAGTGGTCATTGGATAGACATATGGATGAAAATGGAATAGTGTCGGTCAGATGGTTTCACAGGTCGGTGCAACATCGAGGGCCGAAGGGCCTGTACTGCGCTGCAATGTTCTAATTCTAATTCTAATCCTACTGATTATCACCTAAAGCCCTCCCTCAGCTGATGATTCAGTACTCCATGTTGAACACTACTTGGAAGAAGCACTGAGGAAAGCAATGGCACAGAATGTATTCTGACTTCAATGTCCATCACCAAAAGTGGCTTGGTAACACCACTACTGATTGAACTGGTTGACCCCTCAAGGACATCTCTGCCATACTGGCTCATGGCAGGTGGTGAGGGAACCAACACAAGGGGAAAAAAAACTTACTTGACCTCGGCCTCACTAACCTACCTGCCACAGATGCAATCATCCATGTCCGTATTGGTAGGAGTGACCACTGTACGGCCCTTTTGGAGATGAAGTCCTATACTGAAGAGACCCTCCATCATGTTGTGTAGCACTACCACTGTGCTAAATGGGATAGATTTCAAACAGATGAAGCTGAAGATGTAGCAGCTGAATAATGAGAATCCATGAGACGCTGTGGACCATCAGCAGAAGCAGACGTGTATTCAACAACAATCCATAACCTCATAGTCCAGCATATCCTTCATTCTACCATTACCATCAAGCCAGGGGATCTACCCTGGTTAAATGAGGAGTTCAGGACAGCATACCAGGAGCAGCAACCGGCCTATCTAAAAATGAGATGCCAACCCAGTGAATCTACAACACAGGAGTACCTTCATGCTAAACAGCAGACGCAGAATGCTATAAACAGAACTAAGTGATCCCACAATCAATGGATCAGATCAAAGCTCTGCAATCCTGCCACATCCAGTTGTGAATGGTGGTGGACGATAAACAACTAACAGGAGGAGGAGGCTCCACAAATAACCTCATCCTCAGTGATGGCAGAGCTCTGCATGTTAGTGCAAGAGACAAGGCTAAAGCGTTTGAAACCATCTTTAGCCAGAAGTGCCGAGCAGATGACCCACCTCAGCCTCCTCCTAAGGTCCCCAGCATCACATTGTCTTCAGCCAATTTGATTCAGTCCACCTGATAAAGAAACGGCTGAAGACACTGGATACAGCAAAGGCTATGGGCCGCATCAACATCCCAGCTGTAGCATTGAGGTCTTGTGCTTCAGAACTAGTCCCATCCCCAGCCAAGCTGTTTCAGTACAGCTACAACACTGGCATCTACCTGATGATGTGAAAAATTGCACAGGTATGTCCTGTCTACAAAAAGCCAGAGAAATCCAATCCGGCCAATTACTGTCCCATCAGCCTATCCTCAATCATCAGCAAAGTCTTGGAAGCTGTTGACAATAGTGCTATTAAATGGCAGTTGCTCAGCACTAACCTGCTCACTGATGTTCACTTTGGATTCTGCCTGGACCTCTCAGCACCAGACCTCGTTACAGCCTATGTTCCTATAAATAACAATGATATAAAGGGATATGAGGGTATTGTGTGAAAAAGGCATTGAAGTGGATGATCAACCATGATTGTATTGAATGGTGGGGCAGGTTCGATGGGCTGAATGGCCTCCTCCTATTTTCCTATGTTCCCATAAATACAGCCTTGGTCCAAACATGAACAAAAGAGCTGAACTCCAGAGGTGAGGTGCGAGTGACTGCTCTTGACATCAAGGCAGCATTTGACAGAGTGTGGCATCAATAATCCCTTGTAAAATTGAAGTCAATAGGAATCAGGGGAAAGATTCTCCACCAGTTGGAGTCATACCTAGCACAAAGGAAGATGTTTGTGGTTGTTGGAGGCCAACGATCTAAGCCCCAGGACATTGCTGCAGTAGTTCCCTCAGGGTAGTTTCCTAGGCCCAACCATCTTCAGCTGCTTGATCAATGATCTTCCCTCTATCAGAAGTGAGGATGTTTGTTGATGATTGCAGTGTTCAGTTCCATTCGCAACTCCTCAGATACTGACACAATTTGTGGCCACATGCAGCAAGACCTGGAAAATATTCAGGTTTGGTTTGATAAGTGGAAAGTAACATTTGTGATATACAAGTGCCAGGCTATGACCATCTCCAACAAGCGAGAATCCAACCATCTCTCATTGAATTTCAACAGCATTACCAACACTGAATCCCCCACCATTAACATTCTGTGTTAGATGGATCCAAGCCAAACAGTGAAGAATGAAATTAGACACAGATCCTTTTCTTAATAGTCAGTTTATTCACAGAATGCAGCATTACACATCTCTGCCTCCTGTTCATCAACTGCCCTTGTGTCCATTTTATATTCACTTCAAATCCTTAATTGAACAATGCCCTTCAGCTGTTTAACTTTAATAACATAATTAACCATTAACATCCTGGAGGTTAGCATTGACCAGAAACTTAACTGGACTGGCCACATAACTACTGTGACTCACCTGATTCCCAAAGCCTGTCCACCATCCACAAGCACAAGTCAGGAGTGTGATGGAATACTCTCCACTTGCCTGGATGGGTGCAGCTCCAACAACACTCAAGCAACTCAACACCATCCAAGACAAAGCAATGTATTTGTTCGGCACCCCATCCACCACCTGAAACATTTAGTGCGTCTGCAGTGTGTACCATCTACAAGATGCAATGCAGCAACTTGCCAAGCCTCCTTTGACAGTACCTTCCAAACCCGCAGCCTCTAGCAAGGGCAACAGGCACATGGTAACACCACCACCTGCAAGTTCCCCTCCAAGTCACGCACAATGACTTGGAACAGTATCACCGTTTCTTCACTGTTGGTGGGTCAATTGCAGTGTGGGTGTACCCGCACTAGATGGACTGCAGCAGTTCATCAAGATGGCTCACCATCACATTCCCAAGGGCAATTAGCGAGGGGCAATAAATGCTGGCCTTGACCACATCTAATGCCAGAATGAAAAAAAGGTACAATGTACTTATTACCTGTGAGGAGAAGGATAAAGACTGTCAGAAGGACAGCCAGAATGCAGACCATGGCACTTTAGAGCAGCAAAGGAAGTGTAATGTGGTAGTTATAGAGGATTCAATAATTAGGGGAACAGAAAGTATCCTTTGTAAGTAGGATCAAGAGCCCACATGGTATCTGGGTGAGGGACTTCTTGAATTGGTTTGAAAGTACATTGGAAAGGAAGAGAAAGGAATGTCATCCATGTTGGGACCAACAACATAGGAAGGGTAGGCAAGAGGTCCTGTTTGGAGAGTACCAGGAGCTAGAAGCTAAATTAAAGAACAGCAACCCAAAGTTTATAATCTCTGGATTATTGCCTAAACCACGTGCAAATTGGCACAGGGATAAACAGATTAGGGAGGTGAACATGTGGCTGAAGGAGTGATGTGGGAAAGAGGGGTACCATTTCATGGGATGCTGGGTATTTTGGCAGAAAGGAACTGTACTGTTGGGATGGGCTCCACCTGAACTGAGCTGGGACCAAGCTCCAAACAGAAAGGATTAATTGGGCGGTCACAAGGACTTAAAACTAGTAAATGGCGGTGGGGATGGGGGGTGGGTCACTCAGATAAAAAATGCAGTATAAATAATAATACAAAAATAAACAAAAGGGGAAGAGATAAGGGAGGGCTGCCTATTAATGAATCTTTCTCCTCTCATCCTGCAGGAGAAGAAAGACCATAATATGCGGAGATGGGCAGAGCAGGAGGTAGAGACTCTTGTATCGTGGTCATCTGATGCACCCTGCACAACATGACACTGGAAAGAGGCCTGGAGATGGATGAAGAGGAGAAGCCGGAACACCACTCCACCTTGGATGAGGACTGGGAGGAGGAAGAAGAGGCAGAAGATGAGGAGGAAGGGATCGCTTCAGAGGTGGCTGGCACCCAGGCAGCGGAGACACCAGGTCATGCCGTCCCAGACCTCAGGGTGACCTGCAGGCTGGCATGGCATCAAGGGCCATGTTAATTTAATAGCTCTTTACCTGATCTCCCTCGAGCCTTTGCAGCTGATAATCCCACAACTCACCTTCCAGCATCCAGAACTATTTCACCACTTTGACCCTTAACTGCGAGGTCACATTGGCAGCCAAACAAAAATGCAAAAATAGCAAGATGCTGGCTATTTGGAACATGGGAACATGAGAACGTAAAAGCATAAGAAATAGGAGCAGGAATCGGCCATACAGCCCGTCGAACCTGCTCCGTCATTCAATAAGATCATGGCTGATCTTCGGCTTCAACTCCACTTTCCCACCTGCTCCCCATATCCCTTGATTCCCTGAGAGACCAAAAAGCTGTCTATCTCAGTCTAAATACAACAGATGCAAAGAACAGAAAAGGCTGACAAAACAGGTAGTAAGAGCTACAAAAAGGGAATATGAGAAGAAACTTGCAAGGGATATGAAAATCAACACAAAAATTTTAATAATTTTATTAGGAAAAGGAGAGTGCTCAGGGGCAAGGTGGATCCCTTGACAGCTGATAATGCTGATATTGTCAATGAAAATAAGGAAATAGCGTACATGTTGAATAATTACTTTGTTCCAGTATTTACATTAGAGAAAGAGGTCAGAATGCCGGAAATACCAAGGAAACTAATATTGAGTCAGGGACAGGAATTCACCAAAATTAATATAAGCAAAATAACAGAAATGAAGAAAATAATGAGTCTAAAGAATGACAAATCCCCAGGACCAGATGACTTCCATCCCAGAGATTTAAAGGCAGCAGATGACAACATTGCAGATGCCTTTTTATAACCTTCCAAAGTTCTCTTGATTTGGCAACCATTTCTTTAGATTGGAAAATTACATCACTCTGCTATTAAAAAAAGGTGAGAGAGAGAAACCATGGAATTATTGACTAGTTAGCCTAACATCTGTTGGCAGGAATTACTGGAGTCCATAATTAAGGATAGAGTGACTAAACACCTTGAAAGTTTTCAGCTGATCAGAGAGAGCCAGCATGGATTTGTAAAGGGTAGGTAATGCCTGAAGAACTTAATTGAATCTTTTGAAGAGGTGACTAAAGTAGTGGACAGAGGAATTTCTATGAATGTAATTTGATAAAGTCCTTCATAAGAGACTGTTAGCTAACATTGATGCTGATGGAATTAAAGGCAAATTATTAACCTGATTAGTTTGAGTGGCAGGAGACAGAGAGCAGGGATAATGGGCAGGTACTCTAATTGGCAGGATGTGACTAGTGGTGTCCTGCAAGATGGGCCTCAACTATTCATGGTATTAATTTATTATGATCAATTATTAATTATTTATTATAATGACTTAGATGATGGGATAGAAAGCCACATATCCAAATTTGCCAATGACATAAAGATAGGTGGCATTGTAAGCAGTGTAGTTGGAAGCATAAAATGACCAAGATTAAGTGAATGGGAAAAACTGTGGCAAATGGATTTCATTTTGGACCTGAAAGGGAAAGGACAGAGTACTCATGGTGAAAAGCTGGAAACAATGGCAGTCCAAAGGGATTGGTTGTTGGGGGGCAGGGGCATGTTACAGCTAAATAGATCATGAAAATGGGTACAAAAAGTAATCGAAAAGGCTAATGGAATGCTGGCCTTTCTATCTGGAGGATTAATATACAAAGGGAAAGAGGTCAAGCTTCAGCTATACAAAGCTGTGGGTGGACTACATCTGAAGTGCTATAAGCAGTTCTGGGCACCAGACTTGAGGAAGGATATACTGGCTTTGGAGAGAATGCAACATAAGATTACCAAAATTATGCCTGGACTCCAAGGGTTAAATTACGAGGAGAAATTACACCAACTAGTGTGGTATACCCTGGAATTCAGGAGGTTAAAGGGTGATTTAAAGTTTTCTAGATATTAAAGGGAAGAGATAGGGTAGATAGAGAAACTACTCCCACTAGTTAGGGAGTCTATGAGAAGGGGTAATAGTCTAAAAATTAGAGCCAGAGCTTTCCGGAGTGAAATTAGGAAACAGTTCTACACACAAAGGGTGGTGGAAGTTTGGGAATCTCTTCCACAAACAGCAGGTGAGCCGAGATCAGTTGTACATTTTAAATCTGAGATTGATAGATTTTTGTTAGCCAAAGGTATAAAGGGATATGGGGCAAATGTGAGTTTATGGCCATGATCTCATTAAATGATAGAATAGGCTCGAGGGTCTAAATCATCTTCTTCTGTTCCTATGTTCCTGTGTAACAGTTCATGTCTGACCTAATTTTGCCAAGTGTTTCTTAGTCTGACTTTGTAAAGGCTGTGGAAGGTCACAAGTGAGAAACACAACTTCCTGTTCTGAGAACTAGAGTCCTATTGATGCACCCCTGGGTTCTGCTCTCTTGTGGTTAGATATTGGGCAATATGAACACACTCCTGAATGTAAGACACTCAGACCATTTACCAGAGTGACCAACATCACTGTACCTGAGAGGATATCTAAGGCAAGACCCAAAACTTGTAATGACCTCGTTGTGTGAAATTGGCAGTCAGAGATTGTTTTATGCATGTCCATTAGGAAGTAGGTTGAGTCTGCTTAAACTCATTTCACATCGGCCTCCCACTGCCAGCAAAACAAGGAAATATCCATCCCATCAGCTAGGCCTGGATTTTAACCCAAGAGTTGAAAGGTCAGTGTGTAAGTCACTATACTACACAGTTCCTCACTGACCTGCTAAGTCATCGTCGAGAATGTTGCAGTTGCGGCAAAATGGCCCTTCGATATGGAATTACAAAAAGAACTTTAACACAGAAAGATTTGCATTTATATAGCATTTTTCACAACCTCAGGACGTCCCAAAGCACTTTACAGCCAGTGAAGCACTCTGAAGTGTAGTCACTGTTGTACTGTTGGAAACGCAGCAATCAATTAGCACACAGCTCAAAGAGCCATGTGATAATGACCAGATAATCTGTTTTAGTGGTGTGAAAGAGGGGTAGGTATGGGCCAGGACACCATGAAGAAGTTCCCTCCTCTGCTTTGAAATAGTGCCATGGGATCTTTTATGTCTACTTACGAGGGCAGAGGGGCCTTTGGTTTAATGTCTCATCCAAAAGACGGCATCTCCGACAGTACAGCCCTCCCTCATTGCACTGGAGTGTCAGCCTTGACTATGTGCTCAAGTGTCTGGATAGGACATGGACCAACAATTTTCTGATGCAGAAGCTGAGAATGCTACTCACTGAGCCATGGCTGACAAAGTACAATGTAACAGTATAAGTGGGTGCAAGCTGTTAGCTGGAAGGAAAGAAGGTGACTTGAATAAACCGGAAAGACTACAGCCAGCTCATCAAAAACGGCTGGATTCAATAATTCTTAGTGGAAGACTGAACTCATGACTTCAATTTATCTGCTATCAGATCAAATGCCTTGATAATAACATCACCCAGGTTATAGACGACATACAATCAGCCTGAAACATGAATCTGCCAACACTGCTTGCTGTTGCTGGCAGGATCTTGAGTGCATCTTCTGTTTGCAATTGAGAAGGATCTGTAATGTTGCTACCAGTCAATTGACCAGCTCACCTTGAAGCGCACTCTGTGTGATGAGAAAATTGGAATTGCATCTCTTGGCCCTCCTCACAAAAAAACTTTGAATGCTCCACCCATGAAATAGGGCACAATTAAAGGCAATTATCAGTGCAATCTCCCATAGAAGTTGCTGATCGGTAATGACAAGCGTGTGCCAATTGAAGAATTAATAAATGGACTGAAGCTGGAGTACTTCAATTAACAGGTAGTAGATTTCTGATCCAAAGTGTAATCTGAGGCTACCAAAAAATGTTACTTCAAGATTTGGGTTGAACCTTTTCTGTACACTGCCAATTACCTCTCAGACTTACTGCCAACACTTTTAAGTGCACTCGTAGCAGAAAGGCAGTGTCCACAAGCAGATCAAGTATCCTGGGAACTGAATCTTGCAATGCAGTGTGAATGGTACCTTTTGCCATGTGGTTAATAAGCACTGTACACCACACTGGAGACATGCCCTACTCTACTCTGACGACCATACTGCAGACCTTTACATTCAGGCTAAGACTAATAGTTATCTTACAAGTAAAACAATCACACAGAAGCAGAAAAGGAAAGACTGATGGTGCAAATATTTGGAACGCAGATAAAATTGAATTTGTTCACAATTTTTTTTTATTCGTTCATGGGATGTGGGCGACGCTGGCTAGGCCAGCATTTATTGCCCATCCCTCACTGCCCTTGAGAAGGTGGTGGTGAGCTGCCTTCTTGAACCGCTGCAGTCCATGTGGTGTGGGTAAACCCACAGTGCTGTTAGGAAGGGAGTTCCAGGATTTTGACCTAGTGACAGTAAAGGAATGGCAATATAGTTCCAAGTCAGGATGGTGTGTGGCTTAGAGGGGAACTTGTAGGTGGTGCTGTTCCCATGCATCTGCTGCCCTTGTCCTTCTAGGTGGTAGAGGTCGCGGGTTTGGAAGGTGCTGTCTAAGGAGCCTTGGTGCGTTTTTGTAGAATGTATTTCTGACAGGGTAATAACCTGCAAATGTTTTGGACGAATAAATCTTTCATAGATTTCCTGGTGTGATGGCTGTGTGTGGGTGATGTGATATTGCAGTTCAGCAAAGTGCAAATATTAATTCCAAAACTTGAAACACAGCTGAAAACAAAACTAAAGATTATAGGGGGAAAATGACCAGTCAATATCCACCCCCCCCACCACCCCCCCATCCCGCCCCCCAGCCATATAATGGCTGTTCAGATGGCACTGATGGGGGATGTCCCATTTCCATTTTTTGGGAAAAAAAAGCTCTGGCACCTGTTTTTTGGTGCCTTGTGTCCCTCCAACCCATGACAAAAGATCAGCTGGTACCGAAGGGGCATTGTGCAGCCATCTACTGGTTACTGGCATTCTAAATTCAGATTTGGCACTCCCATAGCAACATGAATGATGCACCTGGAGTATATGAAAATTACTCAACTGAGCTGAACTTGTGTTATCCAGTGCAGCCAGCTCTTTTGAGAATTCAGTCAAATAAATTGCTGCAGTGACACTTTACAATCTTCCTGAAAAGATAAGTCTGTGCTTCTTTCCTCCTTCTGTCGATTTTCTACCTTACCACACCTCACCTTGCTGCAGTTCAGTTCCACAGGTGCCAGCAGCTGGTCCAAAGCGAACAATTGTCACGTCAGAGCTCAGATAATGAGTGCCAGCTGGCAATTGGAGCACGGGAGGCATCACCGATCGACAAGGTCTGTCTTCTGCCACTATCCACACATATGTGAGCACTGCTCGGCAGAGAGCAGGAATGAGAATGTAACCGGCTTTCCCCTTCATATCCAGTGGCTCTCAAACTGACTGAGACACCAGACATAGCTGTCGCATTTAATTCAGCAGACTCGCCCACCTCTGCTGCACCGAGGCTGCAGTGTGCGCTATTCCCAACACTGCAGCAACATGCCAAGGCTTCTTCAACAGAACCTCCCAAACCTGTGACTTCCACCACCTGGACATACAAGGGTAGCTGGTGTATGGAAACCCCATCACCTCCAAGTTTCCCTCCAAGTCACACACCATCCTGACTTGGAAATATATCATTCCTCCATCATCACTGAGTCAAATTCCTAGATCTCCCTTTCTAACAGTGCTGGAACACCTTCACCACAAGGACTGCAGTGGTTCAAGAAGGAAGCTCACCGCCAACACCATCTTCTCAAGGGCAATTACACATGGTCAATAAATGCTGACCTTGCCAGCGATGCCCACATCCCGAGAATGAGTAAAGAAAGAAAAAGACTGGGGATCATACCTGTGAAGTTCTTGACTGATATTACTTGACTGAGCTTACTAACTTACTTAGCGAAGACTTTGGGAAAGTTAAGGATACAGTCTGGGTGTATGTTTGAAATTTTCTTCCAATTGTGTCCAAGAAGATAAAGACATCGGCCGGAATTTCCCCTCCACTACCGTGGGAGATTTTTGCCTTCTCCACCTGGTGATACTCTGAAAATCGCATTGGGTTAAAAACCTACCATCCCGTTCTCACTCTCAATCCGGCTGATGGCGTCCCAAACAGGTCATACCTAGCGCTGGGCTGCCCCCATTTCAGGGGGGGGATGGCCATTTTAATATGCAGAATGGACATGCCCGCAGCCCAATGGCGGCACGGCAATGGTCACTGGTCAGGGCGCTTAAATCTACCCCTGAGTCTTCTTTCTCTGGGATCTGGGATGAAATCACCTCAAACAGATGGGATGAAAGTTTTCGCTCTTCATAGGTTGTCAAGGGCACCATGTCACATGGCTTAGGGCCAGACTGAAAATGCTGGCTGACTTGGAAAATGGTCCATTCTTCAAACTCACATTCTTTATCTTGACAGGAACAAGACTCACCGACAAAAAGAAAGTCCTCCACACCCAATTAGTTTCCCCTACAAAGCAATACTCAGATGCTACTCAGAACATTATACAGTGTGTGCTGCATTGAAGTGCCATGCACTTTATCACTGATGTTTCAGCAATATGCAGCAAATGATTTTTCAGACCATTTTGAGAGAGGAAGAACAGCTGCATGCTCTAATTTATTATCTTTCAATTTATATAACAAGGGATGGTTATTTGACTTTCAAAAAATATATAGATGACAGATAAAAGCACAAAACCCAGCAACTGAATCTTATGACACAAGATGTTTTTGAAAGTCTATTTTGTAAATTGTTTCTATTCATTGTGAGGGCACTGACTCTGTTTCAGAGTATCAACACCAAGCTTTCACACACTCAGTTTGATTAAGAGGAACCGCTCTCCAGTGAAAAGAGATATAGGATTCGATGCCCCAACAAATGCAGAGCTTTTCAACTAAATGCTTTCATAGATAGGGGTGCTCCAGTGAATTAGCCCCTTGCCTTTCACAGCTGGGACCTGAGTTTGAATGCAATCCAGACTGATGGGATGGAAAAATCACCCTTTTCCTTCATGGAGTCCCATGTGAAATGAATTTAGTAGTCTCAGCCCAGTGGGCTTAATCCCTACAGCACAGGACTTCTCCCGAATGTAACACTCAATGCCACAGGATGGTTGGTGTGAAATTTTGAAAATGTCCCCTTGGTACAGTAGGGCGGCACTTTTCTGAAATAAAAACAAGAAATGCTGGAAATACTCAGCAAGTCTGGCAGCATCTGTGGAGAGAGGAGCAGAGTTAACGTTTCAGGTCAGTGACCCTTCATCAGAACTGGCAGAGGCTAGAAATGTAATAGGTTTTAAGCAAGTAAAGCAGGGGTGGGGCAAGAGATAACAGAAGTGAAGGTGTTGATAGGACAATGTCACAGAGAATAACTGACCAGAAGGTCATGGAAAAAAGGCAAACGGTATGTTAATGGTGCGCTGAAAGACAAAGCCTTAATGCAGAGAGGTGTTAATGGGCAGAAAAATTAACAGCCCTGGCCCAAAGCAAAAACATGAATAAAAACAGTGGGCAGGCACATGGTAAGAAAAATGACTGATGAAACAAACTAAAATAAAATAAAATGAAAACATAAAAAATAACTGAAAATTAAAAGGGGGGCTCGTCAAGCTCTGAAATTATTGAACTCAATGTTCAGTCTGGCAGGCTGTAGTGTGCCTAATCGGTAAATGAGATGCTGTTCGTCGAGCTTGCATTGATGTTCACTGGAACACTACAGCCAGCCCAGAACAGATATTTGGACATGAGAGCAGGGGGGAGTGTTGAAATGGCAAGCAACCGGAAGCTCGGGGTCATGCTTTCGGACTGAGCGGAGGTGTTCCGCAAAGCGGTCACCCAATCTGTGTTTGGTCTCCCCAATGTAGAGGAGACCACATTGTGAGCAGCGAATACAGTATACTAAATTGAAAGAAGTACAAGTAAATCCAATGCAGTACTGAGTGACTGTGGTACATCTTTTAATGAGATGTTAAACTGAGACCCTGTCTTCTGTCTCAAGCGGATGTAAAAGATCTCATGTTACTATTTCGAAGAATAGTAGGAGAGTTCTACCTAGTGTCCTGGCCAATATTTATCCCACAATCAACATCACTTCACATAAATATGATCTGGTCATTATCACATTGCTGTTTGTAGGAGCTTGCTGTGTGCAGATTGGCTGCCATGTTTGCTATCATAGTGACTACACTCAATTGGCTGTAAAGTGGTTTGGGGCATCCTGATGTCATGAAAGGTGCTATTTAAATGCAAGTCTTTCTTTTTTTATATATTAGCTACTCCTCTGTCTGTCCTTGCAGACCATCTAACAGAAGACAGAAGAATGTGTATCTCTCAGATTGTCTGTAGTTAGTCTTCAATGGATTTTGTGCACTAGCTGCGAATAGTGCTGGAATGCAGACTCCATACTAGACAACCATGGATCCATTCATCCTATCATCACAGGAAAGGAATCAAGGTATTTGGTTTAAAAGATGACACCAGGGCCCTCTGATGTGCGGAGCAGCTGTGGTTTCTGCTGGCCCCTTCAACATGATCAGTAATTAGAGCCGATGATACTCTGGTGAATACATCAGTGCACGTTTCCAGTTTACTATTGCTTATTAAAGTCATGATCTGCAAAATTGTTGACACTGTAGACCCAATCATGGTATCTGTTCTACAATCAAGAGAAGGACGATCAATTCAAGTTTACATTACATAAGGAGGCCATTCAGCCCATTGTGTCTAGGCAATGGAAAATGAAACAGCACCCCACTCTCTCCCCAAGGTCCTATCTTTTCCTCTGCTTCAAGTTGGAGCACCCCAGCTAGTGAGTACCTCCCTCCCACTTCCTGATGAGGAGCACTTTTAATTGGTTTAGCGTTGATGACCATTATCCTATGTTCAAAAGTTGCCAGGGATTTCATTGTATTGTATTCCCCCACCCTTGGTACCAATGTGGACTCTATAATAAAAGGTCACCTTTCCCTGGAATAGTAGCATGGCAAAATTGTTGATGGGATTAGCAGCAAAATGTCACTAACGTTGCATTGGATTGGCTGTGCCAAAGATAGTTATGACAGTACAAAGATAATGAGACACTTTAAAATGCTACCTTTATTGGTATGCCAGTGCGCAATCATACCTGTGTCATTAAAAGAGCTAAGTGTGGCTTCTGATGACAGCTGCAACACTTTAAGCTATCACACTGAAACATATGAATACAGCACATGGTAAAGCATTCTGTATTGCCTTGGTAGATGTCCCCATATCTAGGAAACTTGGAGCTGCACTTTATTCGCGGACTCTCCTCTGATCTCAAAAAATGCAGCCCTGTTTCTCAGGTGTCCCCCCAAAAAGCAATGTGAGATCACAATCAGAAAACATTAGCACATGAGAAATAGGAGCAGGAGTACAGGCCATGCGGCCCTTCGAGCCTGCTCTGCCATTCAACAAGATCACGGCTGATCTGATCTTAGCCTCAACTCCACTTTCCTGCCTGTTCCGCAGAACCTTTGACTCCCCTAAAAGTTCAAGAAATGTCTATCTTAGCCTTGAATATATTCAATGACTCACCCTCCACAACTCTATGGGGTAGAGGATTCCAAAGATTCACAATTCTGAGAGAAGAAATTCCTCATCTTTGTCATAAATGGGCGACCCCTTATTCTGAATCTATGCACCCAGTTCTAGATTCCCTCACTGGGGAAACATCCTCTCAGCATCTACCCTGTCAAGTCCTCTCAAAATCAAAATGTGGGTATGCAGTGTGAGTGACCCTTGCTTGTGCATTTTGATTTCATGAATGTACAGCTCTATTTATGGCTTATCCATCATTGCTTCTTTCTCATTATCTCTAGTTTTCTCTAATTGCAAGCCTATCCTTCTCTCTCATTCTCCCTAAAGGCTGGCTCGGGTCTGCAAATGAAACCTGAACCGAGCCCAACAGAACCACATCCTACCCCGAGCCCGACCCGGCCCGAGTCCTTCCATTTTTTCCTGCGCCCGGCCCGACTATCAGTTAACCTACCTTCCATTTTTCACTTTGTTGCTTATCTGCACAAGCTTAAAATAATTGGAACAAAACCACCTTTCAAGCCCCAAAAATACATTAACATTGGAGCCACTTACCTGAGGTTGTGATAGAGTGTGTCCGACCCGAGCCCGAATGCCCGACCCGGAAATGCGGCCCAACCTGACCCGAACCCGACACATGTCGGGTCCAGTTGGGTTCGGGTCAGGTCGCCAACCTTTAATTCTCCCTCACTCTGCTCTCTTGTTCTCAATCCCCTCTATATCTTTCTAATTCCTGCTCTCTCTAACTCTCGTTTGCTCTGCTTCTCACATTTCCCTATTTTTTCATTGCTACCCTCATTCTGCTTCCTATAATTCTCACCCCCTCCATTTTTCTCTTATTCCTCTCTCTCTTCCCCCCCCCCCCCCATTTTCATGTCATTCCCTTTTCCCTTTTGTATCTCTACTTTTCTCTCCTTGTCTTTCTCTCTCATTCTCCACCTTCCTCAGCTATTGCCTTCCCCTCCAATAGTTTGTCACCCCCAGCTCGATGACGCCAGATGCTGAGACCCTTTAAATGGAGAGGAAAGATGCAGGAGCCGATTGAGTTGAGCGGAGAGAAGGGCGGACTGAGATGTCCAGAGAGAATTAGGAGGAAGGGAGAAGGGGTCAATCAGAAGATATTGGCAACAATCCAAAAAGGGACTGGCAGATCGGAAGGTATCACTGACAGAAACCCGAATAGTCCCGCGATTACAGATTTGGGGATTAGAGGCATTGAGAGAATTCTTTTTCAAAGAGCTGGGTTTTATTCAGCAGTCAAATAAACAGATTGAGAAAATGTGTTCAGGAGCTATGGATATTTATTGATTTTCCAGAAATGTGGAATTCCTTCTGTTGTAAATCACTGTGGATTTTTTTTTCAGGGCTCAAACTCCGAATTCAACAGGTTTATTTTTCCTCGTCCTTTTTCTGAAAATGGAAAAGTCGAAAACCTGGCGAACAAATTCCTCCCAATTCATCATCTCGGAAAATGGATCGACAGCAAGTCTGGAAAACCGGCCCGGTAAGGAGTCGCTCGTAGGTAAGGGAAAACTGCATATAAAGCACTGGTAACTCCACCTGAAGCAGCCTTAATCGCAATTGGGACATATTTTGTTTTAAAGGGGTAGGGCTGTGACTCAGGGTGAAAACCCGAGAGAAGCCAGAAGTAAGAAAAGAAAAAAACTGGGGGGAAAGGAAACGAAATAACGACGGACTAAGCAGAGAATAAAGTTTTTTAAAAAAACTTAATGTATACAAGACATAGATTAATCTAGCTTTTAAGTTTGAACACAAAACTGATTGACCTCACACTTCAACAAAGAGTGATGCTGGAATGGAGTGTAGTTAGGAAATTGGGCGACAAGACTATAACACCAGTGAATTTACCGAGCAGAGCTGCGCATTAGCGGACCTTACTGCAGGTTGCTGCCCAGTGTAATTGCTCCTGGCCTTTCTGTATTTCCAGAAGCCAATGGGATAAAACGCAGGAACACCTGTCCCAGCCGCACTAAGAACTGTCACAAAAGATTAAAAATAAACTACAGGCAGTAGGGTTGCAGAGATGTATCTTTTACCAAGTCCAAATCCAGGTGTGAGACAGAAACAAGGCTGGAAATGGAGTGGAGGGAGTGGGTGAGACAGGAATGGCATTGAAGGTAGAATAGAGATGGGACAGGAGTAGAATGGACATGGGTCAAGAGATGGGGTAGAGGTGGGACTGGAGTTGAAATATGGATTGGTCAGGAAGTAGAACGGACTTGGGACAAGGAGTGGGATCAAGCAGATAGACATTGGAATAGAGAGGGATCAGGATTGGATGGAGGTCAGATAAGGGTTGGATAGAGTCAGTACTGGAGTGGGATCAAAGCTTCAGTTCTGAGTCGTAGGAACATAGGAGCAGGAGTAGGCCATTCAGCCCATCGAGCATGCCCTGCCATTCAATATGATCATGACTGATCTTCCACTTCAATGTTTTTTTTCCAACACTATCCTCATATCCCCTTATGTCATTTATAAAAAAATTCCACCATCTGCTATGGTGGGATTCAAACCCAGGTCCCTAGAGCATTAGCCTGGGGCTCTGGGTTACTAGTCTAGTGACAATACCACTACACCACCATCTCCCCCTACTCCTGATGAGAAATAATTGAAAACCTTAATAATCTCAATAATTAGCACCTCCAAATTATGGAAGTATGGAAAAGAATGTTATTATTGAAAATAGTGAAGGGGGAGTTTACATTAAAAAAGTTCTCTGACAGTCCATTAAAATGCTGAATCATCCATTTGAAAACTGGACATTCAGCAACTAAATGTTAATACACTGTGGGGTAATGATTATATAAAGACAGTTATAAATATCAGCTGTCTAGACAGATAGTGTAGAATAATAATATCGACGTTAATAAGCATCAGATAAAGAAAATATTTGCATTTGTATAACTCCTTTCACAACCTCAGGTTCTCCCAAAGCACTTTATAGCCAATAAAGTACTTTTGAAGTGTAGTCACTGCTATAATATAGGAAACACAACAGCAAATGTGTACACAGTAAGTGCCAACAACCAGCAATGAGATAATGATCAAATAATCTGTTTTAGTGACATTGGTTGAGAGATAAACTCCCCGACTGTTCTTCAAATAGTGCCATGCGATCTTTTACATTTATCTCAGAGGGCAGAATGGGCTTCGATTTAACATCTCTGATAGTCTCCAGGTGCTCTCCATGAGGGAATATCAGCCTAGATTATGCACTCAAGGCTCCAGCATGGGGCTTAAACCCACAATGTTTCATCTCAGAGGCAAGAGTGCTACCACTGAGCCACAGCTGACACCTCTGATGTGCAGACGGTTAGTAATAGTGTAGAGTAATAAGAAATAGAGGGTAAGGAACTCAGTAGCTGACAATGATAATATAGGGTAAGGATGGAGATAGACAATGATTCACTCTGTAGATGGTAGGTTTAATGTAGGGAAAGAATTGAGATAGACACTAATGAAGTCAGTAGCTAATAGTGATAGAGATAGACCATGATTAACTCAGTAGATCAGTAAGAATAAAGTGGGGCACTGCAGAAAGGCATTGATCTTCACCAGTCTCTCTGTTATATTGCAACGGGAATACCTTAGTTTTGAATGTTGAAGATCTTTATGATAAACATGAATGAATTTTCAGTCCCTACTCCATAAGTTACACACTCAAAAACCCAATGAGCTTGAGCTTTTAATTAAGGACCAGTCTGTGAGTGTGCTGGTACAGCTCCTGGAAAAAGCACAGACTGTTCTGCCTGTGGAATGCAGATCAATTTTGAAGCCTACTTAATCCCCAGAAATGTCATCAGATCCCTATTACTGGGATCAACCCTGTTTTGTATAGTAGAATACTACACCAGACAGTGGATTTACTCACTGAGTCCTTGGGAGAGCTACTAAGGTTTCCGTTCTACTGAAGTTAGAATTTTCCTTCCACCTCTTTGATTTGTAGGCAGTATTGCAGCATTTACTCAGAGCCTGTGAAAAATTTGTCTGATTGTGGATGTGTGGGTATCTGACTGTATGCATGTAGGTAAGTACATGTCTATGTGTCTGATTCTGTATGAGTGTGTGAGTCTGAGTGCATGGGATGGATCTAATGGGCCCATAGAATTGCAACGGGAGGCAAGAGACAGAGATGGCTTTTCCGCCCAGATGTCAATTGAGGCCCTTAACTGGCCAATCATTAGCCACGTAAAGGCCTCTTCTCACTGCTGTTGGAATTAACCCAGTGGCAAGGAGGCCTTCCATACATGGGGGGGAGGGGCGCCCAGTGAAATGAGGCCACTGCCCTATGGGTATGGGGTGCGGAAGCCCTCCTCCATGGGCAATCTGTGGCCCATGGAGGGCCCCCGCCAGCAAAGGCTTCCCCTCTGTTAACAAGGCCCCATCCTCATTGCTCCCCCTCCCCCTCCACTCACCCCCCCACCCCCAGCCATCATCAGGGCCTCCTGGAATGGCCCTGGTGACCCCTCCTCACCACCCTCTTGTCTCGGTCTCCAGTGCTGAGTGTGTTCCCAGACCTCCTGTAGTTCTGGCAGTGGCCACCACTCCCGGTGGCACTGCTGATACTACTGAGAGGGCCAGCAGCTCTTGGAAGTGTGGTTCCTGTCTTTAAAGGCACGGCGATCTTGGCACCGGGCACTTAAGTGCCTGAGTGCTATTGAATTGCACCACGGGGTTCCTAAAGGTCGAGACAGGTTCCCCTCGCCTTTTCGGCCTGGCACCGGGAACCCCGCCACTGCAACTATATCCAGCCCCATGCCTGTATGTTTGACCGGAATTTAACAGTGAGACAGTGTCCCTGCCAATGGTGAGCCATCCTCTGCTGGGCCCGCAAGGCACACTGCTATTTTGCGCGGCTCAGGCCTGAATTGGCTTTAGTAGGGGCTTCCACTCCTTTGAGGCAGGAAGTCCCACCTCTAAGAGCTGCTGACCAATCAAAAGGCCAGCAGCTCTTCAGTCGCAGCAGTGCCAATAGCAAGGCGTTGTATTAGGAGGGGAGGCCAGTGCTGCAGGGGGGCCCCTCATGGGGCACAGAGTGCTTGATCAGGAGAGCACCCCCAAGGTCACAATGAGGCCACCATGTAATACTAGGTGCTGAAGTGCCTGTCCGCCGCTGGTAAAATACCAGCGGTGGTAGGGAGAGGCCCTTAAGTGGCAATTAATAGGCCACTTCAGGACCTCAAAGGGCCTAAGTGCAGGCTGTCTGCCGCCTCCCCTGCCACTGGTAAAAAAGCGATTGAAGGCGATGGGCAAAGCGCACCCGTCCACGCCTCACGTCCTATTTTGTATACCCCCACTACCTCCGAGCTCGCTCCCGGCATGGAGGGGGCATTAAATTCCAATGAATATGGAAGGGTCTGTATGTAGATCTACAGGAGTGTGTGGAAGGGTCTGTGTGTATATGTATAGGAGTGTGTGGAAGGGTCTGTGTGTATATGTATAGGAGTGTGTGGAAGGGTCTGTGTGTATATCTATAGGAGTGTGTGGAAGGGTCTGTGTGTATATCTATAGGAGTGTGTGGAAGGGTCTGTGTGTATATCTATCGGAGTGTGTGGAATGGTTGATGTATATATCTATAGGAGCTTGGGGAATGGTCAGTGTGTATAAATATAGGACTGTGTGGAAGGGTCTGTGTGTCTATCTATAGGAGTGTGTGGAAGGGTCTGTGTGTCTATCTATAGGAGTGCGTGGAAGGGTCTGTGTGTATATCTATAGGAGTTTGGGGAATGGTCTGTGTGTATATGTATAGGAATGTGTGGAAGGGTCTGTGTGTATATCTATAGGAGTGTGTGGAAGGGTCTGTGTGTATATCTATAGGAGTTTGGGGAAGGGTCTGTGTGTATATCTATAGGAGTTTGGGGAATGGTCTGTGTGTATATGTATAGGAGTGTGTGGAAGGGTCTGTGTGTATATGTATAGGAGTGTGTGGAATGGTCTGTGTGTATATGTATAGGAGTGTGTGGAATGGTCTGTGTGTATATGTATAGGAGTGTGTGGAAGGGTCTGTGTGTATATGTATAGGAGTGTGTGGAAGGGTCTGTGTGTATATCTATAGGAGTGTGTGGAAGGGTCTGTGTGTATATCTATAGGGGTGTGTGGAAGGGTCTGTGTGTATATCTATAGGAGTGTGTGGAAGGGTCTGTGTGTATATGTATAGGAGTGTGTGGAAGGGTCTGTGTGTATATGTATAGGAGTGTGTGGAAGGGTCTGTGTGTATATGTATAGGAGTGTGTGGAAGGGTCTGTGTGTATATGTATAGGAGTGTGTGGAAGGGTCTGTGTGTATATCTATAGGAGTGTGTGGAAGGGTCTGTGTGTATATCTATCGGAGTGTGTGGAAGGGTCTGTGTGTACATCTATAGGAGTGTGTGGAAGGGTCTGTGTGTATATGTATAGGAGTGTGTGGAAGGGTCTGTGTGTATATGTATAGGAGTGTGTGGAAGGGTCTGTGTGTATATGTATAGGAGTGTGTGGAAGGGTCTGTGTGTGTATCTATAGGAGTGTGTGGAAGGGTCTGTGTGTATATGTATAGGAGTGTGTGGAAGGGTCTGTGTGTATATCTATCGGAGTGTGTGGAAGGATCTGTGTGTATATCTATAGGAGTGTGTGGAAGGGTCTGTGTGTATATCTATAGGAGTGTGTGGAAGGGTCTGTGTGTATATCTATCGGAGTGTGTGGAAGGGTCTGTGTGTATATCTATAGGAGTGTGTGGAAGGGTCTGTGTGTATATCTATCGGAGTGTGTGGAAGGATCTGTGTGTATATCTATAGGAGTGTGTGGAAGGGTCTGTGTGTATATCTATCGGAGTGTGTGGAAGGGTCTGTGTGTATATCTATAGGAGTGTGTGGAAGGGTCTGTGTGTATATCTATCGGAGTGTGTGGAAGGGTCTGTGTGTATATCTATAGGAGTGTGTGGAAGGGTCTGTGTGTATATGTATAGGAGTGTGTGGAAGGGTCTGTGTGTATATGTATAGGAGTGTGTGGAAGGGTCTGTGTGTATATCTATAGGAGTGTGTGGAAGGGTCTGTGTGTATATCTATCGGAGTGTGTGGAAGGATCTGTGTGTATATCTATAGGAGTGTGTGGAAGGGTCTGTGTGTATATCTATCGGAGTGTGTGGAAGGGTCTGTGTGTATATCTATAGGAGTGTGTGGAAGGGTCTGTGTGTATATCTATCGGAGTGTGTGGAAGGGTCTGTGTGTATATCTATAGGAGTGTGTGGAAGGGTCTGTGTGTATATGTATAGGAGTGTGTGGAAGGGTCTGTGTGTATATGTATAGGAGTGTGTGGAAGGGTCTGTGTGTATATGTATAGGAGTGTGTGGAAGGGTCTGTGTGTATATCTATAGGAGTGTGTGGAAGGGTCTGTGTGTATATGTATAGGAGTGTGTGGAAGGGTCTGTGTGTATATCTATCGGAGTGTGTGGAAGGGTCTGTGTGTATATGTATAGGAGTGTGTGGAAGGGTCTGTGTGTATATCTATCGGAGTGTGTGGAAGGGTCTGTGTGTATATCTATAGGAGTGTGTGGAAGGGTCTGTGTGTATATCTATCGGAGTGTGTGGAAGGGTCTGTGTGTATATGTATAGGAGTGTGTGGAAGGGTCTGTGTGTATATCTATAGGAGTGTGTGGAAGGGTCTGTGTGTATATCTATCGGAGTGTGTGGAAGGGTCTGTGTGTATATCTATAGGAGTGTGTGGAAGGGTCTGTGTGTATATCTATCGGAGTGTGTGGAAGGGTCTGTGTGTATATGTATAGGAGTGTGTGGAAGGGTCTGTGTGTATATCTATAGGAGTGTGTGGAAGGGTCTGTGTGTATATCTATCGGAGTGTGTGGAAGGGTCTGTGTGTATATCTATAGGGGTGTGTGGAAGGGTCTGTGTGTATATCTATCGGAGTGTGTGGAAGGGTCTGTGTGTATATCTATCGGAGTGTGTGGAAGGGTCTGTGTGTATATCTATAGGAGTGTGTGGAAGGGTCTGTGTGTATATCTATAGGAGTGTGTGGAAGGGTCTGTGTGTATATCTATCGGAGTGTGTGGAAGGGTCTGTGTGTATATCTATAGGGGTGTGTGGAAGGGTCTGTGTGTATATCTATCGGAGTGTGTGGAAGGGTCTGTGTGTATATCTATAGGGGTGTGTGGAAGGGTCTGTGTGTATATGTATAGGAGTGTGTGGAAGGGTCTGTGTGTATATCTATAGGAGTGTGTGGAAGGGTCTGTGTGTATATCTATAGGGGTGTGTGGAAGGGTCTGTGTGTATATGTATAGGAGTGTGTGGAAGGGTCTGTGTGTATATCTATAGGAGTGTGTGGAAGGATCTGTGTGTATATCTATAGGGGTGTGTTGAAGGGTCTGTGTGTATATCTATCGGAGTGTGTGGAAGGGTCTGTGTGTATATGTATAGGAGTGTGTGGAAGGGTCTGTGTGTATATGTATAGGAGTGTGTGGAAGGGTCTGTGTGTATATCTATAGGAGTGTGTGGAAGGATCTGTGTGTATATCTATAGGGGTGTGTGGAAGGGTCTGTGTGTATATCTATCGGAGTGTGTGGAAGGGTCTGTGTGTATATCTATCGGAGTGTGTGGAAGGGTCTGTGTGTATATCTATCGGAGTGTGTGGAAGGATCTGTGTGTATATGTATAGGAATGTGTGGAAGGGTCACATCTTCCAAGTAAATATTTTGATGTTTTGGGTAGGGAGAAGTGCTGCATTCTCCTGATAAAAGTCCAGGACTGACTGGGTTCTTCTCACTTTGCTCAGAGAACTGGGAACCTCCCAAAACCGTCTCACTTCCCCCGGATGGTGTTGCCTCAGGTTTATAACAACCTTAGAAGTCAGGATCAGGAAGCAAAAATTGGGATGAATAAATAGTTAGGTAAAGTTGGCTGTACATTTCAATGGGATGGAAGGACACAGCCTCATCATTCACTGTTGGAAAGACTCAGATACACTGTGGGTTATAGTCCATAATTTCAAAGAGAGACTTGCCAAATATTTATTTGCAAGATTTGCTCATAAGTTTCACAGACACACAAAGCAACACCTTTGCTAAGGTTCAGGGTGACGGGGGACGATGGGCTACAATTGGTCATCTCGGATCATATCGTGAGTATGACAGGCACGACCATGTTCGACAATGCAGAAATCATCTGGGGTTGTTGCCACCCATGTAACTGCTTCCATGTGGTTTCCTGGGAAGATGTACCATATACATGACTGTTGCTTCAGAACAATAAGCATGATGTGACCAAGAAATGCACATCTTAAAGCTGCTTTAAAGGTAAATGCTTGATCTGTCTCTCTTTCAGGATCCAATCAGTTTGCACCATATACCAATGTCATCATGCCAAGTGTGTTTGGGGTCATCAGCTTTCTGGGTGTCATAGGCAACTGCATCGTAATCTACACCATTGTTAGGAAGACCAAGTTCAGATGCAAGCACAAGGTACCCGACATTTTTATCTTCAACCTGTCGTTAGTGGATCTGTTGTTCCTTCTAGGGATGCCCTTCCTTATTCATCAGCTTGTTGGGAATGGAACCTGGCATTTTGGCGCTGTCATGTGCACCATCATAACGGCCCTGGACAGCAACAGCCAGATCACCAGCACCTACATATTGACTATAATGAGCTTTGACCGTTACTTGGCCACAGTTCACCCCCTGAAATCTACCTACATGCGCACACCATCTGTTGCTACCTTGGTGATCTGCTTGGTTTGGCTAATGTCCTTCTTGACCATCATCCCAATGTGGCTATATACCGGATTAATGTCACTGCCAGATGGCACTGTTGGTTGTGCCCTACTTCTGCCCAATCCAACCACCGATATCTATTGGTTTACACTTTACCAATTCATGGTGGCCTTTGCCATCCCTCTGGTGATTATCTGCATTATTTACTTCAAGATCCTCCAGCACATGTCCACAAGTGTGGCCCCCCTACCACAAAGAAACCTCAGAATGCGAACCAGGAAAGTAACCCGCATGGCCGTGGCCATCTGCTCAACCTTCTTTGTATGTTGGGGACCTTACTATATCCTTCAACTGGTTCATCTCAGTATTGAAAAGCCAAGCCTCACATTTTTCCATACATACAACTTTGCTATCAGCTTGGGCTATGCCAACAGCTGCATCAACCCTTTTTTGTACATTGCCTTGAGCGAGACCTTCAAACGCCAGTTTTTAATGACTGTCCGCCCGGCTCGTCAGCAATTCCGAGTGAATAACAGTGTGGGGGAAGGGAGTATGTCCATCAAACTGTCCAGTGAACCGACACAACAGATGCGTTTTTTAGGAGAATTTTCACAACACTCTTTGCCTGTACCAGTTGCAGTTCACTGAAGGTCTGCACATGCTCAATATCCAATGTTAAATGCTCAGAGGTCATCACCGGCGAGGATTTCCTCTGTTCATCTCTTACATTAAAGCCACAGTCTTAATTTACAGGTCTCCAGTCCTGCTATAAATGGCGAACAGCGGAAATCTTCTCTTGTGAGCACAAGACATATCGGGAATATTCTCGGAGCTGTTCCCATTTTGTTTGTGTTGATTTGTCGGAAATATAATAGAACCCCACTTGTGTTTGTCAATGGGGTTACCTCCGCACCTCCAGCCAAGTAATGCTAGGGAGTGGGAGCAACTCTGAGGAATTTCCCAGCAATGGTCTCTTCCCTCTTCATCCCACCTGCCACAAACCAAATTCTGATAAAAAAATTCTGGACTGGCCAGAGGGAAAAAGCTACACAATTCAAACTGTGGTGCTTGTAGTTATACCATTTGAGAGTGTTTAGTAATATCCTGTAAGGAGGGACATTTCAACTGCGTGATGATCTTGATATACCCAGAGCATAAACTTAATGAAAGAGATGCTCTATGAAGACATCAACACAGCGATTCAGTTAAAATGAAGGGGGAGCAAAATGAAAAAGATTCATCAGTAATAGAATGATGGACCAGTCCAGATGCAACATTACATTCAATGATGAGTGCAAAGCCCAGGATAGAACTGTCACCAACTGAACATGGAAGAGAAAGATTTATTATAAACACATGTTTTGGCTGGGAAGTGTTTCTTCTGCTTTTGCTGTTAAATCTACCCAGTGCTAACCATGGTAATATTGTGGCTGTAATGAAATGGAAAATAAGCTCGAGTTTGATTGGTGTTTCCCAGTCCGTGCTGTTTGATGAACTATGCAACCACCTGTGACAGGCAGGTCCCACAAATGCCCAGCAATCCATTAGTTACATCAATCAGCCTTGTAGCTGGTGATAATCCAAATCTCACTGGGGAGCTGCTGTTTAGAACTGACCCAGAACAGCTTTAAAGCTTCACTGTGTTCATGACAGAAATTTCCTTTAAGAATGTTGCATGGCTTCTGGGAGTCCGAGCCAATTAAGTTATTATTTATAGGACGAATAGCTTTGCTCTTCTATGGATTCTGTCTATTTATGAGTCACATCCTGTCATTAGTTATCATCAAGTCACACCAGGCTTATTTTTCGATAAGTTAATTTTTTTGCATTTTCTCCAACTTCTGGTCTTGGTGGGATCTCAGTCATCAAAGGTGAAAGCGGATGGTCTACTCTAAGAATACCATCAATGTCCGTCTTTATTCAGGGGAGGTGGCAGCAGCACATCAGGCATCTTATAGTGTGGGAGATGTTCAGTGACATCCTGCACACAACTGAGCAGAGCAGAGCAGCAGGTTCCCATAGGAACAGATGTAGGCCATTCAGCCCCTCCCTGTTGCACCATTCAATTAGATCATTGCTGATCTGTATCTTAACTCCATTTACTTGCCTTATAACCATATCCCTTGATACACTAACCTAACAAATATCTATCAATCTCAAGCTTGAACATTTCTATTGTCTGCCAGTATCCACAGCCATTTGTGGGAGAGGGTTCCACATTTACACTACGTTTTGTGCAAAAAGGTTTTTCCTAAATAGCCTGGCTCTAATTTTAAAATTATGCCCTCTTGCTCTGATTTCCCTACCAGAGGTAATAGAATAAATAGGGAGAAACTATCAAATCCTTGCAGCATTTTAAACACCTTGATTAGATCACCCCTCAACCTTCTAAAGTCAAGGGAATACAGGCCAGATTTATGCAACCTGCCTTTATAATATAACACTTTAAGCTCCAGTATCATTCTGGTGAATTTGTGCTGTAACTTCCAAGTCCAATATATCTTTCCCGAGGTTGCTGCCCGGAACTGAGCAAAGTTCTCCCGATGAGATCTGACCAAGGCTTTGCCTAACTGAAGTATCAATTCCTCCCCTTTGTATTTCAGCCCCCTTGCAATAAAGATCACTGTTCCATTAGCCTTTTCAATTATTTTTTCTACCTGTTCCCTAGCTTTTAGTGCTTTGTGTACATGAAAATCCAAATCACTTTGCTTCTGCAAAGTTCCTAGTCTTTCACTCTGTGGTACTTTATGTAGCGGGATCGAATGTGCCACTTTAGAACCAACTTTTTAAAGGGACAGAACCGTCTTGAAAAAAATGCTCAGCAGTCTCTATCCCATGTGGTTGCAAATATACAACTTGAAGACATTGATGACATCAATCAACCTGTTGCTATGAGAATTATGTTCATTGCAACAATAATGACAGAGAGTCCTTCTTACTGTTTTTTTAACCTTTCCAAAAATAGACTGTTTGCCCAATGCTTTTACTTGAAGTTAAAGAGGTAAATTGAAATCATTAACATTCTAGTACACACATTGAGAATTAACTGTGTATCCATCCCATGAGGGCACCAATTTCTCTCTATTCATTTTATTTGTGAATGTGAATGTGTCCAAGTATCAGATACATTCTCCTTGTGCGGAAAGCTCTGTGCTGTGGGTGTGGGGGACACAAAAATGTACTCGAATGGTTTCTAAAATGGACCCACATAAGGATCTGTTCCATTCAGGGGTTATTGAGTGCTGGTCCAAAAGCAGGATGCTGGGGCTGCTGGAAATCTGACATAAAAACAGGAATGCTGGAAACGCTCAGTATGTCAGGAGCGGGAAACAGAGTTAATGTTTCAGATCAATGGCATTTCATCAGAACTGGAAGCATGTAGAGATTCAACAGTTTTTAAGCAATTGCAGAGCAAAGGATAAGTGGGAACGAGGGGAGGAAAGAATAAAAGGGAAGGTCTGTGATAGAGTGGAGGGCAGAAGTGATTAGATGACAAAAGGGATGATGGTGCAAGGCAAAAAGCGGGAGAAGCTGGTGTTGTATGTTCAACACACGTGGGTTAACAATAGTGACATAATCCTCTCCATTGGTCCTTCGTTTCATTCGGTAAAAACATTGCAGTAACTGAAAATTAAAAAAGACTTTCCTCTCAGCCTTCCTTTAGCTCAGTCTTACTTTCTCTTCAACTCAGTGTTTCTCTCACTCTGGCTCTTTCTCATATATTCCTTTTCTATCTCCCACTCTCTCTCATGCTCTTTCTTTAACTGATGCTAATGCTTTCTCATTCTCTCTCACTCCCCCACAGTCTTTTGCTGCTGTTCTATTTATGAACAGACTGACCCTACAGCACCAATAACCAGGAAGAGGTGCACCATGGCCAGGGGACACGAGCTTGCCGTTTTGACTGAAAAATGTGCGGAAAGTATTTCCAAAAGGTCCATGTAATAAAACTGGGATGGGATGTGTTCAGTCACCATCAATCAGTGGTACCAATCTTAAATAGATAGAAATAATGGGATGGAATCTCAAGTAATAAAAACAGAATTACCATCTTCCCCATGACCAAATAATGAAGCAAGGAAGCCAACTCCTGTGTATAACATTGATTGTTAGCGTCTGCTTGGGTAATTGGATTAAAACCTGTGTTGCCAGAGCAACTGTAGCCTCAGAAATTAACCAGAGTATCTTAGGGAATTCATTTTTGCCTGGCTCCAGTCACAGTTAATTTATAAGCATGAAGTAGCAGCGTGGAATATGTGAGCTTAAGAATGACGTGCTATTCTACCTTTGTAGCTTCCCATCTGTGGATCCGCTTGTCCAGGGCAACAGACTCATCCACAGTCTCATTAATAAATCCAACAAAGAGCCCACAGCAGAACCTGCAGCAGAATCAATCACAGATCCAGCCCAGGCCCAATAGCAGTGCCAGCTATAGAACTAAATGACCAGCAACAGAATAAATATCAGAACCAGCAATAAAACAATTAAAGTAAAAAACAAAGTCACATTTCCAGCAAGAATCAGTAACAGAACCAATGGAATCAGCAGTAGATCCAGAAATAATAAGAGAGTAAGGGGGAAAAATAACTTTCCTCAAGTTTAAATCGACAGATAAAATCAAGAACAGAGGTTATATAGGAATAGGATAGAAAGCAATTTGTCCCAAATAACAGATTCTAGTAACTCACCCAGAACTGGCGTTAAACTAAGTGCCTATAATTTCCCAGCTTCTCTCTCTCCTAGGAGACAGTGACAATTCTCCAACCCAAGGGAACAATTCCTGAATTGAAAGTTTTGGAAGATCATTACTAACACATCAATAATTTCTTTTTATACCCTGGAAGAAAACCATCAAATTCTGAAGATTTGCCTATCTTGAATAACATTCGTTTATCACCATTTATTTTACTTACATTGAATCTAGTTAGTTCCTCCCTTTGATTTATTTTTAGTTTTCCTTGTATCTCTGATATTTCATTCTCATCCTCTCGTCTGAAGACTGATACAAAGTTATCTAGTTAGTAAGTTAGCCATTTCCTGATTTCCTATTACAATATCACCTGTGTCTGTCATTAAGGTGCCCACACTCACATTACTCTTAACCACCCTCTTTCTCTAAATGTATTTATAAAATTCTTCAGCGTTGTCCTTTCTAATCGTAACAAACTTTTTCTTATATTCCCTTTCCTCGCCTCTTACCACTTTCTCTGTATCCCTTTGTTGTTCTTTTTATCCCTCCCAGTCTGCAGGATCTCTACTGTTCTTTGCCTTTGTATAAACCCTTTCTTTTAGTTTTACACTATCACTCACTTCCCTTGTTGACCAAGGTTGTTTAATTTTAGATGTAGAGAACAAAGAACAAAGAAAATTACAGCACAGGAACAGGCCCTTCGGCCCTCCAAGCCTACGCCGATCCAAATCCTCTATCTAAACCTGTCGCCTATTTTCTAAGGGTCTGTATCTCTTTACTTCCTGCCCATTCATGTATCTGTCTAGATACATCTTAAAAGACGCTATCGTGCCCGCGTCTACCACCTCCGCTGGTAATGCGTTCCATGCACCCACCACCCTCTGCGTAAAGAACTTTCCACAGATATCCCCCCTAAACTTTTCCCCTTTCACTTTGAACTCGTGTCCCCTTGTAATTGAATCCCCCACTCTGGGAAAAAGCTTCTTGCTATCCACCCTGTCTATACCTCTCATGATTTTGTACACCTCAATCAGGTCCCCCCTCAACCTCCGTCTTTCTAATGAAAATAATCCTAATCTACTCAACCTCTCTTCATAGCTAGCGCCCTCCATACCAGGCAACATCCTGGTGAACCTCCTCTGCACCCTCTCCAAAGCATCTACATCCTTTTGGTAATGTGGCGACCAGAACTGCACGCAGTATTCCAAATGTGGCCGAACCAAAGTCCTATACAACTGTAACATGACCTGCCAACTCTTGTACTCAATACCCCGTCCGATGAAGGAAAGCATGCCGTATGCCTTCTTGACCACTCTATTGACCTGCGTTGCCACCTTCAGGGAACAATGGACCTGAACACCCAAATCTCTCTGTACATCAATTTTCCACAGGACTTTTCCATTTACTGTATAGTTCACTCTTGAATTGGATCTTCCAAAATGCATCCCCTCGCATTTGCCCTGATTGAACTCCATCTGCCATTTCTCTGCCCAACTCTCCAGTCTATCTATATTCTGCTGTATTCTCTGACAGTCCCCTTCAGTATCTGCTACTCCACCAATCTTAGTGTCGTCTGCAAACTTGCTAATCAGACCACCTATACTTTCCTCCAAATCATTTATGTATATCACAAACAACAGTGGTCCCAGCACGGATCCCTGTGGAACACCACTGGTCACACGTCTCCATTTTGAGAAACTCCCTTCCACTGCTACTCTCTGTCTCCTGTTGCCCAGCCAGTTCTTTATCCATCTAGCTAGTACACCTTGGACCCCATGCGCCTTCACTTTCTCCATCAGCCTACCATGGGGAACCTTATCAAACGCCTTACTGAAGTCCATGTATATGACATCTACAGCCCTTCCCTCATCAATCAACTTTGTCACTTCCTCAAAGAATTCTATTAAGTTGGTAAGACATGACCTTCCCTGCACAAAACCATGTTGCCGATCACTGATAAGCCCATTTTCTTCCAGATGGGAATAGATCCTATCCCTCAGTATCTTCTCCAGCAGCTTCCCTACCACTGATGTCAGGCTCACCGGTCTATAATTACCTGGATTTTCCCTGCTACCCTTCTTAAGCAAGGGGACAACATTAGCAATTCTCCAGTCCTCCGGGACCTCACCCGTGTTTAAGGATGTTGCAAAGATATCTGTTAAGGCCCCAACTATTTCCTCTCTCGCTTCCCACAGTAACCTGGGATAGATCCCATCCGGACCTGGGGACTTGTCCACCTTAATGCCTTTTAGAATACCCAACACTTCCTCCCTCCTTATGCTGACTGGACCTAGAGTAATCAAACATCTGTCCCTAACCTCAACATCCGTCATATCCCTCTCCTCGGTGAATACCGATGCAAAGTATTCGTTTACAATCTCACCCATTTTCTCTGACTCCACGCATAACTTTCCTCCTTTGTCCTTGAGTGGGCCAATCCTTTCTCTAGTTACCCTCTTGCTCCTTATATATGAATAAAAGGCTTTGGGATTTTCCTTAACCCTGTTTGCTAAAGATATTTCATGACCCCTTTTAGCCCTCTTAATTCCTCATTTCAGATTGCGCCTACAATCCCAATATTCTTTCAAAGCTTCGTCTTTCTTCAGCCGCTTAGACCTTATGTATGCTTCCTTTTTCCTCTTAGCTAGTCTCACAATTTCACCTGTCATCCATGGTTCCCTAATCTTGCCATTTCTACCCCTCATTTTCACAGGAACATGTCTCTCCTGCACGCTAATCAACCTCTCTTTAAAAGCCTCCCACATATCAAAAGTGGATTTACCTTCAAACAGCTGCTCCCAATCTACATTCCCCAGCTCCTGCCGAATTTTGGTATAGTTGGCCTTCCCCCAATTTAGCACTCTTCCTTTAGGACCACTCTCGTCTTTGTCCATGAGTATTCTAAAACTTACGGAATTGTGATCACTATTCCCAAAGTAGTCCCCTACTGAAACGTCAACCACCTGGCCCGGCTCATTTCCCAACACCAGGTCCAGTATGGCCCCTTCCCGAGTTGGACTATTTACATACTGCTCTAGAAAACCCTCCTGGATGCTCCTTACAAATTCTGCTCCATCTAGACCTCTAACATTAAGTGAATCCCAGTCAATGTTGGGAAAATTAAAATCTCCTATCACCACCACCCTGTTGCTCCTACAGCTTTCCATAATCTGTTTACATATTTGTACCTCTATCTCACGCTTGCTGTTGGGAGGCCTGTAGTACAGCCCCAACATTATTACCGCACCCTTCCTATTTCTGAGTTCTGCCCATATTGCCTCACGGCTCGAGTCCTCCATAGTGCCTTCCTTCAGCACAGCTGTGATATCCTCTTTGACCAGTAATGCAACTCCTCCACCCCTTTTACCTCCCTCTCTATCCCGCCTGAAGCATCGGTATCCTGGGATATTTAGTTGCCAATCATGCCCTTCCCTTAACCAAGTCTCAGTAATAGCAATAGCTCTTGCCCTTTAAGGGTATGTAGAGTCCTTGTATTCTACTGAATACTTTTTGAGCACCTCCCAATGTTCACCCATAGTTTTATCCATTAATAGTTCTGTCCAGTTTATTGATGTCAACTCTTCCCTCCTCCCTCCAAAGTTATGCCTACCTGAATGTATCCGTGATCCACCCTTCTCCCTCTCACACCCAGTATTGAGTTCCATCCTGTTATGGTCATTGTTAGCTAGATGTTCCCTTACCATTAGATTATTAACTAATTCAGGCTCATGACTCATCACTTTCCAGTGGGTTTTTATTGCTTGGTCCGGGAGCCTGGTGACCAGGGTTCGGTCACCTTCTTGACAGCATTAGTTTGCAGGTTTTCAAGTTGGAAAACTTACTTTAACAGGAGGACCACATGAAGGTTGCTGTCTCCCTAGTCCCCCACCACCCACCACCCAACCCCCAACCCCCACCCCCCAGCCTTCCAGGCTAAAGAACTTCAGGACATTGAGAAAACACTCACTGAAGATCCATGTTCTCAGGAAGCCTACTTCAGAACGTGGAGATTCCGACCAAATGCCACCAAAACTGTCGTTTCAGCCTTCCACCTGAACAACTTGAAGGCCAGGGAAGAACTTTATGTCCAGTTCTGTGGCCCGACCAGTCACCCACGACTGAATGCAGAAATATCTTGGCATCATTATCAACCGTACATTGATCTACCGGCAATACCTCCAGAACAGCAGAACCTCTAAGCACTGCCTCACTCTCCCTGGTCTACCCAACAGCACTGCCACTCAACCTGGCTCAGGAGCCGCCACACAACCATGGTAAATATCCACCTCCGGGAAATCATGAGGATATTTCTGGAATGTTGAGACCAAAGCAGTTCGAGCGGCTTCCTGTGCTAGCACTCATTGAACCTCCTGATGTCCGCAGGGAAAACATTCTCCTCAAAGAACACACCAACTGACAGCTAACGAAGCACTCCCATTAATACAGGACCTCAAAAAATAACCTGCACTGGCCTGAAATCTCGTAGCCACTACTGGAACACACTCCACACCCCACAAACAGATGACAGTCCCACCTCTTGATGGCACGCCTTCTGGTTGACTGCTAAGATTACCAACCGCAACCTGGAAACTGACCCAAGTGGTGAAGTCCCAGGTTTCAATCTCCCACAGAAAATCTGACAACCCTCAACCACTTGAGTACGGGCTGGGGAAGATGTGGCCACTTGCTGCACAGATGGAACATGAGGACCAGCTCAAATTGTAACCAAACACCAGATGGTCTCTGATGAGACTAAGCAGGTTGTAGCAATTCCACTTCAAGGTGTCTTGTATTACTTTCTTATTCTTTGACAGGATATTCTAGATGCTCTGGGAATAAAAGTATTTTGTTATTGCCACACTAATATGTGTGTGTAATTGGATATAACATGCAGGAGGTAAAACATCCTGAAGCTGGAATACTGAAGGAATTTTTGTACATGTGTGTCTTTCAATTTTATCTTTCGAGCATGTGTAGACTGACAGTGAAAAATCCCTCCAGGCTATCTCTGTAACCTCCTCCAGCCCTCCAACCCTTCCAGAATTCCACATTCCTCCAGTTCTGGCCTCTTGTACATCCCCGATTTCCTTCATCTCACCATTGACGGCCGTGCCTTCAGCCTATGCTGAAGCTCTGGAATTCTCTCACCTTTCCACCTCTCTACCTCTCTCTCCTTTTAAGAAACTGCTTAATCCTGTCTCTTCGATAAAGCTTTTGTTCACTTCCTACTATCTCCCTATGTTGCTCAGTGTAAAACATTGTTCGATAACGCTTCTGTGGGACGTTTTATGACATTAAAGGCGGTACATAAATGCAAGTTGCTGTTGAGCGGAGTAGATGTTCATTCATGGGATGGCATCACAACTGAGCCTAGTCCTCTCCTCACCCAATGTGCACTCATATCGGAACAGGATTAGGCCATTTAACACCATTCAGTGAGATTATGGCTGATCTGCAACCTAACTCCATATACCCGCCGCTGCCCCATATCCCTTAATATCTTGGGCTAACAAAAATCTATCAATCTCAGTTTTAGACATGCACTTATATGATTACAGACAGGGGTTTCTAGGTAGCAATCCGGAGTAGGACCCCCAGCTGATTCTGTTCCCTCCCCACTAACCTGAAGGTGCTGAGTCCAATTGTAATACCCCTAACACTGCCCTGGCTGAGATCAGCACAGACCAAGCATCTAACCAGGGATGCTCCTTGTCTGAACAGACTTGCTCACTGAACTTATCTGCCACTTGTTAGCTACTTATGAGGCTTTTTTGTGCAGCTGTGTATTGATTATCACATTGGTTGATGCGATCACGACAACTCCCAGGAGTTTTTCAGTGTAGCTTCCTGTAAATGTTTGACTGCTGATTGTTACAACATGTCGTTTTGTGAATGTAAGAAACTTGAATTTATTGCAGTTAATATTCTGCGATTGAGCAGAGCACTGACATTTTTATTATAATGTTGCTTTTGGCCAGATTAAAGTTTCAGTGAGCATTATGATCTATTTCACAAGCTATGTGTTGGTATGTAAAGTGTGAGGTTGTTCTGCACAGATTGCACTTTACGGTGTCTCAGGTGATGGTTATTATCAGGAAGGTGCTCATTATCAAGAAACCCACCGGGTCAAGCAAGTCCTACAGGGTTATTTTGTAACTATTGCCCGGAGTTTCAAAAAAATGATCACAGTTACATTGTGGTATTAGTCTCTGTATTTCATTGGAACAACGTTGATCTTTTGAAGGAAACAGCAGTATCAATTTTCAATAATTGATGTACAATATTAGTACTAAGCACATTAATATGAAATTTGTTTTGTGCCATTTTGCCAAAGACGTTAGCGCCTTTCTTTTAAAATGGGTTGAAGTTTCTGTTAAAGTCACAGAATGCCCAATTGCTGATGAAAATATTAACATGTTCAACGCTATCATTTAATCTGCTATTGCCTGTTTGCTGCAGTGAAAGTTAAAATTTACCCCCATGAGTTCAACCCAATTAATTCGAGGCTGAACAGTATAGGCAATGGCACCATAGGTGTTGCTACTTTCAATTGAGATTAGTTATGTTTTAATGCTGGGGAAACCTAAGACTGAATTGCACTGTACGCTACAATCTATTTCAGTCCCCCTCACACTAAGCGTGCCCAAGATTTTAACAAGACTGCTGTGAGGAGTGCTTGGAAGAGCAAATTTTACTATTCCTACATTTGTTGCAATCTTCAAGCTTTGAAAACTCCTTCTTAGATGTTTTTGGATTTTTTTCTCTGATTATTTCCACGCTGTTTGTACTCTGAAAGCTCATTGCGTGGATCTTCCATTCAGCTATTATTTCTAAAATATTAATAGCTTTTCCCCATCCTAGCTCAAGGATCCTGAATTGTAGTCAATTCGAATCAAATCTGACATCATCCTGGTGTATATGGCTCAATGTTATGCTTAATGTCAGCTTTAGCTCAGTTGGATTGCTTCTTCTTTCTGAGTCAAAAGGTCACAGGTTCAAGCCTCAACTTCAGACATGTCACTCTGCAATCTACTTGCTGCTCCAGTGCAGTACTGATAGAGTGCTACACTGGCAGAGGTACCATCCTATGAGTGATATGTTAGACTGAGGCCCTCTCAGGTGGATGTGGAAGATCCCATATAGCTGACCTGAAGATGAGGAGTGGAGTTCTCTTTCCTGTGCCCCACCTCCTTAGTGCTCTGGCCAATACTTATCCTTCAACCAACATCATTCAAAATATATTATCTAGTCATTATCTCATTCCTACATTAAACGGTAGCTACACTTCAAAGTACTTGATTGACTGTGAAGCCTTTTAGGATGTACAAAGGTCATGAAAGGTGCTATATAAACCCAAGTTCCTTCTTTACTTGCTATTTATGTGATCTTGCTATGTACAAATTGGCTGCTGCAGTTTTCTGCATTACAGCAATGACTACATTTCAAAGGTGCTTCTTTGACTGAGGAGTGCTTTAGGAGATCTCGAGGATGCAAAAAGTGATATATCAATGCAAACTCTTTTTCTCTTTTCTTTCTTGGTGAGTTTACCCACTGAGCTAGGGTGGTGGGGTTGGAGGAGGTGGAGGGATGGTTTAAGCAACATTACAAACAGTAGGTAAGTCAGCCCCTGAATTGCAGCAACAGCAATTTCTTTGCTTTTGGAAACTGATTACGAGCAGAGATCTTCCCAAATAAGAAAATTTGATAACTCTAATGATTTTCTGGTCATTAAATTTCCCCTGAGGTAGAGCACAATGTCCAGATGAACATAACTTTCTCAAGTGACACTTGTTGAAAACCTTCCTGAGATAATATAGGAAAGCAGCCCAGAGACATTGTTGTTGATCACATATTGCACAGAGCAGTCAGGTCACTCTGTCACACTCACTCAAGACTCCTTGTTTATGAGTAGATGAGATGAAATTTTGAACAAGTAGGACAATATAATTTATTAATCGTTACATTAAACAGTGCTTTACAGGAAAATCTATGTATGAAGTATGAAATCTGAATAACAAAACATGTTTAAAACCCTACATTATTGAGCTTGTTTATGGAGTGCAAAATATAATGAATGTCATCATGTTTTAAAATCTGGAATAAGACTGCATCTAAACTGGGCAGTGGGTGAACATGGGAGGAGAAGAGAGCTTGGGGTCACTGTCCCTTTGGACTCAGTACCCTACAGAACAGCCTGCATCACAGGATATCCCCTCCCTGCCCCATTCTTCCTCCCCTTCCCCTCCCCTTCTCCTCAACTCTCCCCTCACACCTCTCCTGAACCCTGCACACATCTCCATTCTCTCCCCCAACCTCCCTTCCTCCACTTCTGTCCTCCAACCCTCCCTTCCCACCCTTTCCTCCCCATCCCCTGCCCCCTTCCCTGACACTCTCCCCAATCCCCCCACCTATTTCTCTACCCCCTTCCCTCCCCCTTCCTTCATCCCTCCCCCCCTCTCCAGCCCCACCCCTCCCTTCCACACACCCTTCACCCCCCTTCCAGATCCCCTACATCCCCTCCCACCCTCCTGCCCTTTCCCTTTCCCTCCTTTAACCCCTCTGCTCCTTCCCTCCCTCTTCCCCCTCACTTCCCACTTCCCCCTCCCTTATCCCCATCCTTCCTCCCCATCCTCATCCAGTCCTCTTCCACATCCCCTCTCCCTCCCAGTTGCCTTCCCCCTCTCCTATTCAACAGCTACAATATACTTGCTACCTGTGAGGAGAAAAATAAAGACTGTCAGAAGGACTGCCAGAATGCAGACCATGGCACCTTGTAGCAGGAGGCTGTCCAAAGTGGGGAGCAGGAGGGGAAGCGTAATGGAGTTGTAGGGGATTCTGTAATTAGGGGGACAGATAGTATCCTTTTCAAGCAGGTTCAAGAGTCCTACATGGTATGTTGCCTTCCTGGTTTAAGGATGAGGGACATCTCAAACTGGTTTGATGTTGAGGAGGGAGGGAGAGGATCCAGTCATTGTGGTCCATGTTGGGACCAACAAGATAGGGAAGAGTAGGAAAGAGGTCCTTTTTGGAGAGAGCTAAATTAAAGAACAGGGCCTCAAGGTTTATAATCTCTGGATTATTATCTGAGCCATATACAAATTGGCATGGGGATAAGAATATTAGGGTGGTGAACATGTGACTGAAGGAGTGTTGTGGGAAAGAGGGGTTCAATAGCACCAGTACAGAAGTAATGTGGGCCCCTTAAACTGATAATGGCAATGTTGTCAATGAAAATAAGGAAATGGCAGACATGCTGAATAATTACTTTGCATCAACATTTACAGTACAGGAAGAGGTCAACATGTCAGAAATTCCAAGGAAAATAACATTGAATCAAGGACAGGGATACACCAAAATTAATGGAAGCAAAGTAACAGTAATGAATAAAGTAATGGCACTAAAGAGTGACAAATCGCCAGATTTCCATCCAGGATTTCAAAGGAAGTAGTTGAGGACATTGCAAATGCTTTAACTATAATCTTACAAAGTTCTCCTGATTTGGGAACAATTTCTTCAGATTGGAAATTGCACATGTCACTCCATTATTTGAGAAAGTTGAGAGAGGGATATGAAAGAATTCTAGACCAGTTAGCCTAACATCTGTTGTCAGGAAATCGCTCGAGTCTACAATTAAGGATACAGTGACTGAACACCTTGAAATATTCAGCTGACCAGGCAGCCAGCATGGATTTGTAAAGTATAAGTCATGTCTGATGAACCAGATTGAACTTTTTGAAGAAGTGGCTGAGGTAGAGGACAGGGGAATATCTATGGAAGGCATTTGATAAAGTTGCTCACAAGAGGAATGTTAGCTAAAGTTGAAGCTCATGGAATTGAAGGCAAATTATTGACCAGGTTCGGAAATTGGCTGAATGGCAGGAGACAGAGAGTAGGGATAATGGGCAGGAACTCTAATTGGCAGCATGTGACTAATGGTTTCCCACAAGGATTTGTGTTAGGGCCTCAACTATTCATCACATTTATTAATAACTTTGATGATGGGATGGAAAACCAAGTTTGTTGATGACATTATATCGGCGACAATGTAAGCAGTATAGATGCAAGCATAAAATTACAAAGAAGTATTGATAGATTAAATGAATGGGGAAAACAGTGGCACATGGATTTCAATGTAGGCAAGTCTGAGGTCACCCATTTTGGAGCTAAAAAGCATAGAAGAGGGTACTCTCTAAATAGTGCAAAAGTTAGAAACAGTGGCGGTCCAAAGAGACTTGGGGGTCCAGGTATCATTAAACTAGTATGAACTGGTACAAATAATGATCAAAAAGGCTAATAGATTGCTGGCCTTTATATCCAGAGTACAAGGGGGTAGAAGTCATGTTTCAGCTATACAAAACCCTGGTTAGATCACACCTGGAAAACCATGAGCAGTTCTGGGCACCACACCTTAGGAAGGATATATTGCCCTTGGAGGGAGTGCAGCCTAGATTTACCAGAATATACCTGAACTCCAAGGACTAAATTATGAGGAGAGATTACACAAAGTAGGTTTGTATTCCCTGGAGTTTAGAAGGTTAAGGGGTGATTTGAATGAAGTTTTCAAGATATTAAGGGGATCAGATAAGGTAGATAGGGAGAAACTATTTTCGCTGGTTGGGGAGTCTTAGACTAGGAGCACAGTTTAAAAATTGGAGCCAGAATTTTTATGAGTGAAATTAGGAAGCACTTCAACACACAAAAGGGTGGTAAATGTTTGAAACAGCAATTGATCTTAGATTAATTGTTAATTTAAAATCTGAGATTTATACCTTTTCATTAACCAAAGGTATTAAGGAATATGGAATAAAGCCGAGTATCTGGATTTGGGTCATAGATCAGCCATGGGGTCATTGAATGATGGAATAGGCTCGAGGGGCTAAATTTCCCTTCCCCCTCTCCTCCCCTCACTCCCCCTTGTTGTTCCCCTCCCTTGCCTCCATTTCTCCCTCCCCTTCCTTTCCTCCTCCTCACCCCTCCATCTTCCATCTACCTTCTCTCACGCCCTCCCCCATCCTCCGCCATACTTTCCTCACCTTCCCCTACTTCCCCAACTCCCCACCCTCTTCACTCCTCCCACCTCTAATACCCTTCCACCCTCCCCGCATCCCATGTCTTCCGCTCCCTCTCCCCTGCCTTCTCCTCCTCCATACCTCCTCCTCCCTGCGTACCATCTCCCCTTCCGCCTGCCCCCTTCCCCCTCACCTCCCTGCCTCCTTTCCTCTCCCTGCTCCCTCTTCCCCAACCCCCCAGCTATCCTGGTCCATCCCACCTATCCACCTTACCTCCCTTCCCTTCTCCATTCTATCCCTTCTGTTTCTTATTCCCCACCCCATTGCTCCTCCCCACACACCGTTCTCACTCCCCTTTATCACACCTCTCCCCCTCCCCTAACCCCTCAACAGTTCCCTCTCCTCCACCCTTCCCCTTCCCTCGACATCACTCCCCTTCACTCCCTCCTTCCCATCACACCTCCCCACCCCTCCTCCTCACTTCACACTCCCCCTGCTTCCCCTCCTCCCCACCCCTCCACTCTCTCTCTCTCTCTCAACTCCCACTCCTATCCATCCTCCCCTCTCATCCTCCCCTTCCACTCTATCGTCTTCCCTTCCTCTCCCCTCCCCCTCACAGCCATGGGGCACAGGGTGCCCGATCAGGAGGGCACCCCCCCTCCCACCCACCCGCCACCGTGGCCACAGGGAGGCCACCAGGTTTTATTGGGTGGCCTCCCCAGGTGGTCAAGTGCCCATCCATTGCTGGTAAAATACCACCAGCAGCAGGAAGTAGGTAAAATTCCATTGGAGGCGGGCAGGTGACAGGCATAGTGACCCCACCATCGCACCCAATTTTACGTGACCCCCCCCCCCCTCCCACAACTGAACCTCCCAGCCTGCTCCTGTGGGGTGGGGGCATAAAATTCCAGCCATGAGGTGTCAGAGACTGGATTCTACATCAGTCAGATGAAGCTTTCCACACCTATGGAGAGGTCATTAAAGTATGTCAGAGAGACAGGGCTTTGGTTCCCCCATCAGGCTCAGCATTTACTGGAATGGGGACTGAAGGGGCCAGAAGTTGCCACTTGTGTCTCCAAAAGTTATGGGCAAGGTAAAGAAGGAAAAAAATGTTTTCCATTAATATGCCCTGTGATTCAGCGTTTTCCAGTATCCGTCCATTAGCTCTGGGAAGGGAACCTTATAAACTGAATTTAAACATACTGGGTTTAGAAACAAATGCTGAGATTCACTGTAAACCAGGGTTGTCCAACCTTTTTGTGTGTGTGTGTGTGGGGGTGGGGGCACATTACAATTTTTGTCTTACATTGGGGGCTGGTGAGACAATTTCAGAAAGATAAAGGCATTAAAAATTTATATTACTATTAAATGAAAACAACAAATGTGCATTTTTTGTGAAGAAACTTTAAATGAGAAGATCAATTTATTGACTTACTTTCTCTTCACTATTTTGGACACTGATTTGCTGAAATACATGACATTTTCTTTGCTTGCACAAGTAGTCAATGTTTGCCCGCACACTTCTTGTATTGATGCAAAGTATTTCATGGGGTCAGGAGTGATCTTGATCAGTCTCTCTCTGTCCCTCCCTCGCTCCCTCTCTCTGACGCTCTCTCTCCCTCTCTCTCTCTGTCTCTCTCTTTTTCTCCTTGTGTCCCCACTCTCTGTGTTGATGCCCTCCTCTGTGTTGCTCCCCCATTTCTGTGTCGGCCTCGGTCTCTGTTCCCCCGCTCTCTCTCCCCTCTCTGTATCTGTTCCCCCTTCTCTCTACCTCCCTCTCTCTCTCTCCCCCCACTTTCTCTGTTTCCCCCAGGGATAGGCACCAACATGTTGCACTACAGATACTTGACAAAATTATTGACTCACCCGCAGACTTGGGGGCAATTAAATTGTATATAAATTGTATAGCCAATCTAATGCCATCGAAACAGAGTCTAATTTAAAACATATTTCTCCCTATTTATTGAATACCTGTCATTGTTTTTGCTTGCATGAGTATTCAATGCTTGCCCACACACCTGATGTAGCAATGCGGAGAATCTGGATAGATGCCCATCTGTCAGGTGTGATCTTGATCCCTTTCTCTCCCCTCTCGCTCTCTCTCTCCCTCTCTGTGTCCATCTCTCACCCGTCTCTTTCTCCCCTCTCTGCATCCATTTTTCTCCCCCTCTCTCTCCCTCCCCCTCCATCCCCCTCCCTCCCCCTCCGTCTCCCTCCATCTCTCTCTGTGACAGTTGCAGATAGTGGGAACTCTCCCCAGAGCAGCTTTGTGATTGGTCAGTTGTTTAAACAAATTTACAGCCATGAGTTTCACTGCTGGGCAGGTGTTTAGAACGGGAACAGCGGCTTCCGAACTCCGGACAAGTTCGGGTCTTTTGGTAGGCTTTTTGAAAAAATTGGAACCCGTCGGAAAACCCCAAACTTGTCCTGAGTTTAGAAGCCACTGTTCCCGCTCCCAGCACCTGTCAGCTGTGAAACTAACACCTGTGAATTTTAAAGTTGGGTTTGTCTGGGAAAAAGAAGCCAATGGAAAATTTCTTCTTCCTGAAATTCCCAGCCACGGACCACAAAATTTTCACCACGGACACGTTGCCGAACCCTGGTTCCCCCCTCTCTCTCTCTGACCCCCCTCTCTCTCTGCGCCCCTCTCTCTCTGACCTCCCCCACTCTCACTCTGTCTCCCCTTCTTTCTAAAACCGCCCCCTCACCCCTCCCCGTCCCCCCTCTCTCTAACAGTTGCAGGGAGCAGGAGCGCTCAGCACAGCTGTTTTGCGGTTGGCCAGTTTTTAAAAAAACTCACGGTCAGTTTCACAGCTGACAGGTGCTGACATCAGGAACAGCTGTTTCAGAACTTTGGACAGATTCGGGGTTTTCCTGCAGGCTTTTAAAAAAGTCGGAACCCACCAGAAAACCCCCCGAGTCTGTCCGAAGTTCAGAAACCATTGTTCCTGATTTCAGCAGCTGTCAGCTGTGATACTGACAGTGCGATTGCTTTTAAAAAGCCGGATGAAGAAGACAATGGAAAATGTCTCATCTCTGAGATACATTCACAGGCCGGATGGAAACCTTTGGCAAGCCGGATCCTTGCTCGTGGGCCGAATGTTGGACAATCCTGCTGTAAACCCCTCTAAAGGGGATAACCCACTCCATAAACAGCAGTGGAAAAGTATGTCATATGGGAGTGGGAAGTGTTGATCATTCTATTCAGTCCATAGTTCAGCACATTAGAGCTTCAATGTCCTGGTTACTACAGATTAACACCTTCCTTCCTGCAGGGTCAAATTTCATCTTGTTTACAATTCACATCTTCCCATTGTTCAGTACTTCTGTGCAAGTTATCTTTGAGCTGTTTGGTTTCCGATTCCTTTGTAACAGGCCTCGTGTGTGTTAAATAAAAACAGAAAATGCTGGAAATACTCAGCAAGTTTGGCAGCACCTGTGGAGAGAGAAACCAGAGTTAACAGAGTTTCAGGTCGATCACCTTTCATCAATACTGGAAAAAGTTTTAAACAGGTTTTAAGCAAGTACAGAGGCAGGGAAGTGAGGAGAGGAGGGTGGAAGAATAAAAGGAAATGGAGTGACTCCTGACAACACAGAACATGCACAGAACAATCGCGGATGCCATCACTGCGTGCGAACATTTGCCAGCGCACACAGGCGTCACCATGCAATGACGTCCACCCCTCAATAGTCACGATCACTGCCTTCATTCCCCCTAATAGTATCCTGCTCCCTCTCGCCATCCCCACCTCAATCACCCCTTTCAATTTCCCACTCCTGACTACTTGCCCCTCCATCCCGCCTTGTCGCTTCCCCCCCTTGGCCGCTCGCTCCATCCTGCCTCGCCACTTCCCTGCCTCGGACACTCGCCTCCCGCCCCCACCGTTTCTCCGGGTGGCGAGGTGGGGAGTGAACAGCCATGGGGAGGAGGCGGGAAGCAAGCAGATGGTCACCAAAGGAAGTGGCAAAGAGAAGTGGAGATGGCAGGAGGAAGCGGGGTACTGCTGGGGGTGGGATGGAGGCAGCGAACACAACCTTTGAGGGGGTTTGGGTTTAATTTGTTTTTTGTGTCAAATTGAGCACTGCCATCGTTATTACTGGCACTGCCTGAAATGTTGCAGACAGTGATGTTTCAGTGGATGAGGCTGCATTTGCGCATGTGCCAGTACTATGCCACCTAGTGGTTGCATTGTCAGTAAACGTAGCCTTCCAATTACTCCTGGACAACAAACATGTCTGACACATTGATCGGATCTGAAACCTCCAGGATCTGGCGAACCCTCATTTTATTCAGAATCTAGTTCCTCAAAGCTTTACATTTTCTGATCCTTTCTTTCACTATCTCACGTTTCGAGTGACTATTTGATGCACCTGACCTGCCGTTCTCTCACTCCACAGGGAACTCCAGCATTTCCCCATCTTCACAGCACAGTAACAGGTGTGGGCCAGATGGATGTCGATGAGTGTGACTGCACATGTCCAACCTCTTTGCTATCACTCTCTTGTCTCTTGTACAGTCCTGGAAATGTACTGTCAGGAAATGTACAACGTCTGTAGGACAGAGCTGGTGTTCGAAGATAAACTGAAATAAAGAAATTAAAGAGGTCAAAGGTGGGAAATTCCTTAAGTTTGACATCAAACACGCAAAATATTCCAACTGCAAATGCAAGTAATTCGTAAAGTAGGATGGGACAGAACAGGAGCTGATCACAGGAGAATATTGGAAACAAAAGGGGTTTGTATCTCAAAAGGAATGAAATCTGCTGCACTCTAGTGTTTCCCACAACACCAGGGACATTGCTTCTGGGAGGAAGTTACAATGTCAAACCCTCCCATTTCGATATTTATAACTTATAATGACATTTAATTAGTTATTAGGACAAATAGCTTCTTTCCTTCATTCCAATCAGGCTGAAAGAAGCCCAGTCATGTCATCTCTCAGAGCTACAAGAACACAGCAGCAGAGAGGGGCTCCCAATAAGGGCTGGGCCCAGGTTTGGTCACAATTGCACCTGGCGCTGAGCTGGGACAGGAAGCTGACACCTGGTGTCAGAGGACAGCATTGGGAGGGAAGATCAGAGAGACTCAGGATCTACAGCCATGAAAAGAGGGATATATGACAGGAAGTGGAATAGATTAGATTAATCAGAGCAGTTTTGTAAGTTCACAATTGCAGGATGGTGTGTACAGATTGGTAGAAGATAAGTTCAGAACTAACGTCAGGAAGGAATACTTCACACAAACAGTGAAGAAGGTGGGTTTGTGGTGGCACATGGATGGACATCCTTACCGGTTCTGTTGATCAAATGCTGAAACTTTGGTGAGATTGGGGCATGGACCGAATGGTGTTGGATTGAGGCAGGGTTATTGCACATTCCTGTGTTACCTGAAACCCTCTATTCCCTGTACCAGGAAGGGTTATTAGAGGCAAAAATTGCAGGGACCGTCGGGAGTATCAAGTGATGGGGCCATCGGGGGTATAATTGGAAGGGACATCATGGGCAATAATGGGAAAATACATCAAGCTCTGGTTAAGTACAGAGTAAAGCTCCCTCCAAAATGTACCATTGGAAATTCCCAGGTCAGGTAGTGCACAGGTCAAATGTAGCATTTGACTCCTTCTATCATTTTTTGTCAAACAATCATTGGACAATTTTTGGACTTATTAGATAATGAATAAATCCTCCACTCCATTGTTCCATCAAATAGTCCCAGGCTAGGTGCAGCACGAGTTAGATACAAAGTAAAGCTCCCTCTACACTGTTCCATGAAACACTCCTGGGACAGGTAGAGCACAGCTTAGATGCAGAGTATAGCACTCTTTATATTGGTTCACCAACACAACGAACTTAGATACATGTGTCCGGTGCAGTGCACAGCTCCCATGACACTGCCCAATGTAGCAACACCAGTTCAGGTATAGCATGGGCTGAATATAGAATAAAATTCTCTGTATATGTAACCATTAACCTCTCCCAGGTGAGGTACAGGCAGCTTTACATACGAGTTATGCTCTGGTGAACTCGCTGCATCAAAGGCCGAGTCCGATGGCAGATGTTGACCAGTTCCCGGTTGCTGGTTAGACTCTCCCCTTGACCAAATCCAGGACTGATGGAATTCTCAGTAAAGTTTCCTTTGCCCTATTTAAAAGGGAATAAACTCGCTCCCAGGGCTGAATCTCACTTCCCAAAAACGGTTGAGTTGAGGTCATGTCAAGAGATTAAAATGAAAAAAATCTGAAACAGGAAGCCAACCCACCTCAAACTCACCCACTTCTGGTCTTAACAGAGCAGGACGAGGGGTGGAGCAACCAATCTGCTTGCAGGAAGCTGGTTGGTCATTTAAATATTATAATGAGGCTGCCTATTTTCATTATGTTAGGAAGAACGAGGAGAGGCAATATAAATTAAATGGTACAATTCTAGAGGATACAGAAACAGAGAGACCTGGGGGTATATGTGCACCAAATATTGAAGGTGGCAGGGCAGGTTGAGAAAGTGGTTAAAAAAAAAGCATATGGGATCCTGGGCTCTATAAATAGAATCATGAAGTACAAAAGCAAGGAAGTTATGATGAACCTTTATAAAATACTGGTTCAGCCTCAAATAGAAAACTGTGTCCAATTCTGGGCAGTACAATTTAGGAAGGATGTGAAGGCTTTAGAAAGGGTGCAGAAAAGATTTATGAAAATGGTTCCAGGGATGAGGGACTTCAATTATGTGTGTAGATTAGAGAAGCTAAGGTTATTGTCCCAAGAGAAAAGAAGGTTGCGAAGAGATTTGATAGAAGTGTTCAAAATCATGAGAGGTCGAGACAGAGTGGATAGAAAGAAACTGTTCCCATTGTTGCGAACTAGAGGACACTGATTTAAAGTGATTGGCAAAGAACCAAAGGCGATGTGAGAAAAAGTTTAATTTATGCAGTGAGTGGTTAGGATCTGGAATGCACTGCCTGAGAGTCTGGTGGAGGCAGATTCAACCGTGGGTTTCATAAGGCAATTGGATAAGTATCAATAGAATCATAGAATGACTACAGCACAGAGGGAGGCCATTCAGCCTGTCTTGTGCGTGTTGGCTCTCTGTAAGAGCAACTCAACTAGTCCCACTCTCCTGCCCTTTCCCAGTAGCCCTCCAAACCTTTTCTCTTCAGATGCTTATCCAATTCCCTTGAAGAGAAAAAAATTGCAGGGCAACTGAGAACGGGCGAAGGAGTGAGATTAGCGAAATTATTCTTGCAGTGAGCCGGCGCCTCAATGAGCTGAATGACCTCCTTCTGTGCTGTAACCATTCTTTGATTTTAACAGTTATTCTACTTTTAACTCTTATAGCCCTCGGGAAATCCAACAGCTGAAAGGAGGCGAGAATCCATGAGATGAGTGTCTTTTCAACACTGCTTGTGGGCTAGGAGGAGCAGGAGTATTTCCTCCAGGCCCAATAAGCTACCCAGTAAAACCACCCCCTGCCATGATCAGTCTGCAGTCCCCCACCACCATCTGCTCCCCTCCAACCATGATCTCCTCGCCTCAAATACCATCTTCACCCACTGACCTGCAACTGTTCCTCCCCTACCACCATCTACTCCTACACTACCTGGTCACATGACCAGGCTCTGCTCCTGCTCTGCAATCTCAATAGGCATGAACTCATGTTATACAATCAGTTCTATCTCTGACCCCAGTCCCAGTTACTGAGACTGCAGGCAGGGAGCTCGGACTTCCATAATTACCCCTTTCAAATTCTCCCTCCCAACCTCCAAATGCAATGTCCTACTATTCAATGAGCCTCATGTCCACTGCTCACTTTATATAGTACAAAGTCTCCTTCTCTTCACATCAGGGAGTGTCGCCCTCCTGCTCCAGCAGTGGGAGGAAGTTTGAGGGAATGGTGTTGTAATGAGGCAGGGATATTACAAATGATTTAGCAAAGGTTGACTGGAAACAGCTACTTGAAAGTAAATCAGTTTCAGAGCGGGAGGCATTCAAGGAGGAGATAATGAGTATTCAGAGAAATATGTTTGGGACTCCCAAATCTAGAGTCCCTTGGATGTCAACCAGCATTCAGGGTAGGATAAGGCAGAAAAAGAAAGCTTATGTCAGATATCAAGAGCTCAATACCCCAGAAAGTCTAGAGGTGTACAGAAAGTGCCTGGGTGAAAGTAAACAGGAAATTAGGAAAGCAAAGAGAGGGCATGAAAAAATATAACAGAATCAGAGAATTGTTTCTGCACAGAAGAGGCCATTTGGTCCATCATGTCTGCACTGGCTCTCTGAATGAGCAATTCACCTAGTGCCACTCCCTGGCCTTTTCCCCATAACCCTGCACATACTTCCTTTTCAGATAGCAGTCAAATTCTCTTTTGAATACCTCAATTGAACCAGCCTCCACCACACTCTCAGGCAGTGCATTCCAGATCCTAACCACCCGCTGCATGAAAAAGGTTTTTCCTTATATTGGCAAGTAAAATCAAGGAAAACCCAAAGATATTTTATAAAGAACAAGAGGTTAACTAAGGAAAATCAAGGGCCTATTAGTGACCAAAAAAGGTAACCTGTGTGTGCAGGTGGAAGAGATGGGCATGGTTCTTAATGAATACTTTGTCTGCATCTTCACAAAAGAGGGGAATAATACAGACATTGTAGTTAATGAGGAGGAATGTGAAATATTGGATGTATAATCATAGTGAGGGAGGAAATAAGGGATTTAGAATCTTTGAAAGTAGAAATAGCACCAGGCTCGGATTAAATGTATTGCAGGCTGTTAAGAGAAGCAATGGAAGAAATAGCTCTGATCTTCATTTTCCAATCCTCTCTGGTTACAGAAATGGTGCTGGAGGACTGGAGGACTGCTAACATTGTACCATTGTTTAAAAAAGAGGAAAGGGATAGATTGAGCAATTACAGTTCAGTTGGCCTAACCTCGGTGGTGGGCAAATTTTGGAACAAATTCAGAGGGACAGGATAAAGCTTCATTTAGAAAGGCACAGATTAACCAAGGACAATCAGCATGGATTTGTGAAAGGACAGCTCGTTCCTGATTAACCTGATTGAATTTTTTTGGAAATAACATGGAGGGTCAATGAGGGTTGCACATTTGATGCAGTCTGCATGGATTTTAGCAAGGCTTCTGACAAGGTCCCAAATGGCAGGCTGGTCACACAAGTAAACACCCAATGGCATCCAAGGGAAGGTGCCAAGTTGGATCCAAACTGGCTCAGAGGCAGGAAGCAAAGGGTAATGGTTGATGGGTGTTTTTGTGATTCATGGCTCAGTATTAAATTCCTTGCTTTTCGTGGTATATATCAGTGAATTAGACTTAAATGTAGGGGCATAACCTTTTTTAATATCCCAATGCACTTCATAGGTGTGTAATCAAACAAGGTCTGATGCTGAGCCACATAAGAAGTTATTAGGATAGGTGACCATAAAGCTTGGTTAAAGATGTAGTAGGTTTTAAGCGGTGTTGTAAAGGAAGAGAGAGAGGCAAAGATGTTTAGAGTGGGCATTCCAGAACTCAGGGCAGAGGCAGCTGAAGGCACGGCCACCGACAATGGACCAATGAAAATCCGGGATGTCGGGTTATCTATAGTTACTAGCAGAGATAGTCCAGATAGACTAGCTAACTGGCTAAAAGTGAGTTGAATTAAACTGGGAAGACTATCTGAATATCAACTACAAATGATCCCCTTAACACAGTCTTTAATCAGTGAACACTGACAGGTTATTTTATCAGATCTAATGTACAACGTTGGATTCTTAATAAGACTTAATACTGACCCTGCACCTTCTCCATTTCCAAAGTTACAGCCAACCTTAAGGAACTCAAGGATTAATATTCTTTTAAAGAAGTTAAAAAGTAAAATTAAATCCCACTGATCATTTTAGAGAAATGATTTCACAACTGGAACTAATAAGAATGGGTTATTTGATGTGCTTGTCTGAATGAAATTCTGTAACAGGGCCAACCCACTATAGGATTGCATGGTTAAGCACTTTGAAGATTGGACCTTTCTGGCAATTTGCACTGATCGGTTACTTGAGCTTACTTTTAACAGACCCAAAGAAATGGAGCAAGGTGCTTCCTCTAATCTGTTTTTTTATTTTGTTCCCTCTCCTGTTTCTCCCCTTCTCTCCTGACTTGCTCTGGGGTGAGGGAATTGGACGCCCTCTGGTTCCTGCAACCAGTTTGGCGTTCCTTTTGTGTGAGCCAAGTCAGAGCGCGTTGGTAGGCTATTTGACCATCTGCAACATCATGACCCAACATCCACCACACACATGCACTTTCTAGCAAGCCAAAGGTCATGAATTCAAATCTCATCATGGCAAGTCGTGCTGCTGAATCTGGTGAATTTTCGGCTGGTGCTAAAGCAAATAACTGAAAACTTCCATATTGCTTTAAATACCCAACTGGTTCATGAGTAATTGTCAGGGAAAGGATTGTGCCAGACCTAACTGGATAGGCGCACACCAAGTGGTTGATGCATAGGCCTGGATTTTCCTTAAGAACAATTGCCTGTCTTATGGACAGCATCAAAAAAGTCTTGCAAGCGAAATGGAGACCCCACCCCTGCTGAAACTCTGCCCTAAAAATGATTACCGTGATTTCCTTCCTGTGGCTTGCTGAGAGTTTAAAGGGGCCTTGTGAAAGTGGCAGAGAATTTAAAGCTATCTTTGCACAATTAAATTATGCATCTCTTTCTGGTGATTCATTTGTTCCTGTGCTATGAGGAAGAGAATGTGAGGATATTGGAGCAAGAATGGATGGAAGCTATAAGAGTGTGGCAGCATGTACACAGGCAACACCCGAATCACCGCTAACAGCACCACATGGTCTGCATAGTATAGAGGACCTGTCTAGTTTTATCTATGTAGCGTCTGAGAAGACTAGAGTCAGAGTTATACAGCACAGAAACAGACCCTTCCCACTATGTCCATGCCGGCCATCAAGCAGCAATCTATTCTGATCCCATTTTCCAGCAGTTGGCCCGTAACCTTTAATGCTATGGCGTTTCAAGTGCTCATCTAAATACTTCTTAAATATTGTGAGGGTTCCTGCCTCTACCACCCCCTCAGGCAGTGCGTTCCAGATTCCAACCACCCTCTGGTGAAAATTTTTTTCCTCAAATCCCCTCTAAACCTCCTCCCCCTTACCTTAAATCTATGCCCCCTGGTTATGCCCCCCCTCCGCTAAGGGAAAACGTTTCTTCCTATCTATGCCCCTCATAATTTTGTATACCTCAATCAGGTCCCCCCTCAGCCTTCTCTGCTCGAGGGAAAACAACCCTAGCCGATCCAGTCTCTCTTCATAGCTGATATGCTCCAGCTCAGGCAACATCCTGATGAATCTCCTCTGCACCCTCTCCATTGCAAACACATCCTTCATATAGTGCGGTGACCAGAACTGTACACAGTACTCCAGCTGTGGCCTAACTAGCATTTTATACAGCTCCATCATAACCTCTCTGCTCTTATATTCAATGCCTTGGCTAATAAAGGCAAGTATCCCATATGCCTTCCTAACCACCTTATCTACCTGTGCTGCTACGTTCAGTGATCTATGGACAAATACACCAAGGTCCCTCTGACCCTCTGTACTTCCTAGGGTCCTACCATCCATTGTATATTCCCTTGCCTTGTTAGTCCTCCCAAAATGCATCTCCTCACACTTCTCAGGATTAAATTCCATTTGCCACTGCTCCGCCCATCTATATTGTCCTGTAATCTCAGGCTTTCCTTCTCAATACTTACGACACCACCAATTTTCGTGTCATCTACGAACTTACTGATCATACCTCCTATATTCATGTCTAAATCATTAATGTACACTACAAACAGCAAGGGTCCCAGCACCAATCCCTGTGGTACACACTCTAGTCACAGGCTTCCACTCGCAAAAACAACCCTCGACCATCAAAATTATTTTTGAAAACTGATTAGTATTCGTTGGACAATCTCTCAAGTATTTATGCACGGCAGAGATAAAGGATCCAACCAATTCATCATGCTGTTAGAATTGCACGTTCTTTGTCACCTTTCCAATGGCATTCTGATCCTCTGTTCCTCCCTATGATTAGAATATTAAAAACAATTGTTTTGAAAGCAAGCAGCCAAATGGAAAATGTAAAGAAAATCCATCAATCGCCACAAGGTCCAACGTTCTTTCTCATCTTCGGTAATCAATAACAAAGCAGATAGACATTGAGTATATCTCTTTGCAAATACCCAGTACACTCCTATAGAATCATATGGTACAGAGGAGGCCTTTCAGCCTATCATGTCTGTGCCAGCTCTTTGAACGAGCTATCCAATTAATCCCACTCCCCTGCTCCTTTCCTCATAGCCCTGCAAATTTTTCTGTTCAAGTATTTATTCAATTCTCTTTTCAATGTTACTATTGAATCTCTCACTGAACAACACAACTATTAGGGATGGGCAATAAATGCTGACCTAGCCAGCAATGCCCATATTCCCCGAATGAATAAAAAGAACTATACAATCCTACAGGGGTCAAAAGCAAGGCACCTACTAGTGACATGGGCAAATGGAACCAAATCTGAAATCAAGAGGATCGAGGACAAATCTAGACTCTTAACTGGATTTCAGATTAACTTTACCCTTGTGGTGCAATGATTTGTGCCCATGAACTTGGTTGATTGTTGGCATTATACAACTAGAATGTCCAAACAGCGGCCCTCAGTGCATACATGGGTCCATGAGTCTTTGGCAAACAGACAGTTCAACTTATAGTTCCCATTTGTTGTCTGTCCTGTTTGAATATTGTGTGCCTAGATTCCTGCCATGAATAGGGGGCTAATGAGTCTTGACCCAAGATAATGGAATGGGCTGAAATGGATACAGAGGAGCAGGCAGAATTCCTGCCCTGCTGGAATCCCATCTCACAGAGGAGGATTCTCCCTTCTCTCCCAATGTCTGACATGAAGCTATGAATAAGACCAACTTTCCTACTGTTGAACAGCATTGGTTTTCCACCAACTTTGTACTTTTGCCCTTGGCTCTGTCCACTTTTGGCTGGTTGAACCAGAATCACAATCCTAGCTTTCTGTTGAATCCCAAGCTGAACTTCTAATCCTATATCCTATCTATTACCAAGATCAATTATTCAATATCCCTAACATTGTCTACCTCTGCCCCAATCTTACTTCCAATGCAGCCGAATCCTTGATTCATCCCTTCATTATCTCGAGACTCAACTTCTCCAACAGTGTCCATGTCAACCTTTGACCAATTGCTAAACATTAGAAAGAACTTGTATTTACATAGCACCTTCTCACATCCTCAGGGCATCCTGAAGTAATTTATAGCCAATGGGTTACTTTTGAAATGGAATCACTGTTGTTTTGTAGGCTAATGCAGCAGCCAATTTGAGCAGAGCACGGTTCCACAAGCAGTATATCGAAATGACCAGGAAAATCTGTTGCTGGCAGAAGGAAAAATGCTGGCCAAGACGTTTACGTTTAGTTTTTCAATCTGAGCTGGCAGACAGGGCCTTAATTTAACTGCTTATCTGAAAAATGGCACTTCCAATGATGTAGCATTCCCTTAGTATCATGCTGAAGTGTCAGGCTGAATACTGCACTCAGATCTCTAGAATAGTACTTGAAGCTACAACACAGGACTACTTGCATGCCAAACAGCACAAGCAGCATGCAATAGACAGAGCTAAGCGATCCCACACCCAGATCAAAGCTCTGCAGTCCTGCCACATTCAGTAGTGAATGGTGGTGGACAATTAAACAACTGACAGGAGGAGGAGGAGACGCTCCACAAATATCCCCATCCTCAATTATGGGGAAGCCTAGCACATCAGTGCAAAAGAAAAGGATGAAGCATTCGCAACAATCTTCAGCCAGAACTGCCAAGTGGATGATACATCTCGGCCTCCTCCTGAGGTCCCCAGCATCATAGATGCCAGTCTTCAGCCAATCCGATTCACTCCACGTGATATCAAGAAATGGCTGAAGGCACTGGATACTGCAAAGACTATGGGCCCTGACAACATCCTGGCAATAGTTTTGAAGACGTGTGCTGCAGAACGAGCTGCGCCCCTAGCCAAGCTGTTCCAGTACAGCTACAACACTGGCATTTACCTGGCAATGTGGAAAATTGCCCAGGTATGTCCTGTACACAAAAAGCAGGACAAATCCAATCTGGCCAATTACCGCCCCATCAGTCTACTCTCAATCATCAGCAGAGTGATGGAAGTTGTTGTCAACAGTGCTATCAAGCGCCATTTAAACAGCAATAACCTGGTCACTGACGCTCAGTTTGGGTTCCATTGGGGCCACTCGGCTCCTGACCTCATTACAGACCTAGTCCAAACATGAACAAAAGAGCTGAACTCAAGGGGTAAGAGTGATTGTCCTGGATATCAAGGCAGCATTTGACCAAGTATGGCATCAAGGAGCCCTAGCCAAATTGAAGTCAGTGGGAATTAAGGGGACAACTCTCCACTGGTTGGAGTCATACCTAACGTAAAGGAAGATGGTTATGGTTGTTGAAGGTCAATCATCTCAGGTCCAGGACATTGCTGCAGGGCTTCCTCAGGGTAGTGTCCTAGGCCCAACCATCTTCAGCTGCTTCATCAAGGACATTGCTGCAGGGCTTCCTCAGGGTAGTGTCCTAGGCCCAACCATCTTCAGCTGCTTCATCAATGACCTTCCTTCAATCATAAGGTCAGAAGTGGGGATGTTCGTTAATGATTCTACGCTGTTCGGTACCATTCGCAGCTCCTTAGATACTGAAGCAGTCCCTTTGCAGCAAGACCTGGACAGCATTCAGGCTTGGTCTGATAATTGGCAAGCAACATTTGCACCATACAAGTGCCAGGCAATGACCATCTCTAATAAGAGAGAATCTAAACATCTTTCCTTGACATTCAACAGCATTACCTTTGCTGAATCCCCCACTATCAACATCCTGAGGGTTACCATTGAACAGAAACTGAACTGAACCAGCCCATAATACTGTGGCTACAAGAGCAGGTCAGAGACTGGGAATTCTGCGGCGAGTAACCCACTTCCTGACTCCCCAAAGTCTGTCTGCCATCTACAAGGCACAAGTCACGAGTGTGATGGAATACTCTTCACTTGCCTGGAAGAGCGCAGCTCCAACAACACTCAAGAAGCTCGACACCATCCAGAACAAAACAGTCAGCTTGATTGGCACCCCATCCACTACCTTCAACATTGACTTCCTTCACCACTGACGCACAGTGGCATCAGTCTGTACCATCTACAAGATGCACTGCAGCAACTCATCAAGACTACTTCAACAGCACCTTCCAAACCCGCAACCACTACCACCTAGAAGGACAAGGGCAGCAGATGCATGGGAACACCACCATCTGCAAGCTCCCCTCCAAGTCACACACCATCCGGACTTGGAAATGTATTACCGTTCCTTCACTGTCACTGGGTCAAAATCCTGGAAATCCCTTCCTAACAACATTGTGGGGTGTACCTACACCAGATGGACTGCAGCGGTTCAAGAAGGCAGCTCACCACCACCTTCTCAAGGGCAATTAGGGATGGGCAACAAATGCTAGCTTTGGCAGCAATACCCACATCCCATGAAAGAATAAATAAAACCCCATAAGCTTCTGACTCAAAGGTAAGAGGCACAGAATCATAAAATGGTTATAGCACAGAAAGAGGCCATTTGGCCTATTGTGTCTGTGCCTGTTCTCTGCAAGAGCAACTCTGCTAGTCCCACTCCCCCGTCTTTCCCCATGGTCCTGCAAATTTTTTCTCTTCATGTGCTTATCCAATTCCCTTTGAAAGCCACGATTGAATCTACCTCCATCATACTCGCAGGCAGTGCCATTCCAGATCCTAACCACTCGATGCGTAAAAAAGTTTTTGCTTAAGTCATTGCCAATTACCTTAAATCGATGTCCTCTGGTTCTTGACCCGTCCACCAATCTCCCTATTTACTCTGTCTAGATCCCTCATGATTTTAAATACCTCTATCAGATCTCCTCTCAACCCTCTCTTCTTTAAGGAGAACAACTCTAGCTTCTCAAATCCATCCATGTAACTGAAGTCCCTCATCCCTAGAATCATTATTGTAAATCTTTTCTGCCCTGTCTCTAAAGCCTTCACATTCTTCCTAAAGTGCGGTGGCCAGAATTAAAATGATCAAAGTAGCCAAGCTAACATTTCAGAAGCTCCTAATTGTCCAAACTTTGCCAGCTGAATCCTGCACAAGCTTCATTAACTTCTGCAATGGATCCTCCTCCTCTTCATCGACAAATTCCTGCACATCCTCATCTTACCCAACCTCTCCAAACTTCTCCGACCCTTTGTTCCCCTTCTGCTCAGTCTACCTATGCATCCCATTTCATTCTGCACCAGAGTTTTGGAAACCTTCGCCCCATTCCCTGCAACTCCCTCCCCAAAACCTTTTGCCTTTCCCTACCTCCCACCTTTTAAAAAACCTTCTGAAAACATTTATTTTGGACCAATCCTTAAGTCACCCTTCTATCCCACCTTGTTACCTGCTCCATTTCTTCTCCGTGAAGCACCTCAGGACATTTGCCTACATTAAAGAGGCTCTGTAATTGTTATTGTCGAGTTGCATTTTAATGAAAATGCTGCAGTAATAATGTAGATTTGCTGTCTGATGTGAAATGAGGTTCATGGTATCATGCCCCTTCTATGCCTCCTCCTTAAATGTGGCAATAAGCTTGGGCATTAATTGTTATCAACTACAAACCTAATACCAAATTAAGCCAATAATGAACGGGAGCACTGGGTAGGATATGGCAATGATAATAACCCACTTTAGGAGATGCTGTGATAATTGTATAGATTAGTTGCTTTGTCACTTTAAATACCCAGTCATTATCTCAAGTGCTATTTACTCAGAGCACTCCACTTCAGAGAAAACCTGCATTTCAGCAAATGAACCATTAGTTCTGTTCAACTGAAGGTTTGATGCAGCATAATTGGTTCCGATGTAATGAATTACTCATTCCCCACCACCACCACACATGCAAATTAACCCTTAGAATGCAACAGTGACAAGATATTCTGTTCTGTCAGGGCCAACAGGACATCCCAAAGTGGCTTTTTCACAGCCAATAAAGTACTTTTGAAGTGTAGATGATGTTGTAAAGTTGGAAATGTTACAGCCAATTTGTGCAAAGCAAGGTTCCACAAACAGTAATGAAGTAAATGACCAAATAAAACTATTTTAAATGTTAGTTGAGAGATAAATATTATTCAGGATACTGGGAAGAACTGAAGCCATTGGTTGGATTTTTGTTTTGGGGTCAGGACCCTGATGTCAGATGAAGATTTCTGTAGGGATGGCCAATTAGTAACCAGGGACAGCGGCCGAGCTCCCGAGGCTGGAGGGATAATCGGAGATCTTCCTGCAATGACACATCGGCAGCCGCACCATCTGAGGTGGACGCTGCATGTAAGATAGAGAGGGGGTGGCCTTACGATGGCAACCTCTCCACTGGTCAGCCAGCAGCCGCAGCTGTGGCCCGACGACCATGGCAGGTGTAGGAAGGGATCCCTAGTGGGATGGAGTGCTGGTTCCCCTCCCCAACCCAGTTCTGCCTCCAGGAAGCCACCTCCATCCTCTGGGGGGGCCCACAGGCCAACTGGAATATTCCAGTCAGTTTCTGCTGAACGGCCTAAAGAGCTATTTAAATGGGATCTTTTACATTCACCTGAGAGGGCAGACAGGGCCTTGGCTTAACATCTCTTCAGAAAGGTGGCACTTCTGACAACGTAACTCTTCTTCAGTACTGTACTAGAGTGTCAGCCTGGATTACATGCTCAAGTCTCAGATGTGGGACTTGAATTCACAGCACCTGGCTCAGAGGTAGGAGCCACAGCTGACACGTATAGAGTTTGAAAACCAACTCAGATCAAACAGGACACCAAGAATGCACATGATCACTCATTGAGATTAACTATGAACATTAGGCAGTCTATAGTTTCCACGGTAACTCTTGGACAATTTGATTAATACCTACATTTCATAAACCATGCAGTTAATAGCATGTAATTTTTATAAAGCTTTAAATGTGAACTCAAATAATCTTGCAAAAGGCAAAAGGAGAACAGCTTAATTAATGGCTATGCTGTAATATTAAGGCAGAAAATTATAATGGCATGACTGAAAATGAAAATGTTCGGTACCCTTAACTTTGTAAGTTATCATGCAAGAAAAAAATGAAAGCCTTTTAGCACATGTAAATACATTCATAATTATTAATTAGGGACAATTTGCATAAGCAAATATCCACAATTAATTCTTGATTTTATTCTCAGTACATGGAATAATAAGTACCCTTGCTTTCTGGATAATAGTCACTGACGTACATGATGATAGAAACCACTTGGACATCAATTGAGTATAAACTCTGCTCACAAAGTCCATTGGTTTAATATAAAGAGCCCATGAGTCACGTATGCACCTTTTTGTACCCAAGGGAACTCTGTGAGTGAAAGTTGTTCATCCTCTCCAGCTGATGCCTCCTTTCTACAGGATAAAAAAGAAAGAGCGTGAGTTTCATATGGCACCTTCTGTAATCTCAGGACGTCCCGAAACACTTCACAGCCAAGGTTGATTTCAATGTAACGCTAATCGAGCATATTCTACAATGGGCAAGCAATCGTCTTAGCCTGGTTACCAGCCAGGCTCCAATAAATCACCGACAGCACGATGGTAAACTGTTACCTGTTGTTTAGTTGGACCTTTCATAACTCAGCAGAAAGTTGCAGCTTCCATAGCCATGTATAATTAGGGAGACGTGGAGGCAGCACAGCCCAAGGACAGAAAAATAAAACAATAGCCATTAAAACGGGAGAGGATAATTGACCCTTTGGATAGTAAGGGAGAAAAATTAGCCAGGGTTCTCAATTGGGATCACTATGCAGTGATCCTGTCACTTCTCAGTCAGTGGGCAGATTATCAGTGACCAGTAAGGTTGGATCTACAATGATTAAAGCTATTCTTCTAAGATTTTCCAGCCTCCTTTTAAAGGGTGGTGATAGAGTCATTTGTCAGATAGTTCTTGGGAGGTGGGGGGATGCTTGACAACCAACCCCTAACCCCCCACTCCCAGACTGGCCTCTGGGTAAGGTGAGCACCCTAGATGCACCTCCGGGGTGTGGGCACCAGCCCCTTGCCTTATTAGATACATACGTCCATGTATATAGTGCCTTTCACATTGAAGTGTAGTCATTGTTCGAGTGTAGAAAAGACAGCAGCCAATTTGAGCACAGCAAAGTCCCACAAACAATGAAAAAAAAGACTAGAAAATCTGTTTTAGTCATCTTGGTTGAGGGTTAAATATTGAGGAGAACATCAGGTAGAACTCCCCTGCTCGTCTTTGAAATAAGGAACCTTGACCTTGTAAACTTTGGTGAGGTTAGCTAGAGGCCCTAAGCGTGCACATCCTGCCACTTTCCTCAGGTTGCAGATCCTGTGGCTTTTTGACCTCAGTGGCTGGGACAAAACCTCACTGCAGTGCTGAAGGACTGCTGCATTGTTGGACGAAGCACTAAGCCGAGTTCCTTCAGGTGAATAAAGCAGATTGAATGGCAGTGTTTTAAGAGGGGCTGGGAGTTGTCCTGGAGCCCAGCCTTCCCTTAACCAAAAACAGATCAACTGGCCTTTCATTTCATTTCTGAATACAAATTGTTTTCCTTCATAGCAACAGTGACTACATTTCCAAAATGATTAGAATGAACTTGCTAGGAAGCACTTTGAGATGTCCTGAGCTGTCAATTTCTGCCTTTCAATATCCAGCAAATCAAGACCAGGAGCTGACTGAGTTGGTAATCTAACCATTCATTGACATGATTGGCTAATGCTGTTGAAATGTTCTCGGCACTCTGTGCTCTGTTCTGGATGAGATTAAGGGACTTAATTCTAATTTCATTTTCAACAGCTGCCTATGCTGCCCCAGGCCAGAAGCCCCATGGGTTATTTTGAAGATGAGAAACTCTATTATAGCTGCCACTGCTTATAGCTGGTACTTTGGTACTAACACGATTTACATGACCAGAAAGCTTTGACCTTGAAACGGACTAAAGAATTTCCTTCAAGAGAGCCTATGGGTAGTTTGATTGGTAACCCACATAGAAAAGACATACTCTGATTTAATCTGTGTTGCTTGTTTGCTGTAACAATGATTGTATAAGAACAGCAGAGGCCACAGCAGCAGCTACAGAGGAATTTGAACATGGAAGTTTGGCAGAGCTGGTGGATGACAAACAAATATCAAAGATAAAAACTGTCTATTGTAAAAAGACAGTTGGATGAGCTGTGTTTGAACTGCTTAGTCAGGTTATGGTCATATAATTCACTCAGCCTGCTCACTACAATCTTGCTTCTGCCTTAAATAGCAATTAACATGCAAAAAGTGGCACTTTCTAATTGACAATAATGGCAATGGCAAATGCTTAGCACTATCTGCCTGATTTAAACAAGGGCAGTTTCAGTGGTGGGGACTGCACATACTTTCACCAAAAATTAAAGAATAAAATTCCAAATGAATCAAAACAGGACAACAGAAAGTATTGCATTTATATAACGCCTTTCCCAACCTCAGAATGTTCTCAAAGAGCTTTACAGCCGATGAAGCACTATTGATTATAATCACTGTTGTAATGTAGGAAATGCAGCAGCCAATTTGTACACAGTAAGCTCCCACTAACAGCATTGTGATAATGAGCAGATAACCTGTTTTAGTGATGTTGATTGTTGGAAAATCTTGGCTAAGATACCAGGGAAAACTCCACTGCTTTTAATGAAATTCTTTACATCCGCCAAAAGGGTAGATGAGGCCTCTGTTTAGCAACGTATGCAAAAGATGGTACTTCCAACAGTCTGTTGGTACTGCACCGTGACTGTCGCTCTAGATTTTAAGCTCAAGTCTTTGCGGGGGAGGGGGGGGGGTGGAGGTTGAACCCAAAACTTGATGACTCAGAGGCAACAGTGCCACTGTTGAAACAAGAGTACTTTCCACTTGCTTGGACAAGTTCAGCTACAACAACACTCAAGAAGCTTGACACCATCCAGCCTGCTTGATTGGCACCCATCCACCACCTTCAACATTCACTCCCTCCACCACCAGCACACAGTGGCAGCAGTGTGTACCATCTACAAGATGCACGGCAGCAACACACCAAAGCTCCTTAGACAGCACCTTCCAAACCCACGACCTCTACCACCTAGAAGGACAAGGGCAGCAGATGCATGGGAACGCCACCACCTGCAAGTTCCCCTCCAAGCCAAACAACATCTTGACTTGGAACTATATCGTCATTCCTTCACTGTCGCTGGGTCAAAATCCCTTCCCAACAGCACTGTGGGTTTACCTACACCCCAAGGACTGCAGTGGTTCAAGAAGGCAGCTCACCACCACCTTCTCAAGGGCAATTAGCGATGGGCAATAAATGCTGGGCATGCTAGTGATGCCCACATCCCATGAACGAATAAAAAACCCCACACAATTTGATGTGCTTACTTTGTGGAGATGGCGACGCAAGAAGATCTCCTGCCATCTGGCCAAGCTGGCCATTCTGTTTCACACTGGATGCCCACATGCCCCATTTGCCAACAATTTAAAACATAGGTTCAAATATTGTAATAAATAACCCAGATACCCTGAAGCAACACAGTGAAAATAATAATCCTTCTGAAATTAGGTCGCATTTCTATGCTAACGAATCAATGAGGAAATCAGACTGGCTTGTTTTTCTCATTCCTGTCAAGCTACATTTTTATAATCTACAGTTAAAAGCTGATGTTTGTAGAAAGCTCTCAATCAATGGTACCATTGTTGGCTGGCTTACTGTTGAATATTGAACCAAATTCAGTTTTTAATGGAATTAATAAGAAAAGAAATGCAATTAATATCGAGTAAATAGCTTGTTAAAGATCTCTAGAGTAAAGAATAATTTAAATGAAAATGCCATGTTTGATGGACTAACGCTAGTAGAGCATCATTGGGTGGATGAGTCAGTGCTCTGTCACCTCTGGGAGCTAAGCTCGAACCAACACAGGCTGTTGAAATGAATGCCTCCTCTCTTTGCAAACAGTGAGCTCATAAACACGCAGGTCTTCACATAAACCAAATCATACATTGAGGCAAATCATTACTATCACTAAAGGATGGCAGCGATTATAAATTGGCAATGTACCACCATGGAGAGATCTTTAGACTGATCACTTAATGAATGATTGAGTGCATTCCCAATTCAGCATATCTGAGCACAAATTATATTTAATGGTGTATTATTAATTTATCCCACTCCTAACTGTACAAGTTGTAAGATAATTGGATCTGGCTATTGTTCTATCATTTATAGGAAAATAGGAATATGAGTAGACTATTCAGTCCCTCTAGTCTGTTCCATCATTCAATGAGATCATAGCTGATCAGTGACCTAAGTCTTATGACTTTGCCTTGTATCCCTTAATATCTATCCATCTCAGATTTAAAATGAGCAATTAATCTAGCATCACAAAATCATAGAATGGTTACAGCACAGAAGGGAGCCAAATTGGCAACAGTCTTGCTGTTGGTCATATGGCTTGGGTTAAAGATGAGCAGAAACACTGGTAACAAGCAGAAAATTGACAAGCGCTCCTTTGATTGGACAAGCCCAGCCCCAACAAAACACCTGGGATGGGCAGAAAAACTGGCAAGTTTTTCTGGTTGTGAGTCAGTGTGTTATAGAGTCGTACAGCGTAGAAACAGGCCCTTCGGCCCATCGCGTCCATGCCGAATATAATGCCTATCTATACTAATCCCACCTGCCTGCATTAATTCCATATCCCTATATGCCTTGTTCATTCAAGTACCTGTCCAGATGCCTCTTAAATGTCGCTACTGTTCCTGCCTCCACCACCTCCTCTGGCAGCTCATTCCAGATACCCACTATTTTTTGTGTGAAAAATTTACCCCTTTGATCCCCTTTAAACCTCCTCCCTCTCACCTTAAATCTATGCCCTCTAGTTTTAGTCACCCCTACCATGGGAAACAGACTCTGGCTATCTACCCTATCTATGCCTCTCATAACTTTATATACCTCTATCATGTCCCCTCTCAGCCTCCTTTGCTCCAGGGAAAACAGACCCAGCCTATCCAATCTCTCTTTATAACTCAAGCCCTCCAAACCAGGCAACATCCTTGTGAATCTTTTCTGCACCCTCTCTAGCTTAATCACATCTTTCCTGTAGTGCGGCGACCTGAACTGCACACAGTACTCCAAATGCGGCCTAACCAACGTGATGTACAACTGTAACATGACATCCCAACTCTTGTAGTCAATGCCTTGGCCAATGAAGGTAAGCATGCCATACACCTTCTTCACCACCCTGTCTACTTGTGTTGCCACTTTCAGGGAACTATGTACATGCACCCCAAGGTCTCTCTGCTCAACAACACTCCCCAGGGCCCTGCCATTCACTGTAAATGTCCTGCCCTGGTTTAACTTCCCAAAATGCATCACTTCACACTTGTCTGCGTTAAGTTCCATTTGCCACTCCCTTGCCCACTTTCCCAGTTCATCTATATCCTGTTGTAACCTTAGACAACCTTCTTCACTGTCCACTATGCCACCAATTTTGGTGTCATCTGCAAACTTACTGATCATGCCCCTTACATTCACATCCAAGTTATTAATATGTATGACAAACAACAGAGGGCCCAGCACCGATCCCTGCTGCACACCACTGGTCACCAGCCTCCAATCTGAAAAACAACCCTCCACTACCACCCTCTGCCTCCTATCACCAGGTCAATTTTGTATCCAATTTGCTAGCTCACTCTGGATCCCATGTGTTTGAACCTTCTGGATCAGCCTACCATGTGGGACCTTGTCAAAGGCCTTGCTAAAGTCCATGTAGACAACGTCCATCACCCTGCCCTCGTCAATCCTCTTGGTCACCTCCTCGAAAAACTCAATCAAATTCGTGAGACATGATTTCCCACGCACAAAGCCATGCTGACTATCCCTAATCAGACCATGCCTTTCCTGATGCATATAAATTCTGTCTCTCAGAATCCCTTCCAATATCTTTCCCACCACTGATGTAAGGCTCACCGGCCTGTAGTTCCCTGGCTTATCCCTGCTGCCCTTCTTCAATAAAGGCACAACATTAGCTATCCTCCAGTCTTCTGGTACCTCACCCGTGGCTAACGATGATACAAAAATCTCTGCCAGGGCCCCAGCAATCTCCTACCTTGCTTCCCAGAGCATCCTAAGATACACCTGGTCAGGCCCTGGGGATTTATCCACCTTAATGCACTTCAAAACCTCCAACACCTCCTCCTTTGTAATGTTGATATGTTCCAGGATATCGCTGTTCCCTCCCTTGAACTCACTAGCTTCCATGACTTTCTCCACGGTAAATACGGACGAGAAGTATTCATTTAAGACCTCGCCCATTTCCCATGGCTCCACACATAGATTGCCACACTGATCCTTAAGGGGACCCACTCTCTCCCTAGCTACCCTTTTACTCTTAATATACTCATAGAATCTTTTAGGATTCTCCTTTATCTTACCTGCCAGGGAAATCTCATGGCCCCTTTTCGCCCTCCTAATTTCCTTCTTAAGTGTACTCCTACATCCCCTATACTCCTCGAGGGACTTGCTCGATCCCAGCTGCCTATACCTGACATATGCCTCCTTCTTTGTCCTGACCAGACCCTCAATATCCCTCGTCAACCAAGGTTCCCTAAACTTGCCAGACTTGCCCTTCCATCTAACAGGAACATGTCGGCCCTGAACTCTTCCTATCTCACTTTTAAAAGCCTCCCACTTGCCAGACGTCCCTTTATCTGTAAACAGCCTCTCCCATTCAACTTTTGAGAGTTTCTGTCTGATTCCATCGAAATTAGCCTTCCCCCAATTTTGGACTTCAACCTGAGGACCAGTCCTATCCTTTTCCATAACTATCTTAAAGCTAATAGAGTTATGGTCACTGGTCCCAAAGTGCTCCCCCACTGACACATCAACCACCTACCCATCCTCATTTCCTAAGAGGAGGTCGAGTGTTGCCCCTTCTCTAGTAGGGCCATTCACATACTGCTTCAGAAAACTATCCTGGACACACTTAACAAATTCTTTCCCATCTGATCCCTTAGCACTAAGGCAGTTCCAGTCAATATTAGGCAAGTTAAAATCATCTACTATTACAACCCTATAATTCCTACTGTGAAATCTGTGATTTCCCTACATATATCCTCCTCCACTTCCCTTTGACTATTGGGAGGCCTATAGTATAATCCCATCAAAGTGATCACCCCTTTCTTATTTCTAAGTTCTACCCATATGGCCTCGCGGGACATTCGCCCCGGAATATCCTCTCTAAGTATTGCCGTGATGTCCTCCCGAATCAATAGTGCAACTCCCCCTCCTCTCTTAGCTCCACCTCTGTCACGCCGGAAGGATCGGTCCCCAGAACATTGAGCTGCCAGTCCTGCCCATCCCTTATCCACGTTTCCGTAATAGCTATAATATCACAATCCCATGTACCGATCCATGCTCTGAGTTCATCTGCCTTACCTGTAAAGCTTCTTGCATTAAAGTAAATGCAGTTTAGCCTACCAGACCTTCCACGCTCCCTGTCCTGTCCCTGCCCGGCCAGCCAACTGGACATGCTTGCTTTAACCTCTACATTTGCCTCAACTATCTCATCTGAGAGACGACTACTTTGGGTCCCACCCCACTGCAAGACTAGTTTAAACCCTCCCGAGTAGTGCTCGCAAACCTCCCTGCAAGGATATTGGTCCCCCTCCAGTTTAGATGCAACCCGTCCTTCTTGTACAGGTCACCTCTGCACCAGAAGAGATCCCAATGATCCAAGTAGCTGAAGCCCTCCCGCCTACACCAGCACTTCTGCCTTAATTTGCCTAATTTGCCTAATCCCCCTATTCCTACCCTCACTAGCATGTGGCACAGGGAGTAATCCTGAGATTACAACCCTAGAGGTCCTGCTTTTTAACCTTCTGCCTAACTCCCTATATTCGCTTTGCAGGACCTCATCTCTTTTCCTGCCTATGTTGTTAATACCAATATGGACCACGACCTCTGGCTGCTCACCTTCCCCTTACAGAATGTCCTGCAGCCGCTCCGAGACATCCTTGACCCTCGCACCAGGGAGGCAATATACCATCCTGGAGTCTCGTTTGTGGCCACAGAAACACCTATCTGCACCCCTACGATAGAATTCCCTATGACTATAGCTCTTCCACCCCTTTTCCTCCCCTGCTGTGCAGCAGAGCCCTCCGTGGTGCCACAAACTTGTCTGTTGCTGCTTTCCCCTGGGAAGTCATCTCCCCCAACAGTATCCAAAGTGGTATATCTGTTTGAGAGGGGAATGGCCACAGGGGACTCCTGCACTACCTGCCTGTGCCTACTACTCCATCTGGTGGTCACCCATCTCTTTTCTGCCTGTGCAGCCATTACCTGCGGTGTGACCACCTCACTAAATGTGCTATCCACGACTTCCTGAGCATCGTGGATGCTCCATAGTGAATGCTCCCGCAGCTGCAGCTCTGTAATGCGGGTAGCCAGTAGCTGCAGCTGGATACACTTCCTGCACACGTAGTCACCAGGGACACTAGAAGGGTCCCTGATTTCCCACATAGCGCAGGAGGAGCATATCACGAGGCTGAGCTCTCCTGCCATGACTTACCCTTAGATTAATTAGTTACTCCCTTAATTAAAAATTACACTAGGGGCCTTGTTCTACACACTTCAATCGAAAGTCCTTAAAAAAAAAACACTTTAGTAGTACTCACCTTATCACCAGAGATTTTTTTCCAACAAAAAAAACTTACCCCTTTTTTTAAAAGATATTCTAACAGCTGCTACTTACCAACCAATCACCTTGCAGCTCTCCTCTGACATCACTGTTTGCCTTTTTTTTCATAACTCCGGCGCACTGGATGAGTTTCGACTGCTCTCCGCCCTGCTCCTCTCCGCTCCCGGAAGGTAAGAGACTGGTCCTCGATCCTCAGAGTCAATTTCTAGGCTCTGCTCCTGGCGTTCTCCACACAGGTCCGCTCTGCTCCACTCCCGGAAGGTAAGAGACTGGGCCTCGATCCTTGGGGTCGATTTATAGGCTCCGCTCCTGATGAAATCCACACAGATCCGCTCTGCTCCTCTCCGCTCCGCTCCCGGAAGGTTTTTCAAAAGTCAAGTTCTGCTGAAGTGTCGAAAAAGGACAGAAGGTGAAAAGAATTTCAAGAAAAAACAGAAGATTATGACCCAGCTTGTTTTTGTGCAATTCCCTACAAGGATTCTGTGAAGTCCACTGTGTCAATTTGTCTTGTTTCCTGTATGTGAAGAAAGCCTGCTAAATTACCTTTCAATGCCGCCTGAAGAAACATAATTCTGGAAGATTCTAAAGATCCTGCCTGTGTGTGCTCGGAGGCTGGACTGTGTGCCAGTTCGGTGCAGCGTGTCTCATCTGCTATATTTTCATGCGTGGCAAGTGATCTGCCCGAGTGTGTTTTTTGTCTGTAATAGAGCTCTGATCTAAAAATTCTTTCTTTATTCTTTCAGTTAATAAGTGTATATGTGTATGTGTGTGAGTGTGAAGGGATTAAGGTAAAGGGGACTTTTAAAATTTAATGTTGATCTATGTGATATTGTTTTACTTCATTACTAGTTAAGACTTGTTTTATAATAAACTGTTAATTTTGTTGTTTAGTAAAGAAATCTGGTTAGTGTGTTCTATTCTGGGGAAAATAGTGTAGCTGACTTTATGACATCACTGCAGGAGTTCCTCAGGGTAGTGTCCTAGGCCCAACCATCTTCACCTGCTTCATCAATGACCTTCCTTCAATCATAAGGTCAGAAGTGGGGATGCTCGCTGATGATTGCACAACGTTCAACACCATTCATGACTCCTCAGATACTGAAGTAGTCCGTGTAGAAATGCAGCAAGACCTGGACAAGATCCAGGCTTGGGCTGATAAGTGGCAAGTAACATTCGCGCCACACAAGTGCCACGCAATGACCATCTCCAACAAGAGAGAGTCTAACCATCTCCCCTTGACATTCAATGGCATTACCATCGCTGAATCCCCCACTCTCAACATCCTAGGGGATAGCATTAACCAGAAACTGAACTGGAGTAGCCATATAAATACCATGGCTACAAGAGCAGGTCAGAGGCTAGGAATCCTGTGACGAGCAACTCATCTCCTGACTCCCCAAAGCCTGTCCAACATCTACAAGGCACAAGTGAGGAGTGTGATGGAATACTCTCCACTTGCCTGGATGGGTGCATCTCCAACAACACTCAGGAAGCTCGACACCATCCAGGACAATGCAGCCCATCCACAAACATTCACTCCCTCCACCACCGACGCACAGTGGCAGCAGTGTGTACCATCTACAAGATGCGCTGCAACAACGCACCAAGGCTCCTTAGACAGCACCTTCCAAACCCGCGACCTCTATCAACTAGAAGGACAAGTGCAGCAAATGCATGGGAACACCACCACCTGCACGTTCCCCTCCAAGTCACACACCATCCTGACTTGGAACTATATTCCTTCACTGTTGCTGGGTCAGAATCCTGGAACTCCCTTCCTAACAGCACTGTGGGTGTATCTACCTCACATGGACTGCAGTGGTTCAAGAAGGCAGCTCACCACCACCTTCTCAAGGACAATTAGGGATGGGCAATAAATGCTGGCCTAGCCAGTGACACCCACATCCCATGAATGAATAAAAAAAAGGATATCTGCTGCAGTCATCTACTATGACTAAAATGAATTCACCAGAGGGAAAAGGTCCTAAAAAATCAGCTGACACTTCCTTCCAGGGCCTCGCGGGCAAGGCTGTCATCCTAAGTGGTTCGGGATTCTCTGTACCTTCATTCACGGCTGCTTGGCATGGTATATATTCTCTTACTGCTCCTTCTAACATTTTGTCAATTCCAGGGAACTATATCTTCTTTCGCAGAAAGCTTTTTGTCTTTACAATTTCTTGATGCGTTGCAAGCGTGATCTCAACTGCTTTTCTCCTTAAAGATGTAGGGAGGACAAGTCTATTGCCTCTCAGTAAGAGTCCGTCATGTACTGCGAACTCATCCTTGCATGATTGGTATACATTTATATCAGAGTGTTTCCAATCATCATGCTTCTGTGCTTGTAAGGCTTTTATGAGAATTTGTTTCTTGTTTCATCTTTCCCTGTTTCTTCTCTTACTTTACCAATCGTTATGGCCTTAGGCATGGTGTGACTGCATATGTAATTTAGGTAGTCAAGGTCTATTTCAGGCTCAGCAAGATTGTCTTTGATTGGATTTCACCTTAAAAAACCCAGCAGGGTTCTCTTTGTCTTTGCCTTGTTTGTATATTAGTTGACAGTTGTACAGCATGAGTCTTAATTTCCATTGCTCGATTCTGGCGGACATTGGTTTCTGTTTTGTAAAAATGCCCAGAAATGGTTTATGATTTGTCACGACAGTAAACTTTGCTCTATACAACTGCGAGCATTTTTTTGTCTGCGAATATCTTGTTTCTGTGCCCATCAATGATGTACTTGCGAATGAAATTTCTTTTGTTGTCTTGAGACCAACTGGACTGGCATCTGCTATCAACTCATTCTGTCTTCTGGGATCGAAATAAAGCATTGTTTGTGGGTTTGTCAGAGCTCTTTAAGTTATGAAATGCCTGCGCTTCTGCCTCATCCCATTTCCAGTTGACAACTGGACAAGTGAGCTGTCGAAGTGGAGCTGTGATGGAGGTGTACTCTGGGTAAATCATGAAATGCAATGCTAATCCTAGGAAAGATTTGACTTGTTTTGAATTTGCGGGAGGATCTACATTCAAGATTGCCTTCACTTTCTTAGAATCTGGCGACAGACCTTTCTCACTAAATATGTGCCCGTAGAACTTCACTTCCATAACTGAAAAAATGCACTTGTCTTTATTTAATTGCAAATTATGCACTTGGACTAAGACTGCTTGTCAGTGCTTGTCATGTTCTGCTTGTGTTCTCCCATATACAATAATGTCATCTGAGATATTCTTGACTCCATTCAGGCCTGCCAGTAGTTCTGCTACAGTTGATTGAAAAATTTCGGAGGCTATGTTTACTCCAAACACTAAATGCTTGTACCTTCTTAATCCAACATGGGTATTGAAGGTAGTTAAGTATCAACTGGATTTGTCCAATTCAAATTGGTAATATCCAGTGGTCAAGTCTAGGGTATGAAGATTGTTGACTCATTCATGTCTTCAGTTATCTCATCTGGCATTGGCATTGGGTGCCTTTCTCGTTCTATTAGTTTGTTGGCCTGTCTCACGTCCACGCAAATTCTTTTTTGTCCTGTGGGTTTGGAGAGCACAACAATTGGGCTGATCCATGGCATTAGCCCGTCTGTCTTTTCAATGATGTCCAACTTCTCCGGTCTGTCCAATTCTTGCTCCACATCTTTTCTGGTATGGAAGCGAATCCTCCTGTGATTCTGTGGTTTGGGTCAGACTGACTCATCCATGTGGAGCTTGAATTTCTTGTTTTTCACTTTGATGATGTCTTTGAATAATTGTGGATATTTCTTCAGGATGTCTTCTTTCATCAGGGAGTTCTGTCCTCTGATGGTGTGGATCGTGATCAGCTTCAATTCACTGGCAGTTTTGAAACTTAGAAGATTTCCCTTGCTTGAGTCTACAACATGGAACTCAGTCTGACATATGGACCCATGGGAGGATTTGAGAGTAACTTGGATGATCCCTAGGATTGGTAGAGGGCTAGCTGATCCTTAGGAGAAGATTTTAGATATCAACTTGTTCAGCTGCAGTTTCTGTTTTCTCTGTAACACCTGGAATGTCAGGGCATCCATTCTGTTGACTGTTGCGCCTGAATCAGTTACTGCAGAGCTTGTCGAATTGCCTATGAACACATCGCACATGGGCAGGCATCAGTACTTGTAGTTGTGAGCAACAAAAGTCTTCTCTAGTGCTGCGAATATATAATCTCCCTTCTGGCATTCAACGCTATTAATGTCTTCTGCAGGCTTCAATAGCGTATTCTTGCAAAGTGTCCCATTTTTCCACAGGCGTTACAATTTTTTCCTCTCGCAGGACAAGTTTTGTAGTGAGGATGTGCACCTCTGTAATGATTACATGTTCAAACGTGAGGTGATTGTAATCTCTGTCTTGGTCTTCCTTGACATGCCTCAGACCTTTCTCTGAGTTTCCTCTGTGCCCTTGTGTTTGGTGTATTTCTCTGGTGAAACCTTCCTCTTATAGCATTCATATATTCTGACCATGATCCTGACCTGGCCTCAGGGGATTCTCATCTTATGTTATTTGTCTCTTTTGTTTTTCACTGGCTTCCAGTGTTCTGTCAATATTGAATAACCTTTACAAGTTTAATGATTCTCCCTCTCTCAGAGCTTGCCATCTAAGTCTTGGTGATTGGCAGGACATAATGATCTGGGAGATGATTTTTTTGTCAACATCAGAAGTTGCAATTCTGGCTCAGACGTCTGAGTCTTGTCGTGTAGTGGTCAAGGGTGTCGTACTTATCGTGTTTTGCTTGCTTGAATTTTCACAGTGAAGATTTGCCCTCAGTTGAAAATATCTTGTTAGAGCATTCTTCACTGTGTCATAATCATTGTTGGTTCTGGTGTCAGTGAGTGTATCGAAGATGTCATCTACTTTTGGTCCATCATAGTGTAGGGGTAACACCGTCTCACTTTGGGGTATATTGATATCGAGTGCCACCATTTGGCATTCGAATCTTGCTCGTCATTCACTCCAGTGTGGCCTTGGATTGCTGCCCGTCTCATAGCTGGAAAGACTGGCAATTGTTGCGCATACATGTGGCCGGATCTTGTTCTCATCCCAAGGTCAGGTTTTTTGGCGGGGGTGGGGGGCAGAAAATCAGAGCAGCAGTGGCCACCATGTAACCCAACACTGGGATTGCCAGTTCCGATCTTTCTGGGGGTAGTGAAGCTCCGTGGCAGCGCCTCCGTCGCTCTGCGACAGGACCCTACTTTAAATATGTTAAGTATCTCTTGGCCTCCATTTAAATGCAATTCGCCGCGATCTTACCATCCGTTCCCAATCTTGAGCTCGACGTGCAGCACTCACGCACTTTCACTTTCCCGTCCATTAGAAACTGATATCATCGAGGCAGGGAAAGGGGTCAACTCTGCGTTGTGTGTATTGATAAGTGGGGGAGGGGGTGGAGGGATCAACTCTGCATTGTGTGTATGGATAAGTGGGGGGGGGGGTTCAACTCTGCATTGTGTGTATCGTTACAAGAGTGCTTCTTTTTTTTTGTAAAATCTGTTTTTAAGGACTGACAGCTGAATTATGGACATTGATTCATCTGGAGGCTTGAAAAGATGCTGAACTTTGTGGTCACCAGAAGGTTCCTGGACTTGGCTTGTAAACAAGCCCTTACTGGAAGGCACCTGTTTTCAGATAACATACCAGAAGAGAGCTTGTTGTTTGACTTCGAGAAGATGTTTACAGAGAAGTGACCAGTCAAGATTTATAGGGGTCAGGAGGCTTGATTCTTGTGACATTGTTTTGGTTTCGCTTTGGACAGTGAGTTGGAGTGTAAACTGTTTGGAATTTTTGCCTGCCAAAAGAAACCCAGCTCATCTCTTTCTCCCTCTTGAAAAGAAACCCTGCATATCCAGTGTCTCAGACTCCTCTTTCCTCCTGCATTTGAAGAAACCCTGTATATTGAATGTATGGGAACTAATACCCCTGTTGCTGCATGTCTGCTGTAAGGCCTATCTGAAACCTCTGTTGCTGTATTTCTTGGAAAGCCTACCCAAACTGATCTTCAACATCACCTGGAGAGAACTGTTCTTAGGAAGATCTCAATGACAGCCGTCTATACACATTTGGGATGCCAAACTAAAACAAAGGCCACCTTTTCATATCTTCTCTTTCTTCTTCAAGAATTAGCAAGTATTTAACCCAAGTGGTTTTTGTTTGTCTGTTTTTTTTTGTAGTAGAGCACCAAAACACAAATCCCTTTATTTTTCCGGTTAGCCAGTGTATGAGTGTGTGTGTGAGTGTGAGGGTCTAAGGAAAAAAGGGAACTTTAATATTTCAATCTGTGTGTTTATGCTTTACTTCATTACTGGTTAAGACTTGTTTTATAATAAACTGATAATTTAGTTGTTTATTAAAGAAACCTGGTTGGAGTATTTTATTCTGGGATAAAAATAAAGTCTATGATTGACCGTATCAGTAAGTGGGAAACAATTTAAATATATGTTGTGACCTGTGGAGGAGTGGAACTAGAATAAACAGTGCACTCCACTTGGTCGTAACAGTATGGATAAGGGGGGAAGGGGTCAACTCTGAATTTGGATGCATTATTTGCAGGGCTGGCAGCCTTTTAACAATGGCACGAGCATCTGCTCTTGTATCAGGTGATGCTATTCATGGCATCACCAATGTCGCCCCCGCAACATGATTGCGGGGGGGTGGGGAACTGTCACTATGGAAAATGGCCACCTGCTGTGTAAAGGTGGTGGCCCAGCTGTGTGGGTCACGTGTGGGAGAACCGTCTTGATCCGCGCCCGCTACTGCTCCTGATGGCAGGACTGCAAAATCTGGAATTATCGATGCAAGATTTCCGTATGTTCCTGGGTTGTCTATGTGGTTTGTCTTCTCATAAACGCTTTTTTAAAGTGTTCTGATTTGCACCCCTTTTAATAATTAATTTATGGCTGCATCAAGTTTATTTTCCTTATTTCTGTGTACCTACAAAATGTTTTTTTCTTGGTCCAGACAGGGTTTTTCTCTGATCCAATCCTGGTTTTCTCTCAACTTTTTTTGTCTGTGTTTCCTTTCTTAAGCTTGGAACCTTCTGTGCTTAATTTTTTCTTTTTTTCCCTCCACGTCACTAGAAATTGTAGTGTTGTGCTGCGTTAAGTCGTCTTCAAATGACAACCACAGGCTTTATATTTGGATTCAACACAAACACTATCTATTGTCTTACTTATCTACATTGTATGATTTCAGGTACAGGTCTTTTCCTTGCTGGTGTGTGTGCTGTTTCTGTAAAGCCATGTGCTGAGTCTATGTCTGAAAATGGTGTCTCCTGCTTCTATATGTCTAATTATATCATCAGTTCTATCAGTGGCCTGATCACTAAAAGGTATCGTTTCTTAAAGGTGAACTACACTACATTACAGGATGTCATTTGTGACTTTGATAAAAGCCATTTTGGTACTATGACAGGGGTAGAAACCTAACTGGAAGTATTCAAACATGGAGTTCTGGGAAAAGTGGGCATGAATTTGGGTCAACAACACATTCATGGACTTTGGAGAGGAAAAAAAGATTGGCGATGGGAGGGTAGTTTGCAACGACGAAAGGGTCAAGGGTTGGTTTTTTGAGGACTTGAGGAGAGAGAACTGTTAACAATATCGACTAAAGTGGGAGCCAGGAAAGGAAGTTGGGTAGTCAGTAGTTTTGCGGGAATAGAGTTGAGAGAGAAGGAGGTGGGTCTCATGAACAAGATTACCTCAGAGAAGGCATAAGGTGAGATAGGACAGAAACAAAGAAAGATGCAAGTTCAGAGCTAGGGCAGGGGGAAGCTTTAAAGGAAGTTTGTCCCAATGGGCTAGGGGAAGGGAGGGAAGTGACAGAGGCACTTGATTGGATGGTCTCAGTCTTGGTGGCAAAGAAATCCATGAGCTCCTTGCACTTATTTTTGGAGGTGAGGTTAGAGGAGACAGGGAGAGTGTGGGATTTAAAAGGTTATAAAGAATGGTACGGATGGGAGCAAAGGTGAGGAGAATGGAGTGGTTACTTGGCTCTCCCATATTATATAAATAACACAAGAGCCACGTGGTACTTTATCAAACACTTTCTTAAAAATCCATATTGACAACATCCACTGCATTCCCTTTATCAACCTTCTGTCACTTCAAAAAATTCAATTAGATTAGTCAAACATGATCTGCCTTGTTCCCATTAGCTGATAGTACAAGGACTAGGGGACACAGATTTAAGGTTTTGGGCAAGAGATAAAGGGGGCACGTGAGGAAGAACATTTTGACGTAGCGAGTAGTAATGACCTGGAACTTGCTGCCTACAAGGGTGGTGGAAACAAAAATGATCAATGAACTAAAAAGGAAATTGGAAGGCCACTTGAGGGCAACAGGGATAGAGCTGGGGGAGGAATGGGACTGATTGAATTGCTCTACAGAGAGCCAGCACAGACTTGATGGGCTGAATGGCCTATTTCTATGCCATAATGACTCTATGATTCTATAGCTCTATTTCATCAGAACAGATGCTGCCCAACTTGGTGAGTACTTCCAGCATCCTGCTGACTATCCTTAATTAACTCAAACCTCTCCAAGTGCTTGTTGATTTTTTTCTCTGATTATTGTTTCTAAAGACGTACCCACCACTAATGTTAAACTGACCTGTAGTTGCGAGAACTGTCCTTACACCCTTCCTTGAATAAGGATGTCACATTTGCTTGCAGTAGAGAAAAGAAGCTGGGGATTATCTTTACGTGCCAGGATGATCCTGAAATAATCTTCCAATTTTCCCTAAATATGGGGGAGGTGCTAGAAGATTGGAGATTGGCAAATGTGGCAAATGACTCCATTTTCCTCACCTTTGCTGCCACCTTTTAAATCCTACACTGGCAGCAGGTGTTCTTTCGGTACAACCTGCGCCTCATTTATAATTACTTATTTTCTTTTAAAGTCAGTACAAAATCGTGTGGGTTATCTGCAAATAAAGCAAAGAGCATTCATACACACAGAGGGATTGTCTCCAAAGAAAGAAGGAAATAATTTGCACTTATATGGTGCTTTTCATGACATCCCAAAACACTTTACAAACAATGAGGTACTTTTGAAGTGTACTCCCAATATTCTCCTGTATACAACACAGCCCTTAGCAACCTTGGAGGCCCACAGTATGAGATGTGTTTGTGACGCAGTGCTCTTCTGGTACAAAATCTGTTTGAACATCTAACTGTTCTCATTGAAGCCTCATCTAAGTATTACAATAAGGGGCTTCAGGTGCCAGTTGAAACCCAACTTGCAGTTAACGGGTGACAATCCAGTGTGACCAATCTCTGCCCATATTTCCAATAAATTATGCTCAATTTCTGCCCCTATATTATCTGCAACTGATCTTAATATCTACACTCGAGGGCCCTAATGACCCATTACCAACAACTTATATTTATATAGCATCCTTAACATAGTAAAACACTGTAAGGTGCTTCACAGGAACGTTACCAAACAAAAGATGGCACTGAGTCACATAAGCAGATATTCAGACTGATAACCAAAAGTTTGGGTACAGCGGTAGGTTTTAAGGAGCATCTCATAGGAGGAAAGAGAGTTAGAAAGTTGTTTAGGGAGGTAGTTCCAGAGCTTAGTGCCGAGGGACGGCTGTCAATGGTGGAGTGGTTAAAATCAGGGATGTACAAGAGGCTAGAATTGGAGCAGAGCTGCTACTCAGAGGGTTCTAGGGCTGGAGAAGATTACAGAGATAGGGAGGGGCAAGGCAATGGAGGGATTTGAAAACAAGGATGAAAATTTTAATATTGAAGCGTTGCTTGACTGGGAGCCAATGTAGGGCAGCGAGGATGAATGGGACTGGGTGCGAGTTAGGACACAAGTGACAGAGTTCCAAGTCATTTTAAAGCGAGGATATTACAGGTGCATACCGACCTGGCCAGACTTCAGGTAAGTACTTTGAGGTCATGTAAATGTATACTAAATAACCAAGCATTGGAAGTATTTTCACACAGTGAGCTGTTAGGATTTCGAATGCTCTGCTTGAAAGGGTGGTGGAAGCAGATTCAATAGTAGCCGTCAAAAAGAAATTGGATAAATACTTGAAGAGGGTAAAAAAAATTCTACAACCATGGGAAAAGAGTGGCGGATTGGGACTAATTGGATCACTTTCAAGGAGCCATCACAGGCAGGATGGGCCGAATGGCTTCTTTCTGCGCCGCCTGCTTATATGGTTTAAAAGATTTGCAAGCAGACAATAAAAGGAATGATGAGGTTGTCAGTCAGTCAAAGGTAACTGGAATCCATCTATATAATGAGGTAAATGTCAAGGTCGTTTAGAGGGAACATATTATTAAATGAATAAGTGAGAAATCCCAAACGACAGAGGTTATCCATCCATCACTATTAGACTGACATGCTTTCTCTTTACATACTATTTCACAAAGAGTATGGGTCAGAACAGATGTCAGCTATTTTTCAGCAAGGGAAAATTGCAGGCACGCTATTATTCATTGGTGAAAGATTAGAAAAGTGTTACTTTGTTAATTGCAGTAATATCAACTGAAAGTTATTGAGAATCATTGGTTGCTTACTCTATATGTCATGGAAGCTTTAGGTTAGTGGACCCATGATGACACGATACATACATGGTTTGTTGGAAGAAGTGGAGTAAATGGATTCAAATGTCCTTTCACTATCCTTGTGTTGTTCAAGGGAAAAGTGTAGGAAATGAGCACTTTCCTGCAGAAATGCTCCTCTGTTATTGACAATCCTTTCAACAAAAATAACAGATTTATCTTATAACAATTATGAAGGTTATATTAACCTAACTCGCCCATGGATTGAGTGGAATGCTTGTTTTTACGCTCCGCCCATTATTACTCTCCGTGACTTCAATGGTGATTAAAATTGGGCGAGGTGTAAAATTACCATTGCCCCCTGATCCTATCAGTTTTGTGACATTGGGCGAGGGTAAAATTGCCCCTATAGATATTTTGCATATTTTAGGAGCATGTCATTGGCATTAAAAACAGAAAGTGCTGGAAATATTCAGCAAGTCTGGCAGCATCTGTGGAGAGAGAAACAGAGTTAACTTTTTTTTAATTTCCAAAATATACTTTATTCATAAAAATCTGTAAAAAAACATATATATTACAGAACAGTTCGAAACAGCACCAAGTCAAAAAATACAAAGAATGCAAAGGAGATCAGTTTCCTTCGATACAGGAGTGAGTTGCCTCACAACCCTTCCATTTCATTTTTCATGCCATATACATTTTACAGCAAACAAAGATTTTCCGGATACAGTTTGAGGGGTTTTCCATGGATCCAGCCCTTCTGTTCAGCTTGGTGGGGGGACCTTACACAGTGGTCTTTCCCCATTGAGCCTTTGCTGCAGCTGCCCCAAGCTTTAGTGCGTCCCTCAGCACGTAGTCCTGGACCTTGGAATGTGCCAGTCTGCAACATTCGGTCGTGGACAACTCTTTGCACTGGAAGACCAGCAAGTTTTGGGCAGATCAAAGGGCGTCTTTCACTGAATTGATAATCCTCCAGCAGCAGTTGATGTTTATTTTGGTGTGCGTCCCTGGGAACAGCCTGTAGAGCACAGATTCCTGTGTTACAGAGCTGCTTGGGATGAACCTCGACAAAAACCACTGCATCTCTTTCCACACCTGTTTTGCAAAGACACATTCCAGAAGGAGGTGGGCAACAGTCTCTTCCCCACCACAGCCACCTCGCGGGCATTGTGCGGAGGGGGTGAGACTTCGGGCATGCAGGAAGGATCTGACGGGGAGGGCTCTTCTCACCACCAGCCAAGCTACATCTTGGTGCTTGTTTGAAAGTTCTGGTGATGAGGCATTCCGCCAAATGACTTTGGCGGTCTGCTCGGGGAACCATCTGACAGGATCCACCATTCAACGTTTCTGTTCTGTGACCTTTCATCAGATTCATTGTCATTGGCGTCCATTACAGGAATGTTAGCCTTCCTGGCTAACACATCAAACTCACACTGACAATCAGCTGTTGAAGCATGGAGAAAGTGGGCGGGATTGTCAGCACCATTTTTGAAAGTTAGACAACACAAATACAATGAGTTCACATTTCTGTTGTGGTGTCTGACGGGTGGAGATCGTAGATAAGAGAATCAAGGCCAGATTTTACAGCCCTATCTCTGATTTGTAATCCCATCTGGCAGGGCTCTGCATCAGGAATGCAGCTTCATCATCCCCATGGACCACTTAAAATGTCCCTTGTTTAAAATGAAATGATAACCATCAACCATTTGCACTAATGCGAATTTCAAAGTTGCCGGTTGTCACGTCTTAAGTGCTCCATTTGTTTCAGCTACGTTTACTCATTATTTAAGAAATATAAATAAGTTAATAACACCTTGTTAATGTTCAATTAACTTTTGAGTACTTAAACCCTTCTAATCCTTTCTAAGTGATGTGGGGTTAGTTTGGACTAAGCACTGACTGCAATTTAAACAAAGTGGATGTAACGCAACTGGGCAAACTGTTACTACACAGAAGGAACATTCTTGTCATGTTGTGAAGTTACTGTAATAGCACAACTTTCTTATACTGGCTATCAGGTATAGTGGGCAAATTACATTCACACAAAAGTGACCGCTCTTCATGGGGGTGACTGATGTAATGTCTGCACTGAGTGTGAAGAAGTTGGTAAGAGTTGGCAAGTGATGGCATTTTAAGGATTAATCTTTCTCGTCTAGTTTTTTGTTTAAATTTAGCAATTAACTAAAATTATTCTTTAAGTTAAGATAGCAAAAAGCTAAATTACAGGGGGGAAAAAATCAAGAAAGGGAAGGGTAGAGAAATAGAAAAGCAGGGAGAGCTTCAATATTTGGTTTGTTCATTTAGGATTGATATTAGTGTAATAAAGATACTCCTGACTCATTTATTTCAGTAATATTAATGCCCGTCACAGTATGCGGGCTGAAAAGTTAAGAAATGATTCAACCCTGAGAGACAGTTTTCTGAAGATATTACCAGTTAAATGGCTATAAGACCACAATAAGACCAAAAGCATGAAGCAAGGTGCTTCATGTACAAAAATGGACACCAATCCATAAAAGGAGCCAATACAAGAAGTGCTGAAAATCTTGGGTCAAGGAGTTGGGGTTTTAATGACATGAATATCTGTTTCTGTTTATCCCAGTTTCTCTCTTCCTGAAGTTGCTGGGATCTGCTGCCAGAGACTCAGGTGGTCCTCACCCAGTGACCGTCTGTCATCAGTCAGCCCAGGCAGCGAGTGGTCCCAGACTCTCTGACGCTGGGATTAGCACACCGTTAGAATATCATCTTTTATTTCTTTCACTATAAAGCTTTTGCTTGCAGTTTAGTATTAAGTTTTGTTAGTGTATAATTTATTTTACTCCTTAGAATGTATGGAAAGATGACGTTGAAACATAAGTTTCTTACATTCGGAGGTGTGGTTATCTTCAAGGTCCATACAGTGAGTCATCTTCTGCATGAACAGAAAAACATTGTGTTGAGGCTGAAAGGGAGACAAGTAGGGTCATGAGGCACTGGAAGAGTACTGGGGAAAATACCTGATTGGATATATTTGCTGCAGTTCTGTCTCTTCAGGGATAATATTGGGAATTTAGGCTTTTGTTAGTGTAGAGGCAATGACCAGGCTAAGAAGACAATTGTAGACAGGGACAAGCGAAGGTGTGCATAAGTTACAGGCCCTACCCAAATCGGACCGGGTATTATCATCTTTTGTTAATTACTGCATTAATATTTATATTTATTGATCTTTGTTTTTACTTCTCAGAAACAACTATTACAGTAACTATTAGTGTTGGCTCATTGCAAATAGCACAAAAATCCAGTTCCTGAGTTGTTGTTCATATACTGAAATAAGATTTGTGTTTTGCTATCTCTATAATCGTTCACCGTCACTTTCTCTTTTGTTATCTATCACTTTTGATTTTGTCAACTATTATATCACCTAATGCAAATAGGCCTTTTTACAATTGAAGAGATGCAATCTGAAACCAGATTAAGTTGATAATATTTACTATCATTGTCCAGTGAAATGTAAGGGCCTCATTCATCCTTTGCACTGGTGTTCTTCCCCGTCCTATCTCACCACAAGGCAAACACTGCTCCTGCCTCCAGTATTATTACAACAGTGACTACACTTCAAAACTACTTTATTGGCCTTTAAAGTGCTTTGGAACGGTCTAAGGTCATGAAAAGTTTAGTTTAGTTTAGTTTAGAGATACAGCACTGAAACAGGCCCTTCAGCCCACCGAGTCTGTGCCGACCATCAACCACCCATTTATACTAATCCTACACTAATTCCATATTCCTACCACATCCCCACCTGTCCTATTTTCCCCTACCACCTACCTATACTAGGGGCAATTGCTAATGGCCAATTTACCTATCAAAACCTGCAAGTCTTTTGGCATGTGGGAGGAAACCGGAGCACCCGGAGGAAACCCACGCAAACACAGGGAGAACTTGCAAACTCCACACAGGCAGTACCCAGAATTGAACCCGGGTCACTGGAGCTGGGAGGCTGCGGTACTAACCACTGCGCCACTGTGCCGCCCATAAGTGCCATATAAATGTAATATTCCTTTCTCCTGAAGGTGCTGACTCTTACTGAGGTACAACTTCTTGGACTGACTTGAAAGGTTAGGTTCACAGTGAAACTGGTTTCTGTGCACACCTGATCCATGCATGCACACATACCTTCCAGCAGGTGACACTTGAATATCAATGAAACACAGAATCTCAAATTTTCCCCATTGTAATCGAGAGACACTAAGGCCTGTTGTAAAGCCCCCATTCTTGTCCTAACTTGATGCAGAAGTATCAAGCCTGCATTGTTCCTAACCAATAAGGTTAAGATCTGTGACCTTGCCCTATCAACACCTTCTCTTTTGTTATCTCTTGCCACACCTCCCGCTTTACTTACTTAAAACCTTTTATATTTCTAATATTTGTCAGTTCTGATGAAGGGTCACTGACCTGAAACGTTAACTCTGCTTCTCTCTCCACAGATGCTGCCAGACCTACTGAGTATTTCCAGCATTTATAGTTTATATTTAAGGTTAAGATCATAATGGCTTCCATGACAACCTGGAGACATGAGGAGCCAAGGACAGAAAAGGCCCAGATAGGTAAGTGGTTTTTTTTTTAGTTTCCTTGTGGGCCAGGAGGAACAGGAGGCCCCATAAGGAAACCTTGGGCCTAGCATTGCCAACTCTGGTTGGACATATTCCTGGACGGCCTATTCAGATGAGGCCCGGGTGTTAAAATCATCCGGGTCTCACACTGTGGAAGGATGGACGGCTTGCATGCAGGCTGCCTCATTCCCCCAGCCACAACATCTCTGGCCTGGGAATTAAACTCAGGGCTGTCGGTGGGTGTGTGAGATGGTTTCTCTCAGAGTCCCCAGGGAGGCAAAATGGTGAACTGGAGCATTGCACCTCGTAGTAAACCATACACAAATGATTTAGGAGCAAGGTCCTCAATTTTAACGATTCTTGACACTTAATTGGAAACACAAGCCCGTCGGGATGATTGAAATGATAACAGGATATGGACTACTCCTTCTAAAAGATACAATTTGACTAATGTGACATTGCAAGCGATGGGTCCTTCAAGCGAGGTTAGGCTTGTCAACCCTCCTGGATTGTCCTGAGTCTCCGGGAATTGAACATTAATCTCCTGCAAATAAATGCGGGCGAAAAATCATCGGCACATTCAAAAAATTAATTTGGTTTTTTTCCCCCATTTTCTTTGAACATTTTTATTTATTAATTATTTTAAATGGAAAAGAAAGACCGTTAGAGAGAGTGGGCTGTTTAGAGGATGGAGGACCATATTATAGAACCTCCTGGAATATGTCCAATGAGAGCTAGCAACCCTAACCCAGGCACCTAATCACTAAAATACACCGTCTAGTCATTAACACATTGCTGTTTGTGGGACCTTGCTGTGCACATATTGGCTGCCATGCTTCTTACAGTGTTCTATTGTTTACTACAATGGCGACTAGACTTTTTAAAAAGTACTTTATAGGCTGTAAAGTGCTTTGGAACATCCTGAGTTTGTAAAAGGTGCTATATAAATGCAAGGTCTTCTTTTATTACCATCCTTTGCAGCCTGAATAGCATTCCGAGGAAGATTTGCCATTGAATGCATCAAAAGATCAAAGACTCTAGTCGGCTTTCAAAGTGCTCTGAGCACTTACCTTCCACAATGAGATCCTACATCACCAGTAAGGCTTTCTACACAGCCAAAATAGTGCGGAAAATTGGGAGCAGCACACCCTTGATATTCCATTTCACATCGGCTGTGCGCAAGGGTCCGCCAGTGACATTGTGTCACTGTAAATCTCACTCGTGAAACATTCTTTGCGATTTGAAAGTCTGTGAAGTCTGGGGAATGGGAGGTCATTTTGGGGTCTCTGGTAGGATGTATTCCTGGAGTTTTCGTCACAGGACCTCCTGCCTCCAACTACCCCGCCCAATAAAACATCTTTATTTTCCCTATCTCTGACCTATTTTTACCCACAGGTTCTCATGGCAGGGTCCAGCAGATTAATTTTCAATTCTTGAAGACTCCACAGCAATCCTGGAGGGTTGGCAATCCCAGCTCAGCTGCCTGCCTTTTTCAAAGTTAAGTATGACTAAAACAGCATCGATTGGGCAGTGGAGATGGGAAGCAGTTTTATATGTTAAATACAATTTAACGGTGTAGTGGGACTGGTTACCCTCTGTTGGTGTTGCTTGCTGTCAGGTGCAGCAATAGCATTGGGTGGCGCAGCAGCACCACCTGGTGTTGAAAGGACAGAAGGACAAGTACAATGTAAGTATTACCAGTTTAGACATATGCATTACCAAAATCATACTTAAAACAAAGCAGGATGACAAAGTGCGACAGAGTGATGACAAAAATCCCAGCAAAGCAAGTTTGACTATGGATAAAATAGTAAAAACAAAAAATGCTAGAAATATGCAGCAGGTCAGACAGCATCTGTAGAGAGAAACAGTTAACGTTTCAGGTTAAAGACCTTTTGACAGAACAGGAAAAGATTAAAGACACAGCAGATTTAAGCAAGTACAGAGTCTTGAGTGTCTGTGGGAATGTTGGGTTTGGGTGGTGTCTTTGAACATGTCCTGTGGGCAATGGGATCACTCGGCGCTGCTCGGTCTGGAAGCTCTCGAATGTGACGGCGGGTCCTTTGCAACGTTGTGCCATTGGACTTTTGGACTTGGTATGATTGTGGTTCTGGACAAGTGCTGACAACTTCCGCTGGATTCCATGTTCCGTCGGTCAGGTGTTGAACACAATCATTTCGTCTGCTACTGAGACTGGGCAATTCTTTGCCTGCGTGATGGTAATGAGAGGTTTTCATTTTTACTTGACTGTTGAGCAATTCTTCCCTCACATCTGGAAGTGTAGACAGCTGGTGACCAGGTAGGCTTGTACACAACTCAGCTGGAGATGGGATTGTTGCAGCGAGCGGTGTCACTCGGAGGTGTAGCATAGCAGAATGTAGATAGTGTTTGGTCTGTTGGTATTTCATGATTAACAATTTCACAGTGCGAACCATACATGCCATTAGAGCAAGGATAATGTACTGGGGAAGTGGTGTGGCAGACTCCCCATTTGTCACACATGGTTTTGAATGGTTTCCCTGTGTACTGGGGTCCATTGTTGGAGACGAGTTCCTTTGGAGCCCCAAAAAGACTGAAGATCGAGCTTAAATTGTCCGCAATGGTCGCGCTTGATGTGTCATGCAGCCGATGAATGATGAGGAATTTGGAGCAATAATCTGTCACGACCATGAAATCCTCTCCATAGACACTAAGGAGATCGGTTGCAATTCTGGTCCATGGACGTTCAGGGACCTCATGGTGTAACAGAGACTCCCTCTGAAGACTGGGCATGTGGACTTGGCATGCCTCACAGTTCTTCACGGCTGTTTTGATGTCATGGTGTATTCCCGGCCAATAAACTGTTTCCCAGGTCAACCATCTTGTGCGGTCTATACCCATGTATGCTTGATGCAACTGTCGCAAGATGTCCTGCCTGAGAGATTTCAGAACAGGTACTTGTTTGCCTTTAGAGATGAAAACCCTGAGATATTCCAGTTCATCTCTGAATGGCCAAAATGATCAAATAACCTCTGGGTCATCCTGGAGAGACTCTGGCCAGTCATCAATCAGACTCTGCCAGAGCTGTTACAAAGTGGTGCTGTCAGATGTTTTCCATCGAAGTTGCTGACATTTGGATACACCAAACCTGATGAGGTCAACCTGCTGGATATCTTCGATTTCAGAGTCAGAGATTGACCTGAAGGTCCAATGAAATGTCACTGGTTTTGGACGGGTTGGGTAGACGACTCAACATGTCAGACGTGATTGTGGTGCTACCTGGCTTGTAGCGAATGTCACAGTTGTAACCTTGAATTTTAACAAGCAGACAATGTAGTCATGGCCACTGGTTAACGGTTTCCACCAGATCATCTCAAGGGCTTTGTGATGTGTTTCGACGTTGAATCTTTTTCCCAAAGATATATATGGAAACGTTGAATCCTGCAGACTAGGGCTGACGTTTCCTGCTCAATGTTTGAGTAATTATCTTGGGCAAATGGCTTTCCTTCCTGAAGAATACGCACTCCAAGGCCTTTTTGAGACACATCGCCTTCTAGCGTGGTCACCTCTGATGGGTGGTAGAATTGGAGAGTCGATGATCCCTTTCAGGAATTTCTTGAGGTCATCAAATATGTGCTGGTGATCTTCGTGCCATTCAAATGGAGTTTCCTTCTTCAGAAGATCTCGAAAAGATGAAGATTTGTGAGCGAAATTTGGGATATTGCACTCAGAAGTTGAATAAGCCTAGGCAGTGTTGCAGATCTAGCTTGTCTTTCAGGTTTGGCATTGCAGTGATGTTTTCCAGCTTGGCAGGGTCAGGACGGATACCTGCATCTGAGTAGATGGACCCAAAGAAATTAATGTATTTAATGTTGCACTTCTGGCTGTTTAAAACTGAGTCCCTCTGGGTGTGCTGCTTCATGAGGAGATTCAGGTTACGGTCGTGCTCCTGCTTGGTTCCACCCACAACAGCAATGTCATTTGCTACACTGATGTATCCTGGGATCTCTCATGTGCTGCGGTCCATTCGTTACTGGAAGAGGTCCTGGCTAATGGACAGCTTGAATGGTAGCCTTTGGAAGCAGTATCCTCCGAGCAAGCCCAAAACTTTCGTGAGTTCTTGGGATGTCTTCGCCAACTGACCAGTACCCATTTTTGGCATCCAGTTTGGAAAAGAATATAGCGTTTTGAAACTTGGGGTTTATTTCCTCTAAGATTGGGATCTTATGTGGGTATCGCTTCAGTGCCACTTTAAGACATCTTGGGTTAAGACAGACTTAAATGGATCCATCTTTCTTCACCAGGGGCTGGATTTAATATTCCCGCTGCCAGGAGTGGCATGCTGCTGCGATGTAGCATTTGAATGCACCGATCGTCTGGCAGCCCCAGTCACGTGGAGGGGACGGGCTGTGCGACGCTGGCAATGTGCCAGCTACTGGTGCACAGGCACTGGGTGCCATTTTTAAAGGGCAGCCAACCCTGCTCATTTAAATTTTTGAAGTCCTACCCCACTCCCCCAATGTACTGCAAAAGCAACTATCACCCCTTCCTCCCCCATAACTATTAAATACAATAGTTGCCCCCTTCCCCCACGTCCCACCCCACCAAAACGCTTACATGCAACGGTTGACCTCCCCCTCCCCCTCCCCCCCCCCTCACCCCCCTCCCCTCACCCCCACCCAAGACTGATCAAAGTGCATAGGTTATCCCCTTCCCCCCCCACTCCCCACCCCCCCACACTAGTAATGGCAATCGGAACCTGTTTCGGCCACTGCACTAAAAATGGTAAGTTTCCCCCTTCCCCACCTTGGTGGCGCCTGCTTTCCCTGGACAGGAAAGTGAAGGCGTGTGAATGTCGGCTGCTGCTCAGAAGATCCCGGGAAGAAGCAAAGATAGGTGTGTATTGTATTCAAATTTATTCATTTAATTTAAATATGGAAATCAGTCTTCAGAGGGAGTTTCTGTTACACCATGAGGTCCCTGCACGTCCGTGAACCAGAATTGCAACCGATCTCCTTACTGTTTATGGAGAGGATTTCATGGTCGTGACAGATTATTTCTCCATTCCCCATCATTCATCGGCTGCATGACACATCAAGCGCAACCATTGCGGACAATTTAAGTTCGATCTTCAGTCTTTTTGGGGCTCCATAGGAACTCGTTTCCAACAACGGACCTCAGTACACAGGGAAACCATTCAAAACCATGTGTGACAAATGGGGAACAAAAACAAGAAATGCTGGATTCACTCAGCAGGTCTGGCAGCATCTGTGGAAAGAGAAGCAGAGTTAACGTTTCGGGTCAGTGACCCTTCTTCGAAGAAGGGTCACTGACCCGAAACGTTAACTCTGCTTCTCTTTCCACAGATGCTGCCAGACCTGCTGAGTGAATCCAGCATTTCTTGTTTTTGTTTCAGATTTCCAGCATCCGCAGTATTTTGCTTTTATTTTAGTGTGACAAATGGGGAGTCTGCCACACCACTTCCCCACCACATTATCCTTGCTCTAATGACATAGTTGAGCATATGGCCCACCATGGAGCCTTGCTGCCATCGGTAAGATCAGGCCCGGCACTCCTGGCATTCCTGGCATTGGACCCCTTGGCGGGCCGCTGCCGGAACAATCTTCTGGCCCCCTTTTCACCCCACCCCCTGCCCGCCATGGATTCCGATGTCGGGAGCTTAGTAAAATCCCAGCCCACGTGTGTGATGGAACTACACCAATCAGTGTGGTGCTGTACCCTTTGAATGATGCCATCTTTCTCCAACTTATCCACTTCGACTTTTAGTTTGGTTGGACATAAATCTGCACTCGCATGGAGGATCAATCAACGGGGTGGTGTTGGTGAGCACGTGCAAAACTGCATTGCCCTTAAAACTGCCAATCCTGTCGAACCTGTCTGGATACAATGAGGTTAGGTCAGCCACAGAGGTGATTGTCTTGTCCTTTTGGTTAGTAAGCTTAACATTCATGTCAATGCTGTAGATTGTCACCAGTGTGAGGCCTCTACCTGCCAGTAGGTCTGCAGTTGATGGGCCTGTGGTGACCACAATGTAAAAATTTGGGGTGACGAGTTGCTGTATCTGCACTTGAGCGTAATGGATCCCAAGGATTGAATCGCCGAAGCATTGTATGTCATGAGCTTGGTGGTGGTTGGTTGGGCCATAGTTTGCCATTGCCGTGGATACATGTCCTTCAGGATACGGGCAGTAGAAAATTGGCGCTCGCACCTGTGTTAGTTTTGATCCAGAATGTAAGCTTGCCAGGCTTTTTGGCAAATAATCTGTGTGGTAGCAAAGGCTTCTGAAGGTCCCACTGTTGATGCACTCTGTGAGGTTAACTGTATGAAATGCCTGCTCTCTTTGTGGGTCAGTGTCTTGGGCATGCTCACCTTCCAACCTTTCCGTCTGGCTGGTCATCTCGTGCATTTTCCACTTTTGATTATTTGAACTGTTCCCTCTGTCTGTTGGGATGCGGTACTTGTCGCAAATCTGACTGTGGATTGGCTTGTTCTGCCTTAGGTTTCTTTCACTGACGCTTCTGGTGCCCTCTGTTGCCACATGTTTTGCAAATATCGTGGAAGGCGGGACAATTTTTTTAGTGAATGCACGAGGCCACATCGCTTATATGACTCATTTGCTTGTGGTGGCAATGGTGCCAACAATAGTGCACAGGGATTGTAGGCTCTGCCTGCCCACAAGGATGGCTTTGAATTTACAACCACTTTTAAGCAAGGCATCTAAACTGTAACCTTTGGGTTGGTCAAGGAGGTCCCTTTGGAATGTTTCAATGGGGGTGGAAGCTATCACAAGTTCCATAATCCTGTAAGCTAGTTTAGCATCAGAAAATCACAATCACACCTGTCATGCAGGCACCACCTGCCAAGAATGAGGCACATTAATTTCGCTACATGGACATTAAATTTCAAATTGTTGCTGGGAAGAAGAGAAGCCTGTGACAAGGGGTTGCCAGGCCCCTGGCTGGAAAGACATTTTTGCATATTAACAGACAGTGCTTAGAACAAAGGAGCTATCCCCCGCTCCAATACAATTCACAAACGAACATGGTCAAACAAATCAGTCACATGACTAACCTGCTTGGCAGTCTGGGTTTTTTCTGAATTATACAGTTTGGAACTGAGAACCTGCAGAAAGCTGTTTGCTCCTGAATTGAAAAGACCTCTCCTGGCTGGCTCACCACAGCCTCTCCTGTCTGCTCCAATCTCTTTATCACAAGCCTCTAAATCCACTCAAGACGCATGAACCCCAAGAGAGAAAAGTCTCCTACAGTGAACAAGGTTTAAGAAGAATACTAGGCCCCAACGAAAGGCAAGATCTACCTACAATTAAGGACTCTATAGTGAGTGTGAAGAACTGTAACAACAACTCTTCAGAGATTGCCTCAAACTTTTCTACTTTATTTTTCTTCTCTTTTCTGTCTCTATTTGCATGTGTGTATCGCATATGCATGTTATTGTGGGTACGTCGTGTATCCGTTGGCATCAACTGAATTAGAGTTTAAGTTTAATAAATTTCAACTTTTCTTCCTTAAACCTAAGAAAACCTGTTTGTGCTGGTTTCTTTGCCTTATAATTGGAAAGCGGTGAACAAGGATTCACCAAGTGGGGAGCTGAAAACATGGGGTGTTTAAAATTAAACCCTGTTATGGGAAGACCGGGAGAAGGCTGAAGGGGAACCCTAGACCCCTTTCTCACCTGGTCGTAACACACCCCTTATCTCTACATCGGTTCACAAATTGGTCTTTTCTCTATAATAAAAACAAAGTGCTGGAAATACTCAGCAGGTCTGGCAGCATCTGTGGAGAAAGAAGCAGAGTTAATGTTTCAAGTCCTGTGGTAACTATCTGGCCCTTTAACTGGCAGAGCAAGCTTTCTCTGTAGCTAAAACAAAAACTGCCTTGCTGCTATGGGAAAAAAAAATGAAGCTGTTTTAAAAAAAACTTCCTGCCTTTTAAAAAAAAAATCACTGCCTACAATCGTACAGGCTGCCACAGCCTAGTGGGGCAGTCGAGAGAGAAAGGCAGTGAGCGCGTGGCACCAGCTCCAGGTTCACACACTGTCGAGGTCCTGCCCACGTAGGACGATGACACGCTGTCCTAAAGCTCCACCCATGAAGGATGATTTCTGAATCAGGCCCACGTGCTGAATTTAGGCTCAGTCCATGAAGGGTGGTTTCAGCATGAAAAAGAAATGCCTGGCTGCCTCCTGGACTGCGTGCTATCCTGAAGTGATATTGGGCGAGCCCACAAAGAGCAATTTTGGCACACAAGGGCTCTGTCATGGAAATGGGAAGACTGAGTAAGTGAATGTTTGTGTTTTTTTTTGGCTCTCCTGATCAATGGTGAATTCTATAATGGAGCTGAAGGTTTTATCACTTCCCTGAGACCTGAAGGAGAAGGAAGAAAATGGCTACGGAGATCCTCTGGCCTTCTCAAATGTCTGGGGGGGTTGCTGTGCATGGATGATCCTGCCTGGCTGTGTCATGATAGATCAATCGGACCCCCACGCTCCCGATTCGGTGGTCCGTCAGTGAAAATGGTGCTCCTGCCCAGTGCACGTCTCTCGGAGCCAGCTTTTATCAGATTGCTTCCGGCACAATCAAAATTCACCATAAACCCACTGATTCCCAGAGGTACCTTGACTACAACTTCTCACACCTGCTTCCTGTACAGACTCTATTCCATTCTCCCAGTTTCTCTGGCTCCGTCGCATCTGTTCTAATGATGCAACCTTCTATACCAACGCTTCTGATATGTCTTTTTCTTCAACCAAGGACTGCCCGCACTGTGGTCGATGGGGCCCTTGACCATGTCCGTCCCGTTTCCCACAGTTCTGCTCTCACACATTCCCCTCCCTCCCAGATCCACGATAGGGTTCCCCTTGTCCTCGCCTTCTACTCCACCAGCCTTTGCATTCAACGGATCATCCTTCGCCATTTCTGCCACCTCCAGTGTGATGCCACCACCGAACACATCTTCCCCTCCCCTTTCAGCATTCCGAAGGGTCTGTTCTCTCCGCATCACCCTGATCCACTCCTCAATCTGCCAACACTCCAGCTCCTCTAGAACCGCGTTAGGGAACTGGAGCTGGAGCTGGATGAACTTTGGATCATTCGGGAGGCGGAGGAGGTTATTGAGAGGAGTTATGGGGAGGTAGTCACACCTCAGGTAAAAGAAGTAGGTAGATGGGTTACCGTCAGGGGAAGGAGAGGGAACCAGCAGGCAGTGCAGGGATCCCCTGTGGCCGTTTCCCTCAACAACAGGTATACCATTTTGGATACTGTTGCGGGGGACGACTTACCAGGGGTAAGCAATGGGGTACAGGTCTCTGGCACAGAGTCTGTCCCTGTTGCTCAGAAGGGAAGGGGGAAGAGGAGCAGAACATTAGTCATTGGGGACTCCATAGTTAGGGGAACAGATAGGAGGTTCTGTGGGAACAAGAGAGACTCACGGTTGGTATGTTGCCTCCCAGGTGCCAGGGTTCGTGATGTCTCGGATCGTGTTTTTGGGATCCTTAAGGGGGAGGGGGAGCAGCCCCAAGTCGTGGTCCACATAGGCACCAACGACATAGGTAGGAAGAGAGATGGGGATTTAAGACAGAAATTCAGGGAGCTAGGGTGGAAGCTTAGAGCGAGAACAAACAGAGTTGTTATCTCTGGGTTGTTGCCCGTGCCACGTGATAGCGAAGCGAGGAATAGGGAGAGAGAGGAGTTGAACACGTGGCTGCAGGGATGGTGCAGGAGGGAGGGTTTTGGTTTCCTGGATAATTGGGGCTCTTTCTGGGGTAGGTGGGACCTCTACAAACAGGATGGTCTTCACCTGAACCAGAGGGGTACCAATATCCTGGGGGGGAGATTTGCTAGTGCTCTTCGGGGGGGTTTAAACTAATTCAGCAGGGGAATGGGAACCTAAATTGTAGTGCCAGTGTACAGGATGTTGAGAGTAGTGAGGTCAGGGATATGGTTACAAGGACGCAAGAGGGCACTGGCAAGCAAGAACCTGGTTTAAAGTGTGTCTACTTCAACGCCAGGAGCATCCGGAATAAGGTGGGTGAGCTTGCAGCATGGGTTGGTACCTGGGATCTCGATGTAGTGGCCATTTCGGAGACATGGGTAGAGCAGGGGCAGGAATGGATGTTGCAGATTCCGGGATTTAGATGTTTCAGTAAGAACAGAGAAGATGGTAAAAGAGGGGGGGGGTGTGGCATTGTTAATCAAGGAGAGTATTACAGCGACAGAAAGGACGTTTGAGGACTCGTCTACTGAGGTAGTATGGGCCGAGGTTAGAAACAGGAGAGGTGAGGTTACCCTATTGGGAGTCTTTTATAGACCTCCAAATAGTTCCAGAGATGTAGAGGAAAGGATAGCGAAGATGATTCTCGACAGGGGCGAGAGTAACAGGGTAGTTGTTATGGGGGACTTTAACTTTCCAAATATCGACTGGAAATACTATAGTTCGAGTACTTTAGATGGGTCAGTTTTTGTCCAGTGTGTGCAGGAGGGTTTTCTGACACAGTATGTAGACAGGCCAACCAGGAGCGATGCCACATTGGATTTGGTACTGGGAAATGAACCCGGCCAGGTGTTAGATTTAGATGTAGGTGAGCACTTTGGTGATAGTGATCACAATTCGGTTAGGTTTACCTTAGCGATGGGCAGGGACAGGTATATACCGCAGGGCAAGAATTATAGCTGGGGGAAAGGAAATTATAATGCCATTAGGCAAGATTTAGGATGCGTAGGATGGGGAAGGAAACTGCAGGGGATGGGAACAATCGAAATGTGGAGCTTATTCAAGGAGCAGCTACTGTGTGTCCTTGATAAGTATGTACCTGTGAGGCAGGGAGGAAGTTGTCGAGCGAGGGAGCCGTGGTTTACTAAAGAAGTTGAAGCGCTTGTCAAGAGGAAGAAGGCGGCTTATGTTAGGATGAGACGTGAAGGCTCAGTTAGGGCGCTTGAGAGCTACAAGCTAGCCAGGAAGGATCTAAAGGGAGAGCTAAGAAGAGCAAGGAGAGGACACGAGAAGTCATTGGTGGATAGGATCAGGGAAAACCCTAAGGCTTTCTATAGGTATATCAGGAATAAAAGAATGACTAGAGTTAGATTAGGGCCAATCAAGGATAGTAGTGGGAAGTTGTGTGTGGAATCAGAGGAGATAGGGGAAGTGTTAAATGAATATTTTGCGTCAGTATTTACAGTAGAGAAAGAAAATGTTATTGAGAATACTGAGATTCAGGCTACTAGGCTAGATGAGATTGAGGTTCACAAGGAGGAGGTGTTATCAATTTTGGAAAGTGTGAAAATAGATAAGTCCCCTGGGCCAGATGGGATTTATCCTAGGATTCTCTGGGAAGCCAGGGAGGAGATTGCAGAGCCTTTGTCCTTGATCTTTATGTCGTCATTGTCGACAGGAATAGTGCCGGAAGACTGGAGGATAGCAAATGTTGTCCCCTTGTTCAAGAAGGGGAGTAGAGACAGCCCTGGTAATTATAGACCTGTGAGCCTTACTTCGGTTGTGGGTAAAATGTTGGAAAAGGTTATAAGAGACAGGATTTATAATCATCTTGAAAAGAATAAGTTCATTAGAGATAGTCAGCACGGTTTTGTGACAGGTAGGTCGTGCCTCACAAACCTTATTGAGTTTTTCGAGAAGGTGACCAAACAGGTGGATGAGGGTAAAGCAGTGGATGTGGTGTATATGGATTTCAGTAAGGCGTTTGATAAGGTTCCCCACGGTAGGCTATTGCAGAAAATACGGAAGTATGGGGTTGAAGGTGATTTAGAGCTTTGGATCAGAAATTGTCTAGCTGAAAGAAGACAGAGGGTGGTGGTTGATGGCAAATGTTCATCCTGGAGTTTAGTTACTAGTGGTGTACCGCAAGGATCTGTTTTGGGGCCACTGCTGTTTGTCATTTTTATAAATGACCTGGAAGAGGGTGTAGAAGGGTGGGTTAGTAAATTTGCAGATGACACTAAGGTCGGTGGAGTTGTGGATAGTGCCGAAGGATGTTGTAGGGTACAGAGGGACATAGATAGGCTGCAGAGCTGGGCTGAGAGATGGCAAATGGAGTTTAATGCGGAAAAGTGTGAGGTGATTCACTTTGGAAGGAGTAACAGGAATGCAGAGTACTGGGCTAATGGGAAGATTCTTGGTAGTGTAGATGAACAGAGAGATCTTGGTGTCCAGGTGCATAAATCCCTGAAGGTTGCTACCCAGGTTAATAGGGCTGTTAAGAAGGCATATGGTGTGTTAGCTTTTATTAGTAGGGGGATCGAGTTTCGGAGCCACGAGGTCATGCTGCAGCTGTACAAAACTCTGGTGAGACCGCACCTGGAGTATTGCGTGCAGTTCTGGTCACCGCATTATAGGAAGTATGTGGAAGCTATGGAAAGGGTGCAGAGGAGATTTACTAGGATGTTGCCTGGTATGGAGGGAAGGTCTTACGAGGAAAGGCAGAGGGACTTGAGGTTGTTTTCGTTGGAGAGAAGGAGGAGGAGAGGTGACTTAATAGAGACATATAAGATAATCAGAGGGTTGGATAGGGTGGATAGTGAGCGTCCTTTTCCTCGGATGGTGATGGCAAACACGAGGGGACATAGCTTCAAGTTGAGGGGTGATAGATATAGGACAGATGTGAGAGGTAGTTTCTTTACTCAGAGAGTAGTAAGGGCGTGGAACGCCCTGCCTGCAGCAGTAGTAGATTCGCCAACTTTAAGGGAATTTAAGTGGCCATTGGATAGACATATGGATGAAAATGGAATAGTGTAGGTCAGAAGGTTTCACAGGTCGGCGCAACATCGAGGGTCGAAGGGCCTGTACTGCGCTGTAATGTTCTAATTCTAACACCTCCTCCCCTTCCTACAGCACCTTTCCATGCAACATTTGCCCATTAACCTTCTCCCTCCTCACTTTTCAAAGCCCCAAACACTCCTTCCAGGTGAAGCAGCGATTTACTTGTACTTCTTTTAAGTCAGTAAACTGTATTCACCACTCACGATGCCATTTCTTCTACATTGGAGTCACCAATGCAGATTGGGTGGCTGCTTTGTGGAACACCTCAGTTCAGTCCGTAAGCATGACCCCGAGTTTCCTGTCGCCTGACAATTTAATTCTCCATCCCACTCCCGCTCTGACCTCTCAGTCCTCGGCCTCCTACACTGTTCCAATGAAGCTCAAAGTAAGCTTGAGGAACAGCACCTCATCTTTCGATTAGACACTTTACAGCCTTCCAGACTCAGCATTGGGTTCAACAATTTCAGATCATAATGCCTGCCCCCATTTGTTTTAGAAAGCAGCTTTTGCTGATGGATCTGCTTTCCTATTCACACCTCCTCTAGACCCATCTTTTGTTTCTTTACTTGTCCCATTACCACCTGTTGCCTTGCGCCATCACCCCTTTTGTTATTTAATCTCTCCCGCCTCCCAACCTATCACAGACCTTCCCTTTTGTTCTTTCCTCCTTTCACCTCTGTACTTGCTTAAAACCTGCTACATCTCTAACTTTTCACAGTTCTAACAAAAGGTCTTCGACCAGAAACGTTAACTCTGTTTCTCTCTCCACAGATGCTGCCTGACCTGCTAAGTATTTCCAGAATTTTCTGTTTTTATTTCAGATTTCCAGCATCCGCTGTATTTTGCTTTTGTCTGCACATGGGAATAGTTAAGTCCAGAGGTAAGAAAGGCATAGATGAGGACTTCAGCAGCAGATGAGCTGAGGTGGAGCAGAGTCGGGCAATATTATGAATGTGGAATTATACAGTTTTGGTGATGGAGTGGATGCGTAGTTGGAAGCTCATCTCAGAGTGAAATATGACGCAAGGTTGTTTACAGTCAGGTTCAGCCTCATAGAGTTGCCAAGGAGAGGGTTGGAGTTGGTGATTAGGGAGCAGAGTTTGTGACAGGGACCAAAGACAAGGGCTTTGGTCCTCCCAATATTTAGTTATCAGAAATTTCTGCTCATCCAGTAATGGAAGTCAAGGCAAGCAATGTAACAAAGTAGAAGCAGTGGAAGGGTTGAGAGAGGTAATGGTGGTGAAGTAAAGCTGGGTGTCAGCAGTGTACATGTGGAACCTCATGCTGTGTTTTTGGATGATGTTACCGAAAGATAGCATGTAGACGAGAAATAGATCAAAAGGTTAGATCTTTGGGGGACTCTAGATGTAACGGTGCGGGTGTGGAAAGAGAAGCCATTGCAGGTGATTCTCTGACTATGACGGATGGTGAAGACTAGAATCAGGCAAGTGCGGTCCCATGCAGCTGGATGACAGAGGAAAGGTGTTAGGAGGGGATGTTGTTGTCAATTGTGTGAAAGGCTGCAGACAGATCGAGAAGAAGGTGCAGAGATAGTTTACCACGGTCACAATCACTTATTTATGACTTTGGTAAGGACTATTTCAATGCTGCCACAGGGGTGGAAAGCTGATTAGAAGAATTCAGAAATGGAATTTGAATCTCCCTAGGCCTAGGCTCTAAGCTCCAGAATTCCCTTGCTAAACCTCTCCAATCTCCAAATCTCTTTCCTCCTTTATGATTCATGATTCTACTTATAACTTATCTTGTGACCAACCTTTTGGACTCTCTTTACGTGGCTTGGTGTCAAACTTTGTCTGATAATTCTCCAGTGACAAGTCTTGGAGCATGTTACTATGCTAAAGGCGCTATGTAAATGCAAGTTGTTCTGGTTGTCTGGGGTGCTAGACCCTGTCTCCTATTTTTACAAACAAAATACTTTTCTAATGCTTCAGGTTAATATTCCACCCTCATCCAATGTGTCACATTTGCAAAAACATCAGACAATTATTACTGAATGGCACAGTGGGAAGAAACACTGGCCTCATAAGGAGCATTCTGTTTTCATTGTATTGCAATGCCCCCTGCTAATACTGACGTGTATTACTGCCTGCGAAGCTGTGTATCCAATTGGATAAATGACTTGCAGTTGTAATACTTTGCGCGAACTCTCAAATCACTTTGCATGATTATTTTGGAGTGGAATTTGGAATATTACTTTAAATTAAACCATGAGAGCAGGGCTTCAAGTAACTAAAGACACATTTAGAACTGATATCAGGATGCTCTTCTTCACACAAACACAGACAGAGAAGTGGAGGTGAAAACTTTGGAATCATTTAAGAACCAATTGAGGGCACTCTCCATATGGATGAAACATAATGCCAGCTTTGTATGTGGCATACCTGGAAGGAACAGATGATTTTGGACCATTGGTTCTAAAGTTTTCTGCCACTGGGCTTTTCCTCATCTCATGTCTGGGTCTGTTGTGGACTAATTGATTGAAGATTGATTGCTATGATAAACCAACCCCTGACTCCACCATCCTTGCAAAGTATCACGCCATCTCCAACTTCCCTTTCCTCTGCAAAGTCCTTAAACATGTTGTCACCTCCCAATCCGTGCCCATTTTTCCCAGAACTCCACGTTTGAATCCCTCCAATCAGGTTTCTGCGTTTGCCGCAGTACCAAAACAATTCTTACCAAAGTCAGAAAATGACATCCTATGAGACTGTGACAAAGGTAAACTATCCCTCCTCATCCTTCTCCACCTGCCTGCAGCCTTTGACATAGTTGATGATGCCATCCTTCTCCAACGCCTCGCCACTGTCGTCCAGCTGGATGGGACTGCCTGGTTCCATTCTTATCTATCTATTTGTGGACAGAGTGTCACTTGCAATGGCTTCTCTTCCCTTCCCACACTCTTACCTCTGGTGTTCCCCAAGTATCTAACCTTGGACCCCTCCTATTTTTCATCTACATGCTACCCCTCGGCGATAGCATCCGAAAGCACAGTGTTAGTCTTCACATGTACACTGACAACACTCAGTTCTACCTCACCAGGACCTCTCTTGACTCCTTCACTCATTGCTAAATTATCAGACTGCTTAACCGACATGTAGGATTGAATGAACAGAAATTTCCTCCAATTAAATATTGGGAAGACAAAAACCATTGTCTTCTGTCCCTGTCCAAAACTCCATTCCTATCTATCAACTCCATTGCTTTCCCTGGCAACTGCCTGAGGCTGAACCACACTGCAATTGTGGTGTTGCACCAAATCCAATTCACCTATCACCCCTGTGCTCGCTGACCTACCCTGGCTCCTGGTCAACCAACATTTCGATTTTAAAATTCGCATCCTTGTTTTCAAATCCCGCCATGGCCTCACCTCTCCCTATCTCTGTTACCTCCTCCAGCCCTGCAACCCTCTGAGATATCTGTGCTCATCTAATTCTGGCCTCTTCAGCATCCCTGATTTCAGTTTTACCACCATTGGTGGCCGTATCTTCAGCTGCTTAGTCCCTAAGCCCTGAAAATTCCTCCCTAACCCGCTCTACCTCTCTATCTCTCTTCTTTCTTTAAAGACACTCCTTTAAAACCTACCTTTTAGACTAAGCTTTTGGCCAGCTGTCCTAATCTCACCTTATGTGGCTTGACGTGATAATTTTGCTTTATAATGCTGCTATGAAGTGCCTTGGGATGTTTTATTATGTTCAAATGCTATATCAATACAAGTTATTGTTTATTAGTGAACAACTCCATTAACATTGGATCATGACAGTGCCTGGATGGTAAAAGGTGAATTATTTTGACCTTGATCTTTTATTGTCTAGCAAGTCCCATGTTTCTATGATGAGCTGGGATGGACCAAATGGCCTCACATGTCCAAGATTATCTTGTGATTTTGCAATAAAGCTTTCCAAAATATGGTACAGTACAGGTTAAGCACGAAGAAAACCTTTCTCTACACTGCCCAATGTCGGCTTCCTGATCTAGTACAGAATGGGCTAAATGCAGAGTGAAGCTTCTTCTGCACAATCCCATTCAGCATTCCCAAGTCAGTTACAGCATGGGTTAGATACAGAATAAATACCCCCTTAATGCTCCATCAAAGTAGCCCCACAACAGAAATGGTACAGATTAGATGCAGAGCAAAGCCCCCTCTACATTAATCTGCGAAACATTCACCAGTCCGGTTGAGCTTAGGTTAAATATAAGGTAAAGCTCCCTCAACAATGGCTCAAGAATCTGCCTTTAGCCCAACACGAGAACTTATCCATTGATTTTATTTTTGTATTTGTGCTTTAATGCTTTCATTAAACTTCTGAATTGACGACCTCTTGCAAAAGCCTAGTCTTGGACTTAGAATTTTTTTTGCCCAGAGCTATAAGTGCACATTGCATTTCATCTTTATATTCTCCCTTTTAAAAACAGGAAGGAATAAATGTGAAATACAGAGTAAGGGAAAAATATATAAAACACAAAGGCCGCTCAGATACAGTTTCCACAGAATAATGCAAGTTCATGAAGTTTCATCAACAAAATACCACTAAAATTCCCAGATTACAGCTTAATAAATAGAAGTTGATTTACTTACTGACTGTGAGTCAGTGTCCTTGATTTTATACTCTTCATGGCAAAATCCTCATGATAAAAGAGTGGAAACTTCTGACTTACTGCCAGCCAAGTCATGGGAGTTCCTGTCATAATATCCTGAGAGATGCCATGTTGACTGGATTTGTTCTGGCTGGAGCCACAAAAGGTCATTTTGGTGGAAACTATGCATCATAGTTACCCAAACCACTGGAATACTTTCCACATTCTCCCACAGAGATATCAAATTAAACTATCCAATGGAATGTTTCATGGAGTCACTGAAATAGTGTTGTGCAGCACGCTCATTATTTTTATGCTAACATGCAAAAACAAGTTGTATTTGATGGAAATAAGTGAATCCAATCATAACCATCATCTGCATGTTCATTTAATGGGGAATAAAGTGGCTGCTTCATTAATATTAATTCTTATCAAACCACATGTTCAATTGGCCTGTCGTTGGAGAGATTGAATAAATGCACATTAGTAATGAATGGATACCCAGTTCAAGTCATAAGGAGTTTTGATTGTTAGACAACCAGTAGAAGGACCCATATATTACCTGGGTATGCTGATATCTGGTGTACTGCAAGCTCTACATCCTGTACATGTACCAGGTGTTGATAGTAGTCATGGCCTGTACAGATCTGGAACATGTGGCAGGGACCCTCATCTATATGGAGTAGAATCTGCAGAATCTTCAATATCACTGATGTAAGGCAGGCATCAGATACAGGAGAAATGCCGTGAACAACAGATGCCCCTCTACATTGCTTTCATTGATCTCACCAAAGCCTTTGACCTCGTCAGCAGACGTGGTCTCTTCAGACTACTAGAAAAGATCGGATGTCCACCAAAGCTACTAAGTATCATCACCTCATTCCATGACAATATGAAAGGCACAATTCAACATGGTGGCTCCTCATCAGAGCCCTTTCCTATCCTGAGTGGTGTGAAACAGGGCTGTGTTCTCGCACCCACACTTTTTGGGATTTTCTTCTCCCTGCTGCTTTCACATGCGTTCAAATCCTCTGAAGAAGGAATTTTCCTCCACACAAGATCAGGGGGCAGGTTGTTCAACCTTGCCCGTCTAAGAGCGAAGTCCAAAGTACGGAAAGTCCTCATCAGAGAACTCCTCTTTGCTGACGATGCTGCTTTAACATCTCACACTGAAGAGTGCCTGCAGAGTCTCATCGACAGGTTTGCGTCTGCCTGCAATGAATTTGGCCTAACCATCAGCCTCAAGAAAACGAACATCATGGGGCAGGACGTCAGAAATGCTCCATCCATCAATATTGGCGACCACGCTCTGGAAGTGGTTCAAGAGTTCACCTACCTAGGCTCAACTATCACCAGTAACCTGTCTCTAGATGCAGAAATCAACAAGCGCATGGGTAAGGCTTCCACTGCTATGTCCAGACTGGCCAAGAGAGTGTGGGAAAATGGCGCACTGACACGGAACACAAAAGTCCGAGTGTATCAGGCCTGTGTCCTCAGTACCTTGCTCTATGGCAGCGAGGCCTGGACAACGTATGCCAGCCAAGAGCGACGTCTCAATTCATTCCATCTTCGCTGCCTTCGGAGAATACTTGGCATCAGGTGGCAGGACTATATCTCCAACACATAAGTCCTTGAAGCGGCCAACACCCCCAGCTTATACACACTACTGAGTCAGCGGCGCTTGAGATGGCTTGGCCATGTGAGCCGCATGGAAGATGGCAGGATCCCCAAAGACACATTGTACAGCGAGCTCGCCACTGGTATCAGACCCACCGGCCGTCCATGTCTCCGCTATAAAGACGTCTGCAAACGCGACATGAAATCGTGTGACCTTGATCACAAGCCGTGGGAGTCAGTTGCCAGCATTCGCCAGAGCTGGCGGGCAGCCATAAAGACAGGGCTAAATTGTGGCGAGTTGAAGAGACTTAGTAGTTGGCAGGAAAAAAGACAGAGGCGCAAGGGGAGAGCCAACTGTGCAACAGCCCCGACAAACAAATTTCTCTGCAGCACCTGTGGAAGAGCCTGTCACTCCAGAATTGGCCTTTATAGCCACTCCAGGCGCTGCTTCACAAACCACTGACCACCTCCAGGCGCGTATCCATTGTCTCTCGAGATAAGGAGGCCCAAAAGAAGAAAAAAAGAAAGAAGGCAGGCATCAGGATCCTGTGGCATCTTTGGTTTGTATGCTATCAGGGAATCAGTAGAAGAACAGACACCCAATCCCTCTGAACACCAACATTTAATAGATTCTCACCCTTAAAAAAAATTCTGTTTTTCCATTCTTACAACCAAATTGAATAACCTCACATTTCCCCACATTATACTCAATCTGCCATCATCTTGCCCAATCACTTAACCTATCTATATCCCTTTGCAGACTCTTTGGAGGGGATTTTAACTTGCTGGGGTGGATGGGTGTCAGGGCGTGCAGAAGTTTAAAACAGCAAAAAACGCCAGCATGTCGGGAAGCTGGCAGGAACCCACCAACTTCCGTATTTAACTCACTTGCATTCGTTAACGTGCAGTAAACCCACGTGGGTCAAGCAGGTCTCTATTAATATATGACAAAAGGTAATTGGGTGGGTGTTTTAACTCTGGATTCTGGCTTTAACTGCCAGTGCATGGGTTCTGGAACTTGTCAGGTAGAACAAGGTGAGAGGACAGGGGGATTGACAGCACTGAGCAACTGACAGGCCTTTAAATGCTGAGGTATGACAGCTGCTTCTTTGCCTAAGTGAAAGGCTATTGCTGACTGGATTTGTTCTGATCGTGAGCTTTTCTGCTTTGGAGGTGATTTCCAAGACCTTGGAAGTCCTTTCTTCTTCCTTGGAGTTTTTTTGCCTTTGATCTGTACTTGCCAGCTTCAACCTTCAGATCAGCATGGGAGCAGTTTATGCAGCTCTACCTTGGATCTCTGATTAGGAGCAAAAGTAGCAGCACAAGTAATGCCTGCACCAGCAGGAGCCTTCTGCTCGAGAACCTGCCTCTCCACAGGATAGCGTGGATGAACACAGAGCTCCAGCTCACAGGAAGCAACACCCCTCCCCCAACACAGGGTCTACAGACATACTGAGGATTAGCTTTCTGGACATGACTGACCACCAGTGCCTCAGAAGGCTCAGGCTTTCATGTCAGGTGGTTGCTGACATTTGGAGCTTCCTGGAAGAACAAGTGGAGCTGGTGGGTATGCATTGCTAGTGGCCATCAAAGCAACCATAGCCCTGAATTTTTTCGCCACCAGTTCTTTCCAGGGAATTGCCAGTAACATCTATAGAATCTCACAACCTGCTGTCCCAGGTGAGGAATGCCATGTTTGCCAGAGCTGCCTCTTATGTCCAGTTTACTACTGATGAGGCCAATCAGAATATGAGGGCCCTCGGATTAGCTGCTCCGGCTAGATTCCCACAGCTACAGGGAGTCATAGATTGCACATATGTGGCAATCAAGACACCCTAGATTAATCATCAGTATTCATCAATAGAAAGAGATTCCCCTCCATTAATGTTCACCTGGTATGTATCTACTGAAAAGATTATCATGCATGTCTGATACTCACTGCTATGTGCCTCATTCTGCACCAGTCAGGTCTCCTATAGATACTCACACCTCCAAACAGAGTCAGTGGATGAGTCCTTGGAGACAAGGGCTACCCTCTAAGAATGTGGCTTAAGACACCTCTGAGGAGCTCCACCACTGACGCCAACCGAAGATGTATGAACTCAAGTGGAATCTATCAGCAAGCCATCAAGATGTTGAAGATGTTGAAGAGGTGCTCAGACAGATCTGGAGGTGCACTTCAATATGCACCAGCAAGGGCCTCCAGAATGATAGTGGTGTGCTGTGCCTTGCACAATATTGCACAGCAGCGAGGGCTGGAGATGCAAGAGGAGGAAGGTGATGAGAGCTCTGCATCTTCAGAGGAGGCAAAGGAGGAGGAGGAGAAGGAGGAGCAACAGCAAGAGCAGAAGGAGGAGACTGATGTGGCTAGGGTACCTGCAGCTGCTCACCTCGTAGGCAGGGATGCCCGAGATGGTCTCAGATAGGCACACTTCCGCTAATCTGAGGCTGTGCAGTCATCTTGCACACCGATTCTGATCATAGTGTGCCCCCACACCTTCCACACACACCACTGCCACTACCTAGCACAAAGCATTCCCACAGTCAACAATCCATCTCTCTCACTGATACCCATTGCTCATCTTCTACTCTTGTCATACCATTTTTCACAATGCAAATAAAGTTTATGGTGCAGAAATGTTGAACATAAAATTGACAATTTAACACAGTGTTAAACACCCAAGTAATTACCCCTGTACAACTACAAATTCTTTGTTTTCCTGAGTTTTGGAGCCCCTGAGGTCCCCACCAAAGACTGTCTCATGTAGACCTGTTCCATCAGGACAGGAGGCACATTGTGGGGCTGTAAGTGAGGCAGAGGGGCAAGGGGGGGTGGGGGTGGTGGTGGTGGGGGTGGAGTGGGAGTGCTTTGAGCAGGGTCCCCACTTCCATGTCTCCCTCTTCCCTTTCATGATCCATTCACGCTTCCCTGCTAGCTAAGAGCTGGAGAACACTTTGCTGCACTTCAGTGGGGTGCTGAATGGCCAAGTTGAGGTTTTCCCTATCCTATTTAAGCTGGCAGACTGAGTGTGCAGGCCATTGGTCAGGGCCAGCCTTCACTCAGCTAAAGCTCCATGCCATTCTTTCCATGGAGGTAGACATCAGCGCAAAGGCCTGACACATCACGGCACTCATGGTGGAGACTCCTCCAATCTCTCTCCAATTGTTTGCAATATCTCTGGTAATGCTGACGGAACCTCACACATTTCCTGCTGCTGCTCCAGAATAGTCCTCTTCGTCGAGGACCCCTGAGGCTCAGCATCTGTATCTCACGGGACAGAGCTTGGAGGGTCCTGCACCCTCTGTCAGGGACTCTCCAGTGCTGTCCCTGTCTCCAACACCTGTTTCTGCTCACTTGTGACATGTGCATCACCATGTGACAACCAACAAGCTGTCTTGGAGGCCCCACCGAGGTGTGTGTATCTGAGCTGGTGGAGGGTGTGCATGGGTCATGTGACAGTGCTTCCTCAGAGTGCACCACCTCCTCTGAGGGCTTATTGTCCTCCTCTGGCACCTCATGCTGAGGGATGTGTGTAGGACCTGTGGAAGATGAAAGACATGAATTAGAACTGACAAGGTGAGAGGGTTCTCAGTCCTCATTGTGCAGATCATTATTTTTCATCATTTGCTGACAATAAGTCAACACAAGTGAGTGTTTATGTCATGTGGGTGTGTGATGTCTAATTCTGTCACCATGTAGCTTTATGGCCAGTGCCTCTGCAATTTCCACTCTCAATTCCCTCAGTATCCTTGGATGCATCTTATCCAGTCCTGGTGCCTTATCTACTTTATGTGCAGGCAACCTATCCAAAATATCTTCCTTATCAATTTTAAACCCTTCAAGCGTTTGAACTACCTTTTCTTTCACCATGATCTGCACAGCATCCTCTTCCTTGGTAAAGACAGATGCAAAGTATTCATTTAATACCTCAGCCATGATGTATCAAGATTGGGCAGGCAGTAAGGTATAGCAGAAGCTCTGAGATGTACTGATGAGGAGCAGCTCCTACTAGTGAGTAGTCGTAAATCTGTACTTATCTAGGACAAGCTGAGTGACCCAAGGAAATATGCTTTAACAATACTACTACTACCTTCATAGGATGGGAAAAGTTTATAATTGGAGGTCTAGTTTGGCTAGCCATTCGATGGCCTCCTGAGATACCAAGAGGAAATGAGATACCTCCGGCAGCAGATCATGGTGGGCAGGTTGATGTGATGCGTTCCATGGTCTGGGACTCATGGCCACAATCGCACTTTGGGTTGTTCATCATCTTCCACTTTTTTTTATTCTTTCATGGGATGTGGGCATCGCTGGCAAGGCACAGATAACTGCATCGTCCATGCCTTTTGCAGAATCAGTTGAGCGCTGTCCACTGTCTTCGTGGGAGGTTGAAGTCAGGAACCTCTGCTGTTAGATTAGTGATGAGGTGTTGCTTCTTGATGCTGTATGCATCACATAATCCCTTCCATCTGGATCGTGGGTTGATACCAGCACCAGCTGCATGAATAGATCAGCTGTTTCCCAGAATGGCAAGCATAATTTTAAGTGCTTTCTGGGTGGATTTTTGAAGTCTTAGTGAATGGGAAGGTCGGTGTTGCTCATGACTTTTCCATCTCACAGAGCATGGTGGCATCGCGGCGTATGGCAAGTCGGGCAATGTGGAGCAGCACCAGGGGCCACTCAGTTGGTGTGGGCTTCAGTGTTCCTGGCAGTGGCTTCATGGCAGCATTTAACTGCACGTCCACCATCGTTGTGTGGTGACTGCAGGACCGTGAGGTAGTGCAATATTCTGCAGTAGAGTAGATTAGGGCCACCATTGCAGTGCAAAGTGTTCTGGCTATGCTCTCACATGATGTTCCAGCGACTTTCTGAACCAGTTTGACCCTGGTTTTTACTTTTTGACTGGCATCAATGATATGAGGCCAATGGGTGAGAGTCCTGCCCAGGTGACACCAAAGTAATTTGGGTTGGGATCATGGCTAAGTCGCCTTCCACAGAAGAAAACGTTGAGTTTTTTCCCAATGGTGTTACTGTTCAGATGGAACACTGATATAACTGTCTTCTCTGAGTTGGAGCAAAGGTGTCAGGTCTGGACATAGCATTTCAGTAGGCCCACGTCACTGGTGAGCATCCTAGTTGCTTCTTCTAGAATTGATGCCTGTTTCAACAGTGCTATATCTTCTGCATAGAAGAAATTCTGGGATTTGGTGCAGGGCATGTTTGCCATGTAGATGTTGAAAAATGTGGGTGTGAACACTGACCCCTGTGGCAGACCATTGTTGAGCATCTGTGTTCGGTTGGTCTTGTCACCAAGATGAATATGGAACTCATGGTTGCCCGTTAGGGTGTTGATAACTCTAAGAGTTTTGCAGCTTTGAACGATTGTTGAAAGCATCAGTAGCTGGCCTTCATGCCAGACAGTGTCGTATACCAATGACAAAGTCTATGAAGGCAGCTCCAGTTTTCAGCTGCTTCTGGAACCCTGCTTCAAATGCTGGTAGTGAGTGCAAGGACCTGGTCAGAAAAGCTTCCTCTTCCTCTGAAGCCTGCCAGCTCGGTTAGGAGGGCAGCTTCTAAAACCAGTTTTATCCAGTTAAAGATGAGCCTTCTGACCACCTTGTAGACCGTAGGCAGAAAGGCAATGAGATGGTAGTTTTTGGGATCGTGGGCTGGTTTCCCTGGCTTTAGGATGGCAAAAACTATGGAATGGTGCCAGACTTGTGGGATTATCCCAATACCAAGGATATTGAAGGCAAGCTGCATCCATCCATTTAGGCCCTGGTTCTTGAAGAATTCTGGGACAATGCTATCGATCCCGGTGGCCTTCCCAGACTTGGTGGCCGTCAGCGCTGTGCCCACCTCTTGGGTGGTGAAGGCAGCCGAAAGTTGATGTGTGGAGCAGCATTTTGCAGAGAGAGCATAAGTAGCTTTTTCATTCTGCGTTTGTTTTTGGTGATAGCCGTTGCCTTTGTGTTGGTTAGGAGGCTGGCCATAATGGCATCTACACTGACCTGTGGTGCCTTGTGTTGGGATCATGAGGCCTCACCAGGCTGGGGAAGCAAATTCCAGGGCTTCCTGCTGGAGTGTGAGAAATCCAGGTTTTCAGTGGTTTCTCACCATTGCACTAATCTGCCTTCGTCGAGGGAATTCATGATTGCTATTGAAATATCAGGGTCTTGAGTGACAGTTCACTCTACCAGCTTTGACTCACTCTCCTGAGACCAAAATGTCATGGATTCTTTCCTGTAGCCATGTAAAATACTTCTGTTGGCTTCCACTTTCAGCAGTCGAGCAAAATGGTTGTAGTTGTTTGGGGATTGCAGTATTCCCTGGATTGTGTTCCCGTCAACACTCCTGAAGGTGGGCCACGAAGCTTTATGAAATATCCATCTTGGTTTCAGGAGTGAGACAACTATTGACACCTCAATCCCTACATGTACAACGTTGGGTCAGTGTTGTGAGTGGGGAAAGTTCTAAGGAGCAGGTGAGCGGCTGTCCTTTGCTGTCACCGGCTGTGAAACAGAGGTCCGGTGAATATTCCTTCTGCTAGTGGGCAAAGAAAAAGGTGCCCGGCTGTTAGGCATCATAGATAAAATGGATATTGGAGGCGAATGCCTGGTCTTCTAGTTGTTAGCCCGCTTAATCTACTTTTTGGTGATCCCACATTTGGCAGTGGCTGCTGAAATCGCCAATGCAGATGGCTAGGTGGTAGGGCAATGGTTGGCCATGTCTTCGTTGGGGACTTGTAAACATTCACAATGATCAGCTTGCCCACTCTGATTGTAATGGAGAATGGTGAACTGTATGCGTGTGAGATTTCTTTAGCTTTGGTAATCAGGTCGGCCCAGATGTAAGTGGCCATACCGTATGTTGCATGGTCCTCTTCTTTGGCCTCCTTATCTCGAGAGACAATGGGTAAGCGCCTGGAGGTGGTCAGTGGTGTGTGGAGCAGCGCCTGGAGTGGCTATAAAGGCCAATTCTAGAGTGACAGGCTCTTCCACAGGTGCTGCAGAAAAATTTGTTTGTCGGGGCTGTTACACAGTTGGCTCTCCCCTTGCGCTTTTGTCTTTTTTCCTGCCAACTGCTAAGTCTCTTCGACTCGCCACACTTTAGCCCCGCCTTTATGGCTGCCCGCCAGCTCTGGCGAACGCTGGCAACTGACTCCCACGACTTGTGATCAATGTCACAGGACTTCATGTCGCGTTTGCAGAGGTCTTTAAAGCGGAGACATGGACGGCCGGTGGGTCTGATACCAGTGGCGAGCTCGCTGTACAATGTGTCTTTGGGGATCCTGCCACCTTCCATGCGGCTCACACGGCCAAGCCATCTCAAGCGCCGCTGACTCAGTAGTGTGTATCAGCTGGGGATGTTGGCCGCCTCGAGGACTTCTGTGTTGGAGATACGGTACTGCCACCTGATGCTAAGTATTCTCCGGAGGCAGCGAAGATGGAATGAACTGAGACGTCGCTCTTGGCTGACATACGTTGTCCAGGCCTTGCTGCCATAGAGCAAGGTACTGAGGACACAGGCTTGATACACTCGGACTTTTGTGTTCCGTGTCAGTGCGCCATTTTCCCACACTCTCTTGGCTAGTCTGGACATAGCAGTGGAAGCCTTTCCCATGCGCTTGTTGATTTCTGCATCTGGAGACAGGTTACTGGTGATAGTTGAGCCTAGGTAGGTGAACTCTTGAACCACTTCCAGAGCGTGGTTGCCAATATTGATGGATGGAGCATTTCTGACGTCCTGCCCCATGATGTTCGTTTTCTTGAGTCTGATGGTTAGGCCAAATTCATTGCAGGTATTGGTACGCTATCATATGGAATCCATGAATCTGCATAAGGTATGGGTTCGGTTCTGGTAGATGGGTTTCTTGGAGAGCAAGAATGTCGATCATTTGGATTCTAAGCTGCCTTGACAAGATCTCACACTTCGCTCTAGATAGGCCTTCAACACTGAGTTGATAAATCCAGAGTGCTGGACCAAGTATTTGGTTGGCTGGTCTTGAAAGAGATCTTTGGTTACATGTTCGATGCTTTCACACTTTTCAGACGGGAATCACTTTCAGGCATTCAGTCGTCTGATGGTATTAGCTGGAAAGTTTCAATGAATTGGCACACACAGGGAGTCCATGTGTAGGTTGTCATCAACTCCCCAACTTTAACATTTCATGAACATATTGGAACCCTGTGTGAATCCTGTAATATCTGTTATGAATGGCTGAAAATTCTGTGATACAGCAAAAATGCTGGATTGTAAAGGATAGGTCATGTCTAATGAACATAAATGACTTTTTTAAAGGAAGTAACTAAAGTATTAGACAGGGGAATATCTATGGCTGTAGGTTATATACACTTCCAGAAGGCTTTCACATATGAGATTGTTAGCTGAAATTAAAGCTCATGGAATTGAAGGCAAGTTATTTACCAAGATGTTATTACATAAAATTAAGGCTCATGGGATTAGGAGTAATAAATTTGCAAAGATTGATGATTGGTTAGGGACAGAAAACAGAAAGTGGAAATAAACAGGTAATTTCCGGGTTGGTAGGTTGTAACTAGTGGGGTGCCACAAGGATCTGTGCTTGGGCCTCAACTATTTACAATCTATATCAGTGACTTAGATGAGGGGATTGAGTGTAATAGGCCCAAATTTGCTGATGATACAAAGTTAGGTGGGAAGGTAATCTGTGAGGATGACAAAAAGAGGCTGCAAAAAGATTTAGACAGGTTAAATGAGTGGGCAAGAATGTGGCAGATGGACCATAATGTGGAGAAATATGAAGTTATCCGCTTTGGTTAAAAAAAAGCTTAATATTATAAATAGTGAGGAACTGGGAAATGTTGGTATTCAGAGGGATCTGGTGCCCTTGTACATGAATCTAAGAACATAAGAATAGGAGTAGCAGTAGACCGTATGGCCCCTCAAGCCTGTTCTGCCATTCAATACTAATCACTGAAAGTTAACATGCAGTTACAGCAAGCAATTAGGAAAGCAAAGGTAAGGAGTACACGGGTTAAGACGTCTTACTGCAATTGTATAGAGCCTTGGCGAGACTGCACCTGGAGCATTGTGTCCAGTTTTGGTCTCCTTAACATAAGGAAGGATATACTTGCCTCAGAGGGAGTGCAGCGAAGGTTCACCAGACTGATTACTGATTGAGGGGATTGTCTTGTGAGGAGAAATTTGGTAGACTAGGCCTATTTTTCCTGACGTTTGGAAGAATGAGAGCCATATAAAATTCTTAAGGGGCTTTACAGGGTAGATGCTGGGAAGATGTTTCCTCTGGCTTGGGAATCTCAAACTAGGGATACAGTCTCAGAATAAAGGGTTGGCCTTTGGAATTCTCTGCCACAGGAAGCTGTGGATGATCAGTCATTGAGTATATTCGTCAGAAATTGACAGATTTTTGAGTACCAAAGAAATTAAGGGATTTGGGGATAGTGTGGGAAGGTGTAGCTGAGGTAGAAGATCAGCCATGATGTTGAATGTTGAACCTGAAAGGGCAGCAGGCTCAAGGGGCTCAGTGGCCTATTCCTGCATCTATTTTTTGTGTTCTTATGACTGGAGATTGGCTAGGCAGTAGAGGACAGTGTTATGACCAGCTAAGGATGGGGTCTAGGGCTATCCTCTCAGCCTATTCCTGGTTTGGCTGTAACAGGGTTTAATTTTTAAAACACTATGTTTTGAGCTTCCCCTCTGTGAATCCTTGCTCACTGCTCATTAATTGTAATGGTAAAGAAATCAACCAGACAGGGTTTCTTATATTTAAACAAGGAAGGTGTAAGTTTATTAACCTTAAAACCCTAATTCAGTTAGAACTACTAAAAATACGCAATGCGACCACGCTAGCATGCATACACGATAAACACAGACGCAAATAGAGACAGAGGAGGAGAAAGAGTTAAAGAGGAGAGGGTTGAAGTAATATGGAGTTCAGTTACTCGTTTTGGGATTTGATATAAAGCCTTTGATTGCAGTTAAGTCTTGCAGTTCTCATTGGGGCCCAGTGCACACTTTCACTTATTTAGGTGATACCAGAAAGCTGCAGGAGTCTTCTCTCTTGAGGCTGGAGTTACTTCCGTGGGTCCCTGGAACCTTGTGGGAGAGAGAGGGAGAGAGAGAGACAGAGATAGATGTTCTCTTCAAGTTCAGTTGCAGTCTGTTCTCTTTCTGTGAGGCACAATTCAAAAAACTCCAAGCTGGCCAGCAGGTTAGTCATGTGACTAGCTCCTTATTTGGAACAACTTCCCTGGCGAAGTTTGTGCATTTTAAAGCTTACTAGATGCACTCGGTGAGGAGTGGGGGGCGGGGGTGCGGGGGTGTGGTGGTGGGGTGCCGTCTCATAAATAGACAAAATGTGGATCATCACGGTTGCCCAGACCAATCTTGTTAATAGAATCAGTGGGCACTTCCATTGTCTCTCTTATTCGACTGTCTTATAGAATGCAAATGTGCAGCCATATTTTCAGCCACTGCTCTGGTCTCGTTAAACAAGTTATTTCAAATCCAGTAACAGTTCAAAATGTTCCATATGATGAAATTAGTATGTCCCATTTTGGTAGGTGTGGTTTTCATCACAACAGAGAGTAGAAATAATGGGTACGTACTCGAATTGGAAGGAGATGACTAGTGGTACACCTCAAGGGTTTGTGGAGCCTCAACTATTCACTATATTTAATAATGACTTAGATAATGCAATAGAGAGCCATATATATAAGTTTGTCAATGATACAAAGATTGGTGGTATAGTAAGTGTAGATGGAAGCATAAAATTACAAAGAGACATCGCGAGATTAAGTGAACGGGCACAATTGTTACAGACAGATTTTACACAGGTAAATGTGAGAATATCCACTTTAGAACAATAAAAAGGTTAGATCAGAGTATTATTTAAATTGTGAAAAGCTAGGAGCACTGGAGGTGCAAAGAGATTTAGGGATCTATGCACGCAGCACTAAAATGTCGTGGTCAGGTACAAAAAAATAATCAAAATGGCTAATGGAATATTAGCCTTTAGAACTAGAAGACTAGAATTTAAAAGGTTTTGTTATGCAAAGCCCTGGTTAGATCACATCTGGAGTGCTGTCCACAGCTCTGGACATTTCTCTTAAAAAGGATATATTGCCCTTGGAAGGGGTGCAGTGCAGATTCACCTGAATGTCATCAGATTATAGTATGAGAAGATATTGTATAAACTAGGCTTGTATTCCTTTGAAGTAGAAGGTTAAGAGATGATTTGATTGACGCTCTTAGGATTTGAAAGGAATTGATCGGGTAGATGGAGAGAAACTTTTTTCACTGATCTGGGAGGCGAGGACAAGGGGACATGACTTTAAAATTAGAACCAGGCCATTCAGGAGAGAAGTTAAGAAACACTTCTTCACACAAAGGGTGGTAGAAGTGTGGGCCTTTCTCCTCGAAGAAGCAGTAGATGTGAGCTCAATCAATATTTTAAATCTGAGATAGGCAGAATATCTATAAGTGGCAGGAGGCAGAGGGTAATGGTCGAGGGCTATTTTTGCGATTGGAAGCCTGTGTACCACAGGTGTACCACAGGGATTGGTACTGGGACCCTTGCTGTTTGTAGTGTACATTAATGATTTAGACATGAATATAGGAGGTATGATCAGTAAGTTCGCAGATGACATGAAAATTGGTGGTGTCGTAAATAGTGAGGGGGAAAGCCTTAGATTACAGGACGATATAGATGGGCTGGTAAGATGGGCGGAGCAGTGGCAAATGTAATCTAATCCTGTTAAGTGTGAAGTGATGCATTTTGGGAGGACTAACAAGGTAAGGGAATATACAATCGATGGTAGGACCCTAGGAAGTACAGAGGGTCAGAGAGGCCTTGGTGTACTTGTCCATAGATCACTGAAGGCAGCAGCACAGGTAGATAAGGTGGTTAAGAAGGCATATGGGAAACTTGCCTTTACCAGCCGAGGCATTAGGACCTGGTGGTAACTCTGGGCTGGATGGACACATGGTGCGCACTAGGGCCGGAAGTAACGCTGGGCTAGGTAGACATCTGGCAGGTGTTAGGAGCTGGTGGTAACTCTGGGATGAACGGATTATCGCCGAGCACTCGGACCTGGTGGTAATTGTGGGTTGAATGGACACTTGATGGGTGTTAGGACCCAGCCGTAACTCTGGAATGGACGGATCCTCAGTGGGCGCTAGGACCCAGCTGTAATTCCGGGCTGAACGGACACTCAGTGGGCGCTAGGACCCAGCTGTAATTCCGGGCTGAACGGACACACAGTGGGCGCTAGGACCCAGCTGTAATTCCGGGCTGAACGGACACTCAGTGGGCGCTAGGACCCAGCTGTAATTCCGGGCTGAACGGACACACAGTGGGCGCTAGGACCCGGGCTGGTTCCGGCTTCTTCCTTGTGCTGCAAATGGAGGTGGATGAGGAGCGGGTGTCGAGCGTAGAAAGCCGGAGCGGCCGGGTGCTGAGGTGAAGGTCCGGGGGCCACGGGCAGGGGGACCGGGAGAGAGGAGAGCAGCGCCGGGCTGGGGACTGCATGTGTATCCGATGCTGGATAAGGGGGTGCTGGGCCTGGGGACTCCTCCAGCTCGGACCCGGGAAAGGAGAGTTCGAGCCAGGCCTGAGCTCCCGGGGATTCCCGGGCCGGACTGGACTCTACTTAAAAGGGCAACTAAACCCTGCCAGCTGCGAATGGGCCCCACAGGTGGACCTCTGGGTGGTTGTGATATTGGGGAAGCAGTTGCTAGGTAGAGGGCAAGGGTGAAAAGGCAGGGGATAAGAGCTAAGGGCAGGACACCAGGATTAAAATCTGTTTATAAAGTTGTTCCGTTGCTTTACTGTCCAGGCTGCTGGAAAAGTAGATGGAGTTCCACAATTGGAAGTAAAATCTGCCTTGTTAAGTGTGGGATTTGAGATCCTGTGTCGCCAAAGCTGACCAGATGATAGTTTTCAGTCACTTTTCATTAGCAGTTATAGAAATATCAGTACCTGTCCCTCAAAGTCCTCACTGCCCAGTTTTAGCATTGGCAGAGGACAGTGACAGATGGTAAAACATCTTTGGTTTTGCAATATGTTACTCCTGAGTTTAGCTGATGAGTTTAGGGGGTTGTATTTAATCTGTGGTGTCCCTTTGAGGCTCCTGCTCAGGTGTTCCCCGTGGCGTAGTGGTGTAAATGCTGGTAATAGAGATTATAATTCTGGCGCCAGATCAGAAGAACCTAGCACTGGCTTTTGTTTTCTTGTTTTGTACATGTGATTGACAAATGCATCATACTTCCTCACTATTCTCTGACTTGGCTATAGTTAGGTTGGTATCCTGGAATTGTTTTCAAAGAACTATTTAGTTTGGTTGTTTATCTCTTAAATTGAAGAAGTCAGGAAGGAGATAGTCCAGAATGCATAATCTGATAGAAGGAATGGATATGATGAGCTATTCTTCCTCTGTCTCTTTCTCCCTCTCATTATTTCGCAAAACTGCTATGTTAGCCTTAGTTCAGGAGTCAATCGCCTTCTCTTCTCTGAGTCACAGGGTTGTGGGTTCTGGACCTGAGTAAATTAATTGGCTATGAAGTTTTGGGATCTTATAAGGACATGAAAGGTGCTACATGAATGTAACTTCTTTTGTTCTTTCATGTAACAACATATGGACCTGCTCACTCAACAAAGTGTGGGAGATAAAGACATGTTATCAGAGACTTGCAAATGAAACGGTTGCCACAAACATACTGTACACATGTCACAAAAAGGGACAAATCTATGCTTCATCAAGTAGGTGGCTAAAATCTGTAGACTTTTTCTTATGCCCCTTTTACAGCTCTGAGGAACTGTTTGCGGCACGATCCCGGGATCACAAAATTCCCCAGCGGACCCATGGCCAGAAAGACTTCATCCCGGATCATTCTGAAGAGCAGGCGGAGCAACTGCGGGTGTGTCGAGAGGAGCAGCGGCAGCTCCTGTCTGAAGAGAGAGTGGAACGACTGTAAGAACTGCTGCTAATTAATCAGAAATATTGGGGGTTGAAATTCACCTGAGCTGGAGTGGACAGCAGCTGCCAGAAGTCAGTGCTCTGCAGCACATGTGACTGGCCCACCACTTCAGTAACAGTACCTCAAACACACAGGCACGTGCTGAAAGCAGGCAGGAAAGGACCAGCAGGCGAAGCTTCTCTTTTGTGGGAGTGTAGTACAGTCTTCTCGTGTTGACATTGAGAATACACTGATCAGACTGTCCCTCAGTCTTTGGTCCATTACTAAGTGTGCTAATCTCAGTTATTTTGTGCCTTGCTTCTATGAGGGCTTACTGTTTCAACCTATTAGTAAGTCATAACTAATGCTTCTAATGCCCACTTCACATTTATATAAATATTTTAGTTCGGGTGTAAGTTAATTAAAGATTAAAACTATTCCTCTACACTGTCCCTCAAAAACTCCCAGGACAGGTACAGCATAGGTTAGGTGCAGAGTGAAGCTCTTTCTAAGTACTCCATCAAAGTAGTGCAATAACAGAAATAGCACAGATTAAATGCTGAGTCAGGCCAATTGTCGGGGGATGATACTGATCGGCAGACTTTCCCTGGACTCAGCACCAGCTAATAACTCTAGTGACAGTCGAGGGCTTAGTACAGTCTGATACTTAGACTATGGGACTTTATAAATGCAGAGGACTATTTGGTTAATAATGTGTTCTCCATTCCCTGAACCAGCAGATTTGCATTGACTATATTGCGGTGTTTTGCTTTGTGGGAAGTAGTTGCATAAAGTTTTTCTCTTCATTTCATCCAGAGGAAGTCTGATAAAAGCAGAGTGGAAACCTCAGGACAGCATAGTAGAGCTGAAATCCAATGCAGTGAGTTTCCCTTTGTTGCAGTTCCTAAAGCAGTTTGCTCTTGACAGAACCTTTAACTTCAGAGACATTTTACTTGCTTTAACCACCAGTCACACAAGTTTCAGCAAAAACAGATCCTTCCATCAGCTCATCCACCCTGTTGTGAAGCTCAGAGGAGTGGAATCACATTTGTAACAAACTCATTAACCTGTCTACATGTGATTCTATGGGACATCATTTAACAATGGTGATAAAAATAAATTGGTTAACTGTTTTAATTAACATACACAAGAAGGTGGGAAGGCATTCATTACGAACTGGCGTACAGCCCAATTTCACCTTTTTAGTGCCTCTTCTTTGTTTCACATGATAAGAATTTGATTGCCAAAACTCAAGCCCAGTATAGTGTTGTGGTGGAAACAAATTTGTTGCATTTGACCTGATGGTGCCTCTCATGAATCTGTAATCTCCACAATCTACCAGCATTTTAGTCAGCTGCGAGACTCAGCTGAAAAGTCCCATTCACCAAATCTCACCAGGGATCATTCCACCTTGCTGGTTGTGTTAGCACTCTCACCTCTGAGTCAGAACGTCATGTGTTCAAGTCCCATTCCAGAGACTTGAGCACATAATCAGGGCTGACACTCCAATGTGGAGTGCTGGATTGTCAGAGGTACCATTTTTTGGATGAGATGTTAAACCGAGGTCCCATCTTCCCTCTCAGGTGGACATAACTGACCCCACAACACTATTTAAAGCAGAGCAGGGGAATTCTCCCCCAGTGTCCTGGCTAATATTTGTAACTCAATCAACATCACTGAAACAGATGATTTCATCATTTAACTCACTGCTGTTTGTGGGAGCTTGCTGTGCGCTAATTGCTTCCTGACGCGCTTCCTATATTACAACAGTGACTCCACTTCATTGGCTGTAAAGTGCTTTGGGACATCCTGAGATAGTTATAGGCATGAAAAAATGCCAGTTCTTTCTTTCTAATGTTCAGTAACTGAAGTTCATTGCAATGATTTTATCATTGGTATTTAGTGTAACTGCAGCATGTCTCCTTTGTTGTCTGTATTGCATCTTCCCCCTCCACTTCCTTTCTTGATACTACACAGGGGAAATTCTGGCATACCATGGGACACGTGGAACATGGGAAACAACTGCTGTACCCTGAGGAAGCACTGTACCTTCTTGAGTGTGTGAGTACATAAAGCTGTAAGACCTGTTATATTAAAACAAGTGCTGTACTGAGGAATTTTAAATTCATGCTTGGGAGTTATTTGCACAATCTTTATTGCAGAAGCTAGTCAGTTCCTGAACTTTACCAGATCAGGAATGCTATCAAGTTTGATTCCAATTCTGTTTGAGAGGGCTGCAGTTTGGCCGGGAGTTGTGGTGGGTAGGAGGGGGTGGCAGTTGTTGGAATTGGTGTGGACGATGGAGGGATGTATTCGCTTCCTGCTGATTGCTACCCTGTTTATCTCTGACAGAAAGAGCGTGTGGTGTGTATGGCAAATCTCATTGGCGCTTGCTGTTTAGGCTCTCTGATGAAGAGTGACTTCTTTTGTGAGGTATTGGCAGGTGTCTGAAGTACCCCTGTAAAAGACAACACCTTTTTGGGAGAGGAAAACAAAAAAATCAGAAAATGCCTGCCCAGCGTGCAGGTTGTTTCTCGGCTTCCTCTCCTCAGACCATGTACATTGTCCTCCAGCTTTATCTTTCAGCTGTTGATGTGCACCGTCAGTGTATTCGAACAGTCTGTTTGGAGGAAGCATGATTCCCCAGGGTGAAGTTGGGCATTGCCTGTTCTCTTGTCTCCAGTGGCCTGGCCAGCTGTAAGTACACAGGTTTGAGTGACCAGTAATCTGTTGACTTAAACCTGCAGCTTTCCATCTCCCCGCTTGGTTACCTGGAACAATCGGGTCTCCCTGGGTGAGAACTTTACCTCTAGGTCTGTCCAGATGTTTGGCTGGGTGACTATCCAGAGGCCCCTGATTTAACCCCAAAGAAGAACAACCAGGCTTTGCAAAACAAACTTTCCACTTGGCCCAAGTAAATAGTTTTGAGAGGGGGGAATATATCTGAGCGTGCGATTTGTTAATTACAGACGTCAGTTATCTGGATTTGGCTGGGCCAGGAATTAAAGTCTGGAGCTTCTCCCCTATTTTCTTTTAGTTGTCCTCGGTGTTTGATACATGTGGAGGTCATGTTTAATTATTTCCAAACCAAACTATCGTGAAACGCACATCATGAAGTTTCCATTTTCCCAATACGGAGTGCTCACTCTCTCCGTTTGCGTGCTTATCACTTTCCTGCCCCCGAGGGGGAAGTGTGGACAAAGGTTTGCAAGAGAAGGCATTCAGGGTCCCTGTGAGCAAGGTTACTGCTGGGGTTTAACCAGCTGCAACTGGGCAGTTTAACAGTTAAGCTCCTTGCACCGTTAAAGACCACACCCCCCCCCCCCGGCCCCGCAGGTTGGTTGATGAATCAGCAACAGGACCCTGGATAGTAGGCCTGCCTTGACAAGTATAGAACATTAATTTTTCCCCAGGCCAGCGCCACAGTTTCTTTCAAGCTCTTTGCTGTTCTGTTTCGTGTGTATTGGGAAGTGTAAACGTAGAAATCTAGAGATGTTGCTTAGGGAAGTTATTCCAAACTTGCCAGCAGGGGCCACTTGCATGATGCGTTGAAGACTTTGAGCTTGGATTTGAACTCCTGGCGGGAGTTGTGCGTGCCAGAGCCTATGGGAAGTTGCCTTGTCCTCCACAGTGTGAGGCCCAGTGGGATTTTAACTCCTAAGCTGTGCTTACATGTGCCACATCAGTCTCCTGGCTGAAACCTCTGCAAAGAGCCAGATGGCTGGTGGGTAGGGGTGGCAATTCGGGTGCCAGGAGGGCATCACCAGCGATCTTCAGGAACACTCCCAGGTAAGTGGTCTGGAGGGTGTTGGTGGAGGGAAACAGGGGATTGCTTCTGCAGCCTCGATTCGGACTCCTGCTCATCCCAGCCTACAAGGAAACCAAGAAAAAAATTTACTTGACTTTTTTGGCCTCTTGTGATATTGCTTCTGTTTGGCACCAGGTTGGCCTGGTGGGGAATCCATGACTACTTCACTCACATACCTTGGGTTAGAATTGCAGTAACCCCCTCCCGTAGATGTCATCAGAATTCGATCTGCAAATTCAAAGAAGGACCCTATTGCTGTCCAATACCTGTCCCCCTCGGATATTCAAAAAGAGCATGTTAAAATTCCAACCTGTGGACAGGCAGCGGGTTAGTCGCTGCGACCAGTTTAACTGCCCGCTGTGCATGGAGGATTAAAATTGCCCCTTTACTTTATATTGTAGTTTTGAGTCCATCTGGCCCTTGTGTATAAGAAGCGTCTTCTCATCCTGCCATTATACTAAACTAACGCTAAAGTTACCTGTTTTCTATAGTTACTTTATCTATAAGGCCTCCTGTTTGTGTAAATACTTAACTGCAGTTTACCTGCCTTCCAGGGGACCATTCAGATATATTACAGAGAGCTGCCACTGTCCATTCAGGAATCGTACGAGATTTTACTGTCTGCTAGAACCATTCCATTGGAACAGTACCAGGTACTGGAAGTGACCTGATTTCTAACACTAACTTTGGGTTATGGGTGTATCTGATTCCACGGTGGACAATACAACGAGCCCTGTCAGCCAGAGTGCCCAACTCAAATCATCTGCGGCATCAGCTGATTTCTTTTTTTGTGCCATTGATTTTTTTAGTCCAAGTACTAGACCAGTAGCTGTCGGTGTGAAAGAATTGCAGTGCAGGGCGGAGCCTTGTAATGCAGGGCTCTTCTGACTCTAAGCGGCACTCTGACTGATACCATTTCCCCCACTGCACATTTTCCATTATGAGCACTGTTACGGACAGGTGGAAAGGGGTGTGGGTTGTTCCCACTGTTCACCTCCCAGCTGACTGCAATCGTGTTTTGTTTAAAATGATGCTTTAGCCCTGTGTGCCTTTAGGGTCAAATAAACAGACAAAAGACAGGTTTTCTCATGGGTTTAAAAAAAAGATTTATTTTTAAACAAATCCCAAAATGATCGCAACTTCAGTCTCGCACCCATTCACCCACACAAACGTATACAAGAATAGATAGGTAGATAGAAAAGGTTCAGAGGTAGTTTAACTTCCTAAGTGAGGTAAGTGTTCATGGTTTACAGAAGATTATTGAGTCTTCTGGGGAGGAAAAGTCTTTTAAAAAAAATTTGCAGACCTGATTACTCGCAGTCTTGAACTTGCGGAGGTATTGTAGAGTTCCAGTGGTTGTAATATAGCCAAAGCTGGTGGTGTGTAGTTTGTAACCGACACAGATGGTTAGTCTCAAAGACACTTTCTGATGTCTCTGCTGTGGTGGCTGTTCTTGTTCAGCAGAGTTCTTTGTTTTGCCTGCTGGATCCTTCTCACAGGCTTTCTGTCTTGTTGGCTTGATCTCTCCTTTCTCTCTCCAGAGAGCTACCTTTTACGGTAAAAATCTCTCTCATTAGCTTCTGTTAGGAGATGCAAGGCCCTCTCCCCTGTTGTGACCACACAATGGGCCAAGCTATAATTGTGGCCATCAGTTGAATTGTTTTGATGGGAATCATTCTGTTATGATGTTGCTGCTTCACACTTTTCATCTTGATATAGCCATGAGCCAGGCAGTCTCCAGCATCCCCTGCTAATCTAGTCATGTTGATCAGAGTCATTAATATGTTATAGCTCCTTTCACTTTCAAAGGGGTTCTCCCCAGAGCTATTTCAGACAAGGTTAACGAGCATTGTCCTTACAGACGAGTTCGTAGATTTCCAGTAGCCGAGGGCTCACATGGCCACTACTCCATTTTTACTGTGTATAAGTATCTATGTTCTTGTGATTGTGTTTAGCAGTTGGCTTTTTAAGTTCATAATTATTTGATTTCATTGTTTATTTCATCACAGTTTCTTCCGTGCACGACAGCAGACATCAAAGCAATGCAAATAGATATTCCTCTGGTAGCAAAAAGAGTGCAGTGCAGCATTTCAGCTTACTGCAGAGGTCCCATTGGCACTTTGAACAGTACCTGCACAAATAAACCATTACTCACCACACACCACCAACACTCACCCTCACATTGAGGCTGAGCTGTGCTCAATCACTTTATTTTGAGAAATGATAAAGATTTTGTTCTGCTGTTGAGAAGTATGATAAAACAGACTGCGTTTACTCCTTGCTAGGTACAGCTTGGTGGCCCTTATTCTTGTGTATAAAATAAAAACAGAAAGTGCTGGAAATGCTCAGCAGGTCTGGCAGCATCTGTGGAGAGAGAAACAGAGTTCTGGAGAAGAGTCATATCCGACTCGAAATGTCAACTCTTTTTCTCTCTCCACAGATGCTGCCAGACCTGCTGAGCATTTTCAGCACTTTCTGTATTTATTTCAGATTTCCAGCATCCGCAGTATTTGGCTATTATCATTCTTGTGTGTTGACTGTGAGTGTCAAAAGGCTATTTGAGTGTGGGGAGCGTCACCGTTCAGTTTGCTTGTGTCCTCACCCAGTGTCCTCATTCACAGGAATCACTGACTGTGATTAGGAGTGAGAATTCTAGTGTTTTTTTTCACTCCCCTCCCTTGCCTAAGAGTGTTGAGGCAAATTGTTAGGACCTTGACTGTTGCCCTGATTGAGATCAACAGACCTCAGCACAGACCAGGGATCGAATGTGGAGTCTAAGCAGGAGCTTTTCAACAAGTAAACTTTTTCACCTTAATGAACTTGATAGAACGATCAATTGTTTGTAAAATACTGGATAGACGTGGAGAGAGAACTAGACTGTGCATGTTAGAAACATTTAACTAATTTCCACAAGAAAATCCTCCCACTCCCTTAGACCAGCCACGGCACTGAGAGATTTTAGTTAATGTGGTGTGAGAGATACAGGTGTAGATTTGATGCCAGTCAATGAAAGAAGTGACCTCTTCTTTTATTAACCGAACAGCATTACCGATTAATGAATGTACCTGCTTTGGAGATACTGACAACAACTTGAGTTAAAATCCTTCTGTTTACATTTAGATTTTGCACAAAGAAATTAGTCCTTGGAATATTTATCCATCTGCTTTGGTGGGATTTGTCACAGCTTCTGATGTTTGTTTAATCCTTTTTTACGTAACACTGGCTGGACATCTGGCAGCATCTGAGTTGCATTTCAGGTCGATACCTTTCGTTGGAACTGGAAAAAGTTAGGGACGAAAGGTCATCGATCTGAAATATTAATTCTGTTTCTCTGTCCCCGGATACTGCCAGACCTGCTGAGGGTTTCCAGCACTTTCTGTTTATATTTCAGATTTCCAGCATCCACAGTATTCTTCTTTTGTGCTGGTTGGAGCTGCTGTTTTGCGATATTCTCTCAAACATTTTTTTCTTTGTTTCTGAAGGTTTACAGCCACTTGAAAAGACTGGGTTATGTTATTATGCGGTTCGATCCCAGGTAAAGGACTTTCTCTGTCAGCATGTCTTTTTCATGCTTGAACTATGCTCCTTTATGTACCTCCCTCACTCACGCTCTTTCTCGCACACACCCTCTCTTCCAAACCTTTGTGACATTATCACAGAAATTTAAATAGAAACTGTGTTGTAAGTGGAGGGTGCACTAACAAAAGCAGGGGAGTTCTCCCCAAGTGTTCTCGGCCAATATTTATCCTTCACCCTCGCGTAAACAGATAGAACATAGAACATAGAAAAATACAGCACAGAACAGGCCCTTCGGCCCACGACGTTGTGCCGATCCTTTGTCCTCTGTCAAGGACAATTTAATCTATACCCCATCATTCTCCTTTATCCATATACCTATCTAAAAGCCGTTTGAAAGTCCCTAAAGTTTCTGACTCAACAACTTCCCCAGGCAAGGCATTCCATGCCCCGACCACTCTCTGGGTAAAGAACCTTCCCCTGACATCCCCCTTATATCTCCCACCCTTCACCTTAAATTTATGACCCCTTGTAACGCTTTGCTCCACCCGGGGAAAAAGTTTCTGACTGTCTACCCTATCTATTCCCCTGATCATCTTATAAACCTCTATCATGTCACCCCTCATCCTTCTCCGTTCTAATGAGAAGAGGCCTAGAATGTTCAGCCTTTCCTCGTAAGACTTATTCTCCATTCCAGGCAACATCCTGGTAAATCTCCTCTGCACCCTCTCCAAGGCCTCCACATCCTTCCTAAAATGAGGCGACCAGAACTGCACACAGTACTCCAAATGAGGCCTTACCAAGGTCCTGTACAGCTGCATCATCACCTCACGGCTCTTAAATTCAATCCCTCTGCTAATGAACGCTAACACCCCATATGCCTTCTTCACAGCCCTATCCACTTGAGTTGCAACTTTCAACGATCTATGCACATAGACCCCAAGGTCTCTCTGCTCCTCCACATGCCCAAGAACCCTACCGTTAACCCAGTATTTTGCATTCGTGTTTGTCCTTCCAAAATGGACGACCTCACACTTTTCAGGGTTAAACTCCATCTGCCACTTTTCAGCCCAGCACTGCAACCTATCCAAGTCCCTTTGCAGACGACAATAGCCCTCCTCGGTATCCACAACTCCACCAACCTTTGTATCATCTGCAAATTTACTGACCCACCCTTCGACTTCCTCATCCAAGTCGTTAATAAAAATCACAAACAGGAGAGGACCCAGAACTGATCCCTGCGGCACGCCACTGGTAACTGGGCTCCAGGCTGAGTATTTACCATCTAAGACCACTCTCTGCCTTCTATCAGTTAGCCAATTCTTAATCCAACTGGCCACATTCCCCACTATCCCATGCCTCCTGACTTTCTCCATAAGTCTACCATGGGGGACCTTATCAAATGCCTTACTAAAATCCATGTACACCACATCCACTGGTTTACCCTCATCCACTTGCTTGGTCACCTGCTCAAAGAATTCAATCAGGCTTGTGAGGCAAGACCTACCCCTCACAAAACCGTGCTGACTGTCCCGAATCAAGCAGTGTCTTTCCAGATGCTCAGAAATCCTATCCCTCAGCACCTTTTCCATCAACTTGCCTACCACCGAAGTAAGACTAACTGGCCTGTAATTCCCAGGGTTGTTCCTATTCCCTTTCTTGAACAGGGGCACAACATTTGCCACCCTCCAATCACCTGGTACCACCCCCGTCAGCAGAGAAGATGAAAAGATCATTGCCAGCGGCTCTGCAATTTCATCCCTTGCTTCCCATAACATCCTTGGATATACCCCGTCAGGCCCGGGAGACTTGTCTATCTTCAAGTTATTCAAAAACCCCAACACATCTTCCCTCCTAACGAGCACTTCCTCGAGCTTACCAGTCTGTTTCACACCGTCCTCTTCAGTAATACACCCCTTCTCATTCGTAAATACCGAAGAGAAGTACTCATTCAAAACCTCACTTATCTCTTCCGGCTCAACACACAGTCTCCCGCTATTGTCCTTGACCGGACCTACGGTCCCCCTAGTCATCCTCATATTTCTGACATACGCGTAAAAGGCCTTGGGGTTTTCTTTTATCCTACCCGCCAAGCATTTTTCATGCCCTCTCTTAGCTCTCCTAATCCCTTTCTTCAGATCCTTCCTGGCCATCTTGTATCCCTCCAGAGCTATGCCTGTGCCCTTTTTCCTCAACTTTATATACGCATCCTTCTTCTTCCTAACAAGACTCTCAACCTCTCTTGTCAACCACGGTTCCCTCACATGACCATCCCTTCCCTGTCTGACAGGGACATGCTTATCAATGGCCCCTACTATCTGCTCCTTGAAAAAGTTCCACATTTCGACCGTGCCCTTCCCTGCCAGCATATGCTCCCAACTTATGCTCCTCAGTTCCTGCCTGACAGCATCATATCTACCCTTCCCCCAATTGTAAACCTTGCCCTGTTGCACATACCTATCCCTCTCCATTACCACAGTGAATGCTACAGAATTGTGATCACTATCTCCAAAGTGCTCGCCCACCAACAGCTCTATCAGATGATCAGGTCATTATCACATTGCTGTTTTTGGGACCTTGCTTTGTGCAAATTGGCTGACGCTTTTCCTACATTACAACATGATTACACCTCAAAAGTACTTCATTGGTTATAAAATGCTTTGACGTTGTGAAGGATGCTATATAAATGAAAGTTTTTTTTAGTACCATTTTCAGTTCCTACGAGCGAAAGCTACATCTGGATACTTCTCGCAGTGACATGGAAAAGCACCACCGTAAGAGGAAGAGGAGTCACAGCCAGCATGGTGCAAGGTACACATTGGGGCAAGGGCTGGGAGGTAGGGTATTGAACAGGCGTTTCAATAATGATACTGCTTTTTAAAATGGGTCACCAGATGAGGATAGTTTCACAAGGGCCAGAATGGCAGTCAGCTGGCTTACCATTCTAGACTTCCTTTGCTGGTTGCATTTTGTGGGCTAGAAGTCAAGGATGTCGATACTGGGCAGTGGAAGGTTTGTTCTAGTTTTATCACTCAGTGTCAGCATCAGGCTCTTGCAGGCCAGGTGCAGTATGGCTGCAAAGCAAAGCTCGCTGCTATGCCAGAAAAGTGCCCTTTCATCCCAGACCACAAACTACAATGCACTCCCTACTGCATTGTAAGAAGTATCGGAAACATGGGAATGGGCGTAAGAAGTTTGGAAATGACAGCACAGGAGAGTCATTAACCTTGTGTGAGTGCTGCGTGAATTCTTCCTGTTTGCCATCTTTAGACTTGGCTGCTGACTGTTTGTCTCACTCTGGAAAGTGTTTTGCAATAAAAGTCATCAAATGACTTTGCTGAGTTAAATAGGGCATTCTAAGGTATTCTCCTGATTTGGTGACTAGAATCATTGTTATGCCAGCCTTCTGACTGATTGGTACCATTTTTTGTCATTGGTAGATAGGAGCAGCTTTATCCCAGTCAGTCACATTTGCCTGGGAGCATGTAACATATTTTCCTAACCATTGCAATGGAGACCTCCGCACTCTTGGACTAGAGTGATAAAAATCAACAGACGTTCCTCTCCTGACCGCTATCTATGCCACCGCTTTCTCCCCACCCCCCCCACTCCCACCCCCCACCCATTCTCTGCGGGTATGATGAGCTTCATTGGTGAATAGCCTGCCAAAACTTACTATCGCTGCTCAGTCACAAAACATGGGCACCAGGTGAGTATCCCAGCGAGTACACCAGAGCAGGGAAAAAAAATCTATTAACTGCTGCTGCTTCTCCTGCTGTTCTCTTGACTTTTGAAGTTTGTGTACAGACGGAGTTCTTCAGCTGTGCGTGGTCTGGCAGGAGTTAGCGCAGCTGGTGGTTGCGTGAGTTCAGCTTTTCAAACAGTCAGATTCAGTAACTGGTCTTTGCAAAAAAAAAAAAAATTTCCCCTCCCATTTCCCCAACCCCCTCCCCCGTTACCAAGCCACTGATTTGCCATCGGCACAAATTCTTCTTGTTTTGCAGACCACATTTTGGAATCTTTCATCCTCATGTGTTTTGTACTGATGGAGACACTCCCTTCCTCTCTCAAGCAAGCAGTTGAGTCAGCCTGGGCTACAGGCCAGTCCTCTTTAAGTGAGCAAGATTGGTGCGTAACATTGAAATCTTGCTTAAAAAAACAAACACGCCCCAACGCTTTGATATCCTGCTGTTGTTTGATGTGGCCGTTCCCTTCAGAAGCTCCACTGATAAGTTAGTGATCCTGAAGGGTGACCTGCTCACTCCCAGTAAGATAAAGAATATTTCATTACTAAATGTGCCGGACAGACCCTCGTTCCGTTGATCAGGACCTTTCTTGTGTAGGTCTTAACTTTGGGTGGCATTTCTTACCGCAGGGCAGAAACGTTTTGTTCCATTGAGTTACAAATTGCCTGAAAGCACATTCACTCAAAGGATATAGGTACACAATGCACTTCTCTTAACTTTCAGACTATTCTGAGTGCCCATCGGTGTCCCAGTTAGTTCAGCAAATGCTGGAATCAACAGTTCAAAGGATTGAAACTTTGAACTAATCTGATCTTGTCCTGGGAAAAGTTGGGAAGTGAGTTCCACCTTTTATATGAACCTTCTAGTGCCTTTCTGCTCATTTGATTGGGGCCTGTCTTCCTGTTTCTTTGCTTCACAAACTGCAGCTAATCCAGAATTCTACAGTCTGAGTGATCTTGTGTACAAACGCCTGCATTCCCATCAATCCCAAGCTCCAAAGTATGTTCTGTGCTGTTCAAGCACCCACATTCCTGTCTTTACCAATCTCTGGGGACTGTGCCATACAAAGACCCAAACTTCAGGGCCTTTCTCCTATAACTATTCATACTCCCCTCCATACTAGGCTCTAGGACCTCCCCTATACAGTAACCCATAAGAGGGTTGTGAGAAGAGCTATTGATATTGCTAACCTTCCTTCTGTTAGCTGAGATTGACACTGTTACCACCTTGGGCCAAAGGAGTCATCAGATAAGACTGGTATTAGAAGTTTGGTATGCTAATTTGAGACTGTAGCCGCTGTATGTTTGCTTATTGTTTCTGTTGTATATTCCTTTTTTTTTGGATAAATATTATGTTAATCCAGGAACTTTTTTGAAACAAACTCTTTCAGATCCAAGAAAAGCCACTCTGACTGGCCTGCAGGGAGAGAGACTGCCTGCAATATTACTGAAGGAGAGCAGCAGTGCAAGGTCGATCAGCAGGATGCCACATGCAAGGCCCTGGAGAAGGACGTTGCTAAACCGGCTCTTGAGCCCCAACAAACCAAAGCAGACAAATTGCAAGAGAGTGAAGAAAGGCCTTCGGGCATCAGTGGGCAACAGGCTGAGCAGGAATGGATGAGCTCATCCCAAGTGTCTGGGAGCTCCATCGCACCTTCCCCTGGGAGCCCAAGGAAGGGTTCGGAGCTCATCAGGAAACCCAGGTGGGACTTTAGCAAGATAAAATTCCCCAATGTCGGACGCGACTGCCCGCAGACCAAGCTTGCAGCACTTGATCCAATGCTCCTGCCGTTAAACGTACTGGGCCGAGCCTCTGACGAAGCTATTTGGCAGCAGAAAATAAACCTGAGGCATGAAAAGTTGTCCCGGAGAGAACGGGAGAGGATGAAGAGAGAAAGCAGGTACAAAGTCGACATCAATAGGGACAAGAGCGTGAGGCAGTGTGCCAACTGGAGGGAATACAAGGAGCTGCTCAGGTGGAAGCGTGCCAGGAATAAAAAGTTGCCCGCCCACCTGTGGAAGGATAAGGTGCAGCCACTTCTTAAACCAGGCCAAATCAGCTCACCAGGTAAGAGGGAGGAAATCTGGGTCATTTGGTAATGCTGTGTCTGCAGAACTCGGACCTGGGTTTCCACAGGGGAGGGGATCTTGTCAGAGAGGTGCAGCACAGAAACAGGCCCTTAGGCCCACCGAGTCTGTGCCGACCAACAGCCACCCATTTTTACTAATCCTACATTAATCCCATATTCCCTACCACATCCCCACCATTCTCCTACCACCTACCTACACTAGGGGCAATTTACAATGGCCAATTTACCTATCAACCCACTGTGGCAGGAAACCGGAGCACCCGGCGGAAACCCACGCAGTCACAGGGTGAACTTGCAAACTCCGCACAGGCAGTACCTTGAACCGAACCCGGGTCGCTGGAGCTGTGAGGCTGCGGTGCTAACCACCGCGACACTATGCCGCTTTAATGCCGGCTTGATATCGATGGCCCAATCCCGGAGAAAGTACGTGCTGACACCATTTCTCTCTGGGAATACACCAATGTTTCAACAAGAGATCAGAACAACTGCCAGCAGAGATTCAGGGATCCCTGTCTTTAGAACAAATACATGAGCCTATCCGATAATGTCCCTTGAATGCTTCGCAATTGTTCTTCGTACTGTTAAGTTGGTGATTTCTTCAGGCCTTCCAAAACCATTTTGAAAAGGAAGAATTGTAATAATATAGTTAACTGGCGGCATACGTCTTGTAACAAAGCCTCTCTCTTCTATTATTTTATTGATTTTCCGATTTAGAGAGATTCAAAGTGAAATTTTAAAAAAGTGAATGTAGAATAGCTTTTGTAAAATTGTGTTCCCCCTTTCTCCTCCCCTGAAAGACTTGTATTCATATAGCATCTTTCAGGAGCTCAGAACATCCCAAACTATTTTACAGTTAATGAGGTACTTTTCAAGTGTAGTCACTGTTGCATTGTAGGAAATGCAGCAGTTGATTTGCTCACAGCAAGCTCCCACAAGCAGCAATCGGGTAATCTAATCACCTGTTTTAATGAGGTTGGTTGAGAGATAAATATTGAGTAGCAGACCAGGGACATCTTCCCTGCTCTGCTTCAAACCAGTGCCATGGGATCTTTTGCATCCACCTGAGAGGGCAGATTGGATCTCAATTTAACGACTCATCCGAAAGACTGCACCTCCGACAGTACTCTCTCAGTACTGTGCTGGAGTGTCACTCTAGATTATAGGCTGAAGTCTCTGAGTAGGACCTTAATCTACAACCTTGTGACTCAGATGAGAGTGTTGCCATGGAACCACAGCTTGCACTGAAGGTGCTGATTCATGCTGGAGTAAGTTTCTTGGGCACTGGTGCCTTGCCTCAATGACCATTTATTTTTGGACCATTTTAATTTTTGTGAACAAGCCCCAGCCAAGATGGTTGCCAAGCAACTTCCTCCCAGGTCTCTGTTAGCGCTGCGCTGTACAGCAAAGAATTGTGGGAGAATGGTCCTGGAACTGAATTAATCTGCAATTTCACTCTCTTCCTGTGTGACCAGGTACTTTTCAAGAGAGGAATTCCAACAGTGTATGGGCTGACTTTTCCTGGTTCCGAGGAGGCGGGTTTGGAGATGGAGAGGACAGGAAAGTAGCGGGAGCCTCTGTTGGGACTGCTGCCCTGTGCTGTCCCACCTCCAGGCAAGTTTCCCAGGGGTGGCCTGCCACAGGAATCGGCAACCCACTCCATGGAGATGACAGCCAATCAAGGCAATTAAGGTCCCACTTAAGGACCATTTTCCCACACTGATGGAATTTTCCCAGCATTGCATGGGCCTCTGCCTGAGTCTGGAGCCCGGCAATGATTTGGAGGCGGCGGAGATTGCTGTCCACGTCCCTATGACGGAGCCGCAAGGCTGACCGGCTACAGCCACAACCAAAATCATTCTTGTGCTGGGTTTCCCCCTCCACACTAATGGCCCTAACATCTCTGGGCCTTCTTCGTCATGGCACCTACTGCAGCCTTTCAAGAGTGGCTTTGTTTTGAAGCACCCTAGCATTCGCCTTTTGCCTCAGCAACACCACCTCTCCGAGTGGGGCTCCAGATCAGCTAGTCCCGCAGGCCGTCCCATTGGGTCTCCTGCATCAATGTTTTGTCTATTGGCCTTAATTGGATGGCGAATGCAGAGGTGCCCAATTAGGAGGCCGCCTCATGTAACGTTGCACTGGCGGGTGCGCTGCTGAAATGCACAGGCTTAGGACCCGCATATGGTCTCAACATCGAGTTCCCAATGCCTGAGGGGAAAATTCCATGCTTTATGTCTATTGTTGGTATTCCATTACCACAGTGATTGTCAATGCAGAATGTGGTGTGGCCACGTTCTGAGTTTTATGCCTGAAAGCAAACTGGTTTCTTTTAAACTATCAACTTGACACAAATGGTAGCACCTGACCTCTACTTCAGTACTTGAACCCACAACTTTCTGAAGGAGTGCTACATTGTTAAAGGTGCTTTTGAAGATGTGACATTAAACCAGCTTTACTCTGTGCTGTGATTGAAAAGTTATAATTGTAAAACAGGGTTGCTGTTCTGGAAGGATGAGGTAGCAATGGACTGAATGGCCTTTATCATCCAAACTATGTTTTGAAAACATCCCCTGCATACAGCGTCTGTTTTAAATTAATGGATTTTGATTTCCCAGGCACATTGAAAAAGCCACAACAAAACTTGATGAAGCCACTGGGAGGGAACATAACATTTCTATAATCTGAGATACATAAAATGACCATTAAGACTGCTTTGCGTGCTGTGCAGCCACATGCTACTGAAGCTCAGTCATGTGAGATATCAAAGATAACCACAGCTAAAAATCGCCAAAATATTTCTCAACCGGCTGTGTAACCCAAATTAATGCCAGTCAGAGAGCCATCATAACCCATAAAAGAATGCCAGTCAAAAGATATATTGCAGTTCTTGAGGGCGTGGTGATTGTTAGTTATGGCTCAGTTGGATATCAATGGTAGATATCTCGAGTGCTGGGATTACTCTGTGGAGATTACCTGGTCACAGTGAATGAAATTACTGTTCAAGTCCATTCTGCCACAATTCCTTGTTGTACAGCGCAGCACTGACAGAGGCCTGGGAGAAGGTTGCAAGGCTACAGTTTTATCTGGGGTGTGTTCATCATATGGAAATTTTTTTCCACAAAAATCAAGATGGAGCATAAATAAAAGTCAAGGCACCAGAGGGCTGCCGGTACCTAAGGAACTTACTGTAGCATGAATCAGCACCTTCAGTATTTGCTGTGGTTCATTTAGTAGCACTCTTGCCTCTGAGTCAGAAGGTCGTGGGATCAAGACCCACTCCAGAGACTAGAGCACAACCTCTTGGCAGTCACTGCAATGCAGTACTGAGGGGGTGCTGTACTGTAGGAGGTGCTGCCTTTCAGATGAGATGTTAAACCGAGGCCTCAACTGTCCCCTTGGGTGGAGTAAAAGATCCCACAGCACTGTTATGAAGAAGAGCAGGGCTTTTCTTCCTGGTGGCCTGGCCAATATTTAACCCTCAACCAATGTCATTTAAAACAGATTACCTCATTGCTATTTGTAGGACCTTGTGTGCAAATTGGCTTCATAACAGTGACTACACTTCATTAGTTCATTCCTTGTGAAGTTCTTTGTAACCTCCTGCGATCGTGCAAGCTGCAATATAAATATGCAAGTATTTTTCCTTATAATAATGCTATTTGCTTTCTCTCACAAAGGAGAACTTCAGCAACACATTTGCATCATGCAGTCTGCACACATCTTGGATAGAGTTGCTTGGTAGGTTGCCACTCAGCTTTACCTCTGCAACTGTGCTTCCTTACGTTCCGAGATTTATTGTATCCTATTGACACTTTAATCCTTTGACCACTGCAGTGCTACATCTTCTGGCATCGCAGTAGAAACAGCCTGGGTGCTTTTTTCGTAGTTGTGAATGGTTACAGTGCCCCATATAATCACAGTATGGTTAGGACATACCTAAAGTATTATGGATAGCTCTGGTCATCTTCACACCCCACCACAAACTCTGTGCCCGTTTCCTCCTCCAAACCAGTCACTGAACCAAACTGTTCACACAGGATGATCAGCAGCTCCAACAGGTGGCTGGTAAAGGTGCTTGAGGCTACAGGTCTGATTTGAAAAGGCTGAAAGCTGTAATGGGAAGATGGTGGGGTTGCTGTTCTGGCAGGTTAAGGTAAATGGACCGAAGGATTTTCATTCTAACCCATCTTGTGCTGAATGTTGGGAGGGATGGTGTCCATCTTCCCCATCAATGATATCAAATGATAATTAACAGTTGATTATGAGGGAAATAACAACCAGCAGCTTTTCTATGTAATGCTGCTCTATTATTATGGCTGTTTGTCATTGCTTTTTTGATGCCTTGGCTCAGTGGTAGCACTTTCACCTCTGAATCAGAAGATTGAGGTTATACGTCCCACTCAATAGACTTGACCACACAATCTCGGCTGACACTCCAGTACTGAGGGAGCTGTCTGAGGTGTCATCTTTCAGATGAGATTTTAAACTGAGGCCCCATCTGTTCTCGTAGGTGGACGCAACTGATCCCATGGCACTATTTGAAAAGCAGGGGAGTTCTCTCCAGTGTTCTGGCCAATATTTATCCCTCAGCCAACATCACTAAAAACAGATAATTAGGTCAATATCTCATTGCTGTTAGTGGGGGTCTGCTTGTGCATATTGGCTGCTGCATTTCCCTAGATTACAAGAGTGACTCCTCATCAGAAGTTCTACATTGGCTGTAAAGTGCTTTGGGATTTCCTCAGGTTGTGAAAGATGCTCTATAAATGCAGTTTCTTCTTTTTCTAATTGATTTGTGTTAGCTTATCTTTTTTCCAATTGTGTTGCTCAGGTTGCAGGAAGCCTCTGAGAAGATCAAGATCTCCTTCGATGTGTACCAGGCCGATACTGTGGCAGAATTCCGCAAAACTCAACCTGGGAAGCCCTTTTCAAGAATGTGTATTTGCAGGTATAGTACAGTGCAGTGCTGAGTTTTTGACTGTACCTCTGTGAACCCAGAACCTTGGGAATGATTGTGCTGTGTTAAAAGAAGCAACATAAATACAAATTGCTTTTTCTAAAAGCCATTAAAAAAAATTGTGTGCTGTGAGCCCACTGAAAAGCATGTCATTCAGTAGGCCAGCTGCTCCCAGGCTTCTACGAATGTGTTGTTAATCCAGTCAGCAATCAGTACATGGGATTTACCATGGTGATCTGATTTTCGCTCCCATCCCCTATTCACATATGGATTGAGGAAATGATACAGGGTTTAAAGGGTTAAATTATGAATTCCTCTGCTCCTTCCCCCGCTCTCCCCCCCCCCCCCCCCCCCACCCGCCCCAAATTTCGTGCAGGGAACTGACAGCCACCAGAAGGACCATAAATGATATTGAATCTACTTTGCAGGTCTGGCAGCATCTGTGGAAAGAGAAGCAGAGTTAACGTTTCGGGTCAGTCACCCTCCTTCGGAACTCAGTTCCGAAGAAGGGTGACTGACCCGAAACGTTAACTCTGCTTCTCTTTCCACAGATGCTGCCAGACCTGCTGAGTGATTCCAGCATTTCTTGTTTTTGTTTCAGATTTCCAGCATCCGCAGTATTTTGCTTTTATTGAATCTACTTTATTTGAGGTAAAGGCAAGCCCTTTATAAGATGTTGCAGTTGACACCTGCTGGCTATTAAAGTCACATATTGTCCAGTTCTCTTGTCCATGCTGTTAAATAGTGGTACAAATTCCTCTTCATGGTTCAGCCATTTAATATGTAATTTGTTTATTTATAAATTGGTACACTTGCCAGTAATTGAAACCAAATCCACGTCTGCCATGAGTTGTACTCCTAAATATGAAATACCCAGGACGAGTAATTTAATTAGCATCTAGAACCAAGATTCTGCATTCTAGCTTACCTTCAGACCAAAGACTGTGCCTACCTCTTGCTCAGAGCTGGGCTTCAGCCTTTGAACTAAAGTTTGGTAATGGAGAGTCTGCTTCTGGCTTAATTCCAGTTAGAAGAACAGCTAATGCTATATTTTCCCCCATTTTATTCAGAATTGAAATTCTGCTTCCTCTGAATCAGATAAATGACAGCACCAAAGGAGGCCAAATGACCCGTCGTGCCTGTGTTGGTGGTGTTCTTCATCTGCAGCTACCTAGCACTGTTTCCTTGTCCTTGTAATATCTCTCATCACATATACCTGGTGAGTTTGAAACTTAGTGTTGTGGATAGAGGCAGTGACCTCAGTCTAAAGCGCTGATTTCTCTGATTATTACAACCATATCACAATTGGATATTTTCTTTGCCGTGGTTATCACGAAACATGATGTCCTTGCTCCGCATTGAGTTTCCTAGTTCTTAATGCAACAGCTGTGGTTCAGTTGGTCGCACACTGACTTCTGAGTTAGAACGTTGTGGGTTCAATTCCAGAGACTTGAGCACAATATCTATGCTGGCACTCCAGTGCAGCACTGAGGAGTTGCTGCAATCTCAGAGGTGCCTTCTTTTGAGACAATTAAACTGATGCCCTGTCTGCCCTGTCAGGTGGATGTAACAAATAACAGTGAACACACTTCAAAGGTAATTAATTAGCTGCAACGCGCTTTGGGACAGTTGAGGTGGTGAAAGAAGCTATGTTAATGAAGTCTTTATTTGCTTTCTATCTAATGTTTTCCCCTTTGGCCTGATGTATCTGCAGCTTTGATGGGCCGGTGCCAGACCTGCGTGCTATGAAGAAGCTAGCCTTTCAGAGCGGTGAAGTTCCTGTTGTGTTTGCTGTAGTGGATAATGGAGATATCTCTTTCTACACCTTTAAGGAATTCAAACTGCCTGTGGATGTCTACCCCTGACCTTGTTGGGGGCTTGGACGGCTGGCTGTTCCATAGGCACGCACTCTCAGGGATATTCTGGACACAAACTTTGGGGTTAGCGGGCATCAGTTATAAACAAGTGTCAAAAGGGTCTTTCCTCCTATTGCCAGTGTAGAGTATTTGGTGGACCGAGCTAATTGAGTAACAAAACTATTGCTGTGATTCCAACCATTGATCACGTGTAAAGGAATTTTCAAAACAACATTTTAACCTGACAGCCTCTGTTTGAACAAAGTACTCTTGCTTTACAAGGAAACTCCACAGACCCATCCCTTACTTCCTGCTGAGAGAAAGCGTCTTCTTACCACGCTCAAAATTCTAACTGATACCGAGAAAAAGCCAATCAAGAAATGGAATTGTTTGCCTTCAGTTGCCCCACGAGCAAGAGGAAAAGCCCAAAATAAAATGGCTCGTTTTAAGTGCAAAGTTAATATTTCTGCAACCTTGTCAAGCAGCCCTTCTGTTCCATCTTCGGGTGGAGCAATCGTCATGGGGTCATGTGATAATCCTTCTCTCTCCATCAGACGTGTACAAAGATGTTTTATGAAACTGTTCAATTGTCTCCTTCCTTCCTATCTTGGCAACAATGGGACAGTTTCCACGTTAAACTACCCTGTGTGCTGCAGGATTTTCGAAGAACAATGTGCCTGCAGCTTTTACTATATTTTTAGTTTTAATGGGTGAGACTGGTTTGATAGCTACCAAGTATCAACTCAGCTGGTCAGGCACTTTGGGACGGGGGTGTGAAGAGAAGGGGAGGGAACAACATGGAGTTTCTCTTTAACTGATATTTTGGTTTTTATTGCTTTTTTTAAGATTAGTTTGAACAATAAAGTTTCATGTTTGTGGCATTCTGTGATTGAAATAAAATCACATGCCAATTAGTTACGAGAGGAGATTTTTAGAAGTGTTGTTTTTTTAACAAAAAGTAACAGGAAAAGAAAGCAGAATGTACAGATTGCTTCCCAGTAAGCAAGATTTTGTTTAATAAAGGCAGGAGGTTTAACACTGTTGAATGAATGCTGTTTAGTGAAACATCTGCGACAGCATAGAATTCTAGTTTTATATTATAGTTCAGCATAGAATTATGGTTCTATACTGATCTCCCACGCAGTGTTGACTGTCCCCAGATTCATCGGCTTCTGCTTTTTTTCTGCCTCACGAGTTGTGTGAGACACCTCCATCTCTCGCCGCCTTCCATGCATCATGTTTCACTCAATTAAATTGTATGTATGTTGACATCCACTGCAGATTTGACATGTTGACCACATAATGTTGCCAGCTTGCTTTCTCTATTTCTCCGTTCAGCTGTGTTTTATTTTATTTGCATTCTGGTATTCAGCTACAACAATACATACACCACAAATTGCCATAATACAATAAATCTGTTAATAAAAGATAGACAATGTTGTGAACTTGTACCCTTACAGTTTTGAACTTGTATCCTTTAGGGTGTTTATATTTGTTTTGAACCAAAGGCTTACCAAATCACCAACATTAACTCTTAGCCAGTGAAGAGCCAGTTGTTGCTCAGTGTTGACACTCTTGCAACTGAGACTGAAGGTTGTGGGTTCAAATCCCACTCCAGGGACTTGAACACAAAATCTAGGCTGACACCCTGGTGTGCTACTGAGGGAGTGCTACATTGTCAGAGGTGCAGTCTTAAGATGAGAGGTTAAACCAAGGCCCTGTCTGCCCTCTTAGGTGGATGTAAAAGATCCCACGGCACTATTTTGAAGAAGTGGAGGAGAGTTCTCTCCAGTGTTCTGGCAAACGTTTATCCCTCAACCAATATCACAAACAGATTGGGCCAGATGTTTGGGAGGTGGTGGGGGGTGCGGTTGTGGTGGGAGGAGGTTAATGGTGAACTGTCAACGTTCAATGTCATTACCCCTCTGAAACTGACCACAACTTCAGGATATCAGACATATGCAGATTAAAATGAAAATCCTGAAGTTGTGGTCTCTGTCACTCAAGGCTCTGATACAGGCTGCACTGTGCTGTACCCCCAGTGCCCCCCCCCCCCCGCCCCCCCTGACTGCAGAGACGGCAATCACTGAAATCAGTGAGAAATTCAACTTTCCCACTCCTGTATCACTGTTTGAAACCCCTTTAAAAAGTTACACCTTTTTCAATCAGCTGTAACTGTGTTTTCGACAGTGATGGGATTAATAACATTCGATGGACAACAGAACTGGTCCTGAAAAAATAATTTTATGATATGGAGGGCTGTTAAGTGATTAAATAGATTTTTAAAGCTAAATTTTAAAGAATATTTTAGCTTCTACCTTCACCCCATGGATGTGTCCCAATCTTTAATTTGCTCTAATTTTTTTTTAAGTGATTTTATTTTACTGCTTTTAGTTTCCTGTTTGTGTGTCTGAAAATCCTTTAATGTGATTGGCTGCTTGGACAGCCCGATGACATCACTGCTGCTCCATGCTGGGAATTCCCCAGTAAAGAATGCTACAATCAGTTGCAGTTAACACTGCACGGTGATAGGGGTAAAACCCATGCCAGAGAGACACTAGATCTCTCAGTGAGGTTTACCTCATGGTCAGCGGCCACATCCTTGCTCTGCCGCCGACTGCAAAATCCAGCCCATTATTTGGTCATTATTACATTGCTGTTTGTGGATCCTTTCTATGCACAAATTGCCTGCCTCGTTTTCTACATTACAACAGTGATTACCCTTCAATAAGTACTTAATTGGCTTTGAAATACTTTGGGAAGCCCTGAGGTTGTGAAAAGTGCTATATACCAGTTCTGAATACTGAGGAAAGTGATGCTTTACCTGAGGAGTGCAGCCAGAGCCAAGTCCATGGCACCATAGGTGGCTCCGCTGCATAGGGGGGTACAGGGAAAAGCCATAGTGATAGGTGATTCAATGGTCAGGGAACAGACAGGCATTTCTATGGCCACAGAATATGGTGTGTTGCTGCCCTGGTGCCAGGGTCAAGGATGTCACTGAGCGGCTGCAGAGCATCCTGAAGGAAGAGGGTGAGCAGTCAACAGTCATGGTCCACATCGGAACCAATGACATAGGTAGAAAGAGGGATGTGGTCCTGCAGTCAGAATTTTAGGGAGCTAGGTAAGAAATTAGCAAGCAGGACCTCAAAAGTAGTCATCTCCAGATTACTCCCAGTGCCACGCGCAAGTGAGTATAGAAATAGAAAGTTAAGACTTTCTATTGGTGGCTGGAAAGATGGTGTAGGAGGGAGGGCTTTAGATTCCTGGGACATTGGGACTGGCTGTGGGGGAGATGGGATCTGTACAGGTTGGACGGGTTGCATCTGAACAGAGCTGGGACTGATTTCCCCGCGGGATGTTTTGGTGCTGTTGGGGAAGGTTTAAACTAGTTTGGCAGGGGGATGGGGACGTGAGGGTGGACTCAATTGGGACAAAATCAGAAATGAAAATGGAAGGCAGAAAATTAATGGATGAGTCTGAAAGACAGGAAACAAAGGTTAGAAAATAAAGAGTTTGGCAGTGCTCAAGGATATCTATTTCAATGCAAGGAGTATAGCAAATGAGCTGAGGGCACAGATAGACGTGGCAGTATGATATCATAGCTATTACAGAAACATGGCTTGAGGGACAGGAATGGCAGCTCAACGGTCCTGGTTACAGCGTTTTCAGACGCGATAGGGAGGGTGATAAGAAAGGAGGGGTAGTGGCAATTTTGGTCAAGGAAACTATTACAGCTGTGAGGAGGGATGATATGTTGGAAGGTTCATCAAATGAGGCCATATGGATTGAGCTAAGGAACAAAAAAGGGGCAATCACACTGCTGAGAGTGTACTATTGACCCCCAAACAGTCAGAGGGAGATAGAAGAGCAGATATGTAGACAAATCTCTGAGAAGTGCAAGAACAATAGGACAGTAATAGGGGATTTTAACTACCCCAATATTAACTGGGATAGTTTGAGTGTGAAAGGAATTGAGGGAGCAGAATTCTTGAAGTGTATTCAGGAGAACTTTTTTGGCTAGTATGTAGCAAGTCCAACAAGAGAGGGTACAGTTTTAGACTTAGTTTTAGGAAATGAAGATGGGACAGGTGGAAGGAGTGGCAGTGGGAGAGCATTTTGGTGGTAGTAATCATAATTCAGTCAGTTTTAACATAATTATGGAAAAGGACAGATTTAGAACAGGAGTTAGAGTTCTCAATTGGGGCAAGGCCAATTTTACTAACCTGAGGAGTGATTTAGCGAAAGTGGACTGGAAACAGCTACTTGAAGATAAATCAGTGTCAGAGCAGTAGGAGGCATTCAAAGGGGAGATTCAAGGGGTTCAGAGTAAACATGTTCCCACAAACAAAAAGCGTAAGGCAGCCAAATCTAGAGCCCCATGGATGTCTCGGAGCCTCCAGGGTAAGATAAGGCAGGAAATGAAAGCTTATGTCTGACACCGAGAACTCAATACTACAGAAAGCTGAAAGGAGTATAGAAAGTGGAGCGGTGAAATCAAAAAGGAAATTAGGAAAGCAAAGAGAGAAGGCATGAAAGAATATTGGCAAGCAAAATCAAGGTGAACCCAAAGATGTTTTATCAATACATTAAGAGTAAGAGGATAATTAAGGAAAGAGCAGGGCCCATAAAAGACCAAAAGAGTAAGCTATGTGTAGGGGCGTAAGATGTTGGTATGGTTCTTAATGAATAATCTGCGTCTGTCTTCACAAAAGAGGGGGATGATGCAGATATTGAATTTAAGGAGGATGAGTGTGAAGTATTGGATGTGATAAAGATAGGGAGAGAGAAAGTATTGATGGGATTAGCATCCTTGAAAGTTGATAAATCACCAGGGCTGGATGAAATGTACCCTAGGCTGTTAAAAGAAGCAAGAGAGGAAATAGCAGAAGGTCTGAACATCATTTTCCAGTCCTCACTGGATACAGGTGTGATGCTGGAGGATTGGAGAACAGCTAATATTGTACCTCTGTTTAAAAAGGGAGTGAGGGATAGACCGAATAATTACAAGCCAATCAGTCTAACCTCAGTAGTGGGCAAATTATTGGAATCTATTCTGAGAGACAGGATAAACTGTCACTTAGAAAGGCACAGATTAATCAAGAATAGTCAGCATGGATTTGTTAAGGGAAGATCTTGTTTGACCAACTTGATCGAATTTTATGAAATAACAAGGAAGATAGATGAGGGTAGTGCAGTTGATGTTGTCTACATGGATTTTAGCAAGGCTTTGGACAAGGTCCCACATGGCAGACTGGTTAGAAAAATAAAAGCCCATGGGATCCAGGGAAATGCAGCAAGGTGGATACAAAATTGGCTCAGTGACAGGAAACAAAGGGTAATTGTTGACCGGTGTTTTTGCAACTGGAGGGTTGTTTCCAGTGGCGTTCCGCAGGGCTCAGTACTGCTTTTTGAGGTTATATATTAATGATTTGGATGTAAATGTAGGGGGCATGATCAAGACTTTTAGAGACGACACATAGATTGGCCGTGTGGTAGATAGCAAAGAGGATAGCTGTAGGCTGCAGGAAGATATTGATGTTCTGGTCAGATGAGCAGAAAAGTGGCAAATGGAATTCAACCTGGAGAAGTGTGAGGTGCTGCATTTGGGGAGGTCAAACAAGGTAAAGGAATACACGATTAATGGGAAAATACTGAGAAGTGTAGAGGAAGTGAGGGACCTTGGAGTGAATGTCTACAGATCCCTGAAGATAGCAGGACAGGTCGATAAGGTGGTTAAGAAGGCATATGGAATCCTTTCCTTTATTAGACGAGTTATAGAATATAAGAGCAGGGAGGTTTTGCTGGAACTGTATAACTCATTGGTTAGGCCACAACTTGAGTATTGTGTGCAGTTCTGGTCACCTCATTACAGAAAGGATGTAATTGCACTAGAGAGGGTACAGAGGAAATTTACGAGGATGTTGCCAGGACTGGTAAAATGCAGCTATAAGGAAAAATTGGATAGGCTGGGGTTGTTCTGCTTGGAACAGAAAGACTGAGGGGAGATCTGATTGAAATGTACAAAAGTTTGAAGGGCCTAGATAGAGTTGAGGTGAAGGGTCTATTCAACTTAGCAGAGAGGTCAGTGATGAGGGGGCATAGATTTAAGGCTGCGTTTGCAGACAACACAGCCACTAGGTGGCGCTGCACTGGCACATGTGCAAATGCAGCCTGCTCAACTATAACGTCACAGTCAGCGATGTTCAGGCAGCTGCCAGGACTAAAGATGGCGCTGCTCAAATAATCACACAAAGGCAACGTAAACACATGGCAGCACACAATGGTCGGAGAGACCGGCTGGCTGGGGAATGGCCGGAGAGATCGAAGTGGGGGGGGGGGGGGGGGGGGGCAGGAGGAGAGCGCACCCGCCACGACCAAGGTCTTCGGCCGCTCCCTCCCCGCTTCCCCCCCACACCCCACTCTCTCCCCGCTTCTCCGCTTGCTCTCCCACGTTATGCGATGGCGTCATCTGGGCATGCATGTACCAGTCTTGCCAATTTACGTGATGATGTCATACACGCATGCGCCAACCAGTCCTGGCAATGCAGAACGCAGCGCATGCGCAGAAAGCAGGAGCCCATTTGCGCAGGTTGGCGCAGTCAGATGACATCCCCGCCGGCTGCGTTGTCAAGAATCACTTTGTAGATTTAAAGTGATTGGTAGAAAAATTAGGGAGGAGATGAGGAAAAACTTTTTCACCCAGAGGGTGGTGGGGGTGTGGCACTCACTGCCTGAAAGGGTAGTTGAGGCAGCAATGCATTCAAAAGGAGTCTGGATATGCACCTCAAGTGCTGTAATCTGCAGGGCTACCGACCAAATGCTGGAAGGTGGGATGAGATTAGGTGGATTGTTTTTCGCTGGCACAGACACAATGGGCCAAGTGGCCTCTTTCTGTGCCTTAATCTTTCTATGAATCGATGAAAAATTACACAGACTTGGGATTTTTGCTTTAGAAAATAGCTGAAGGTTGAGTTCTTCAAGGTTATGAAAGCGTTCGACAGGTTGGATGTAGAGAAAATGATTACACTTTTGGGGAGGTAGACAAAAACTTAAGAGTCATGAATATGATAGTCACTAATGCATCCAACAGAAAATTGAAGAGAATGCTCGTTTCCTGAAGTGGTTGAATGTGGAACAAGCTGTTGAAGTGAATTTGATCCTCCAGCCGCTAGAGGCGCGGTAGCTGGCGCCTCGCTGCTGATTTTTGGCGATGCTGCCACAGCTGGGCTGCGGGAGGTGTCTATTCGTTTGCTTTCGCCGGGCGGCTGCTTCAGCGTGGTCTGCTGCGGGGAATAGGCCGAGGAGGTTGACAGTGGCGGAGGTACAACGCAGGTAAACTGGGAGCTGGGTGAGAGTTGGCCCCCGGAGAGGAGGCTCTTAAAGAAGCGGACAGCAGAGTTTTGTTTTGAACCGATGGTGTTTACAGCCCCTTCGCCCGTACTACCGCGGTGCCTCACGGGGCTTGTAGTCCGTCCCGCTTCTGCTCCCAGCGGGGATCAGGTTAGCGGACTACAACTCCCGGCGAGCCCTGCGCCAGGGTCACGCCCCCCTCATACTGCAGAGCTGACAGGTGGGTTTATTGCAGCATTTCCTGTTTAGCAGAGGGGCTGAGAAGGTATTTTATCAACAGACTTGTATTTACTTTTAAAGTAAAACTTCTTGTAGGATCTATAAAAGATGGGCGTGAGTCCCTTGATTTGTAATCTGGTGGGTGCTTTGTGGCTTTCTAACTTAAGCCAATTTATGAGTTCGAAGTTAGAGAGTGTTTGTTGTTTGTGCTCCTTTCAAAGGGGGCACCTTTCTTCAGCTTATCTTTTGTTTGCTGACACTGGGGCATTTTCCTAATTAACAAATGAAAAGAGTGCATGTTAGAGCAATGCTGATGAAAGTCATTTATTCTGATTGAATGTGCCACTGTTTTGGTGGCTGCAAGGGCAAATAGCTATTTAACTAAAGTATCTGTGCAGATTCTAGGTGTGTATACGTGAACTAGGCTGAATTCTGGGGCACTGAATAAAGCCTTTCTGGTTTGGACACTGCTGCAACTGCTTGGCTGGAATTTTCTAGAATTTTATTTTTCCTACAGGCTATGTAGGGCTCCTGCAGGGTGCAAGTTGTAGTCCTTCGAGGACTGTGTTTAAAGCCTCGAGACAGCTGCCCAGAGTTTCAGACTCTGCCTGCTTTACAAAAAAAAATAATTTTTCAGGGAAATTGATCCTTTCGGGGGCCAGGTTGAAGCAATATTAGAAATGTTATGTTTAGAAGTGCCAACCAACTCTGTGGGATAAATTCTTTATAATGTATGTATTTACAAGATGTGGGTATCACTGACAAGGCTGGCATTTATTGCCCATCCCTAGTTGTGCTTGAGAAGGAGGTGGTGAGCTGCCATCTTGAACCACTACAGTCCATGTGGTGAAGGTGCTCCTACAGTGCTATTAGGGAGGGAGTTCCAAGATTTTGACCCCGTAGCCATGAAGGAATGGCGATATAGTTCCAAGGTAGTATGTTGCGGCTTGGAGCTGATGGTGTTACCAAGTACTTGCTGCCTTTCTCCTTCTAGGTGGTAGAGGTCGCAGGTTTGTTTAGTTTAGTTTTAGTTTACGTTTTAGAGATACAGCACTGAAACAGGCCCTTTGGCCCACCGAGTCTGTGCCGACCATCAACCACCCATTTATACTAATCCCATATCCCTACCACGTCCCCACCTGTCCCTATATTTCCCTACCACCTACCTAATACTAGGGGCAATTTATAATGGCCTATCAACCTGCAAGTCTTTGGCACGTGGGAGGAAACCGGAGCACCCGGAGGAAACCCACGCAGACACAGGGAGAACTTGCAAACTCCACACAGGCAGTACCCAGAATTGAACCCGTGTCGCTGGAACTGTGAGGCTGCGGTGCTAACCACTGCACCACTGTGCTGTTGAAACATTGGCAAATTGCTGCAGTGCATCTTGTAATTGGCACACACTGCAGTCACATTGCACCAGTGGTGAAAGGAGGGAATGTTTAATATGGCGGATGGAGTACCAATCAAGAGGCTATTTTGATCTGGAGGTGTCAAGTTTTTTGAGGCAAATGGAGAGTATTCCGTCATGCTCCTGACTTGTGCCTTGTAGGTGTTGGAGAGGCTTTGGGGAGTCAGAGATGTCATTCGCTGCAGAATGCCCCAGTTCTGACTTGCTCTTGTAGCCACAGTATTTCTGGTCACTGGCAACCTGAGGATGTTGATGGTGGAGAATTTGATGATGGTAATGTCATTGAATGTTAGTGAACGTGGCCAGATTCTGTCTTGCTGGAAACTTGTGTGTGTGATTCCAAGAATTCCCCTTGAATGTACCAGCTCGTTAAGGGTCTGACCAGGCTTTTCCCTCATGAGCAACAATCATTCAGAAAGAGGCATAGATTCATTTGAGGGGTTAAGTGCTGCTGCCTGGTAGATCAATGTGGCCTCAGCCATTGGCTTGCACCTCCAGCATCACTCTGTAATCCCGACTGCAGTATTTCCCTGGTAGAAGAAAGGACTTGACGGGGGAAGGGAGGGGGTAGGTGGCACAACAGACTACTCGACAGCAATTAACTACAGATAAATATTAGCTCCTCTGTTGTTGTGAAATGAGCCACATTCTTCATTTTCCAGGCACCCTTCCAAAATTCAGGGCACTCTGAAGATTTACATTGACACTCAGTAGGGAGGTTATATGGGAGTATACATTATAGAAAGGATTGGATCAGGCTAAGAAATTTCCAGGGTTTTACCTTAACCAAATGCACAGGAGTAGTTTGAGAGTCTTGGTCCTCAGTGCTGTGCACCTCCAACCTAGAGGAACAGTCCAGGATTGTCATTGAGTTGAAGGAATTCGCCCAAGAAGTACTTTGTGCACTGTTGGTCCAAATTTCAGTCATTTGCCCTGATTTCAGTCTTCACAGCTTTGTTAAGTTCCTTTATTAGTTGCAGGCCTTTATGCAGCAGCAAGCAATAACAACTTGCATTTATATAGTGCCATTTACATGGCAAAATATCCCAAGGTGCACCAGGAGTGATATCAAACAAAATCTAGCACTGAGCCACATAAGATGTTGGAACATGTGACAAAGACTTTGGTCTGAGCGGCAGTAGCATCTTAAAGGAGGAGAGAGAGGTAAAGAGGTGGAAAGGTGCAGGGAGGGAATTCCAGAGATTAGGGCCCAGGCAGATGAAAACATGACCACCAATGGTGGAATGGTGAAAGTTGGAAACAGATACAAGGTCAAAATTCGAGTATCAGGTATCTTGGAAGGTTGTGGGGCTAGAGAGGTTACAGAGATAAAGGGCGCAGCCATGGAGGAAATTGAAAACAACAATGAGGATTTTAAAATCCAGGCATTGCTTAACTGGGAGCCAGTATAGGTCAGTGAGCATGGGGATGATGGGTGAACGGTACTTGGTGTGAGTTAGGACATGGGCAGTAGTGTTATGGATCAGCATTACACATGAGAGGCTGACGAGTAGTTTCTAGAAAATTGACCTATCAGTTCAGAAAATCCTTGCAGGAATGGGACATCTAATTTGTGAAAATTTTTGCTTTCTTGCTAATCAGAGCTCTTAATATTTAACTTCAACTTTGTTTACAAAAATACATATTCGTCAAATAGAATCTTACAGCACAGAATGGGGCCATTCAGCCCATCATGCCTGAGCCATCCTGTTCTTTCTCATAGACTTGCACATTTTCCCTTTATATTTTGTGAAATTACTGGACAGTTTTGCCATGTGAAGCTTAGAAGAGATACTGGAACAGTTTGTCCACAAGGGAACAGCATGTTGTTTGAGGATCAAGGCAATTTTGTAAGAGTTCTTGGGAATTAACGGGTTGGGGAGGGTGATGGTGGGGAGATATGGAGACACTGTTGGAGAAGATGTACTGAGTCTATCTGGACAGGTGAGAGTGGAACCAGGAGAGAAGAATACCGTGGGTGATGGAAGAAGGCCATTAAGGAGAACTGTGGGGAGGAGACAGGAATGGTCAACAGCGTTGAAGATGCAAAGAGATGAAGGAGGGACAATGGGTTTCAGCCACACGTGATGTGACTGGTTACTTGGACTAGTCTTGGTGTTGTGTGTGTGGGTCAGAAATCAGATCAGAGGGGCTTGAGTAGGGAGAGGTGACCATTTAGATAGATGGCAATGACCTGTTCAAGGGACTTCCTCAAGACGAACTCTTCGACTCAGTCACTCGTCCCCTCCTCTAAACTCATGCGCTTCCTGCTGGTTGTTCGCCTCTTCCTTTTGTAAAGTGATGTGTGAAGAGCACATAAGAGATGTACATTGATAAATAAGTTAGGTAGTAGGTAGATAATTGCGTTAAGTCCCTGAAGTCTGCTTAAATCAAAATTATTGATAACTTTCTGTCATGTTTCTGGAGTTTTATTTTCTCTGGATCAGTGCCATTGGTCGGCTGCACAAGCAGACCATGTATCTCTGATGACCCTGAATGCACCTTTATCTATGTCTCCTATGACCGTGTGTGTGCTGTTATCTGTCCAGCAGCAGACAGCATAAAAGCAAGACAGCTAGAAAATGGACAAGCAGGGAGTTTGACAGTGCTAAATGGTATTTACCTCAGTGCAAGAAGACTAGGGAATAAAGTGGATGAGCTAAGAGCACAGATTGACACGTGGGAGTGTAATGTTATAGCTATTACTGAGACATGGCCGAAAGGAGGGCAGGAATGGCAGCTCAACATTCCTGGTTACAGGGTTTTCAGACGCGATGGAGAGGGGAATAAAAAAGGAGGTGGGTCACAATATTGATTAAAGTAACAATTATTGCTGTGAGAAGGGATGATATGGTAGAAGGATCATCAAATGAGGACATATGGGTTGAACTGAAGGATGAAAAAGGGGCAACCACACTACTGTAGAACTCCAAACAGTCAGAGGGAAACAGAAGAACAAATACAAAGGCAAATCTCTGAGAAGTGCAAAACAATAGGGCAGTAACAGTAAGGGATTTGAACTACCCTAATATTAACTGGGATAACATAAGAACGTAAGAAATAGGAGCAGGAGTAGACCAGACAGCCCCTCAAGTTTGCTCTGCCATTCAATATGATCATGGCTGATGTTAGGCAAGTCCCCCCACCCCCCCCCCCCCACCTACCAAGAATGAGGTAAATTAATTTCGCCACATGAGCATTAATTTTAAACTGCTGATGGTGAAGAAAGAACTTGCTTTAGAAAACAATTGGAGGTTATGGCTGGAGAGAGACATTAACATATCAACAGACAAGTACTTCAAAGGACTAGGGAGCTATTCCGTGCTCCAATTTAATCCACATTGGACTTTTGATTACCGGACATTGACGCATTCCAGGTTATCTACTAAGATGGCCGAATACACAAACAGATGTGGTTGGGCCAGTTTGGTCACACGACTGACGGAGTTTTTTGAATTTGAGCTTCCAACAAGGAATTTGAAATCAGAAGGCTGTTAGCTCCTGGACTGAGAACACCTTTCTCCTGTCTGCTCTCATTTCGCTCTCACCAGCTTCGGAAACCATTGAAGACATGTGAACCCCAGGAGAGAAAAGTCTCCTCCAGTGAACAAGGTTTAAGAAGAATACTGGGCCCCAACGAAAAGCAAGACTACCTACAATCAAGGGCCCTACAGCGACCTTGAAGCACAGTTTTAAAAAAAAAAAGCCCTCTTCAAAGATTGCCTCAAACCTCTCCATTTTATTTTTCTTCTCTTTTCTGCCTCTATTTGCATGTGCGTATTGCATGTACATGCTAGCGTGGGGGCCCGGGGCGTGTATCAATAGGCGTTAACCGAGTTAGAGTTTAATGTTTAATAAATTTCACTTTTCTTCTTTAAACCTAAAGAAAACCTGGTATACTCACTTCTTTGCCTTATAATTTGAAAGTTGTGAACAAGGATTCACAAAAGAGGAGCTCAAAACACAGTGTGTTTAAAATGAAACCCTGTTACAATAAGACCAAGTGAAGACAGTAAAAGACCCCTAGACACCTTTCTCACCTGGTTGGAACAGAAGTTTGGGTGTTAGCGTCCGGACTTTTACCCAGAGACAGATGAGTGAAATTGGAAGTGGGAAGCCAAATTGTTCCCAATCAAAAAGAGCAAATTTCAATACTGGTTTTCTTGTGGTTGTGTGTGATTTGAAAACTAGCATGTCTGCAACTGAAGTTAGTAGTTCTCCAAGCCAGGATGAAGTAACTTGGGATAAGTTAAAAGCACTGTCTTTGGAGGAGTTGAGACAAATGGCTGAGCAGTGTGGGATCATTGTATGTGGCAAGGCTAGGAAGTCTGAACTCCTAAGGCTAGTGGCCAACCATTTTTCCATTGAATCTGAAGAAACAGAAGCAGGGTTAGAAGCAGACCCAGACAGGGTACTACTATCAAAGATACAATTGGAACAAAGGAAATTTGAGTTAGAGGAAAGAAAGAGAGAGCCTTCCAGAAGGAACGTGAAGAAATAGAGAGGGAGGAAAGAGAGAAAGAAAGACAGGAGAAGGAAAGATAGAGAGAGAAAGAATATTCCGGAAAGAATGCAAAGAAAGAGAGTTGAAGCGGCTTGAGTTAACTAGGGGGTGACAGAGTAACCCGAGTGAAAGCATAGCCAATATGGAGGAGCATAATTCAGGGCTGGGTACAAGATTGCTGAAAGTCACTCAGTTAATTCCAAAATTCAATGAGGAAGATATGGAAGGGTTTTTTGTGTCTTTTGAGAAACTGGCAAGGCAGCTAAAATGGCCACCTGAGACCTGGTTCCTTTGAATACAAAGGAAACTAACTGGAAAAGCCTATGAGGTTTATTTCTTGTTGCCAGATGAGAGTTCATCAAATTATGAACTGACCAAAAATGCTATCCTTGGGGCATATGAATTAGTACCCGAAGCCTATCGCCAAAAGTTTAGAACCCTCAAAAAACAAGCTAATCAAAATTATCTGGAGTTTGAAAGAAGCAAGGAGCTGGCTTTTGACCAGTGGCTGAGGGCTTTAAAAATACAGCTCAGCTATGAGACTCTCAGAGAATTAATCCTGTTAGAGGAATTTTAAAACTCTCTCCCAATCTCAATGAAGACCCATGTAGAGGAGCAACGGGTTCAGGGAGCCTGGCAAGCCGCCGTTCTGGTCGATGAGTTTGCTTTAATTTATGTCGGTTTCCCGGGGAGAACCTTTCCTAATCACCCCCACAAAACTGAAAAGGACAAAGGCTGGGAAGATAAGAGCCCAGGCAGTCCTGGAAGTGAAAGGAAAGCAGGAGACACAGGGGGCCCTCCTCCAGCCAAAAAGGAAGGTGTTCTGAGCAACACTGAGACCTGTGTGCTTCCGTTGTAATAAGTCAGGGCATTTAAAAGCTTACTGCTGGAAACTAAAGGGGAAACCGGTAGGGTTAATCAGGCATACCCACTCGGTGAAGACGGGGACTTGATGTAAAACACAGCAGAACAAGCTGTGGCTTTAACTGTAGTAAGAGTGCAACCTAGGAAGCTTACTACAGTCAGTGCAGGAAAAGTTAATAGGATTCCTGAAGGTTATCAGGATTTCGTGTCTGAAGGGAATGTAACCCCATATCCCTCGAGTGGGGCAAGCAAGCCCATAGTAATTCTCAGGGACACGGGCCACCAGATCCCTTTTACTGGGAAGAGGCCTGACCTTTTCCCCCAGAGAGTGCAGTGAATACCAAAATGGTGGTGAATGGTATTGGAGGGCAGTGTATGCCTGTATCTGTACATCGGGTGCACCTAGAGTGCAACCTAGTTTCGAGACCAATGCCCATAGGGATTGTCTCTAGTTTGCCTGTGGATGGGATTGACCTGCTCCTAGGTAATGATCTGGCAGGGGTGAAGGTGGTAGCCACCCCCCAGTAGTGAAAGAAAGACAGTTGGAGGTCAGAGGGACAGGGCAATGGCAGGAGACTGACCCCTGCAGAGACCCTGAATGTGTAGTGGATCAGACCATGATCAAACCAGCTCCCCCAGAGGAGACTGCATTGGCGCTGCAGGCACATGACCATGCAGTTTGCCTGTCCGAGACTTTCTTTGGAAAGTTAAGAGACCCAGGGAATGAATTAAATGGATTTTCTCTAGGTGAGGCTCTGCGAGCTGACCCAGTATTGCGAAAATTAGCACAGGCTGCCCAGTCTGAAAGTGAAGCAGAGGGAGTCCCTGACTGCTACTATTTAAAGAATGAGGTACTGATGAGGAAATGGAGTTCTCCTCACAGACCTGAATGCAAGGAGTGGACGGTAGTTCACCCGTTAGTGGTGCCACAGAGGTACCGGAGAGGAATATTAAGAAGGGCCCACAAGACTACAGTGGCTGTACATGCCGGTATACGAAAGATCAAAGCCTGCATAAGACAGCAGTTTGACTGGCCAAAACTCCACAAAGATTGGTGGAGTACTGCAGGAGTTGCCACATGTGCCAGGTTGAAGGGAAACCCCAAACTACAGTGAAACCTGCATCTCTAAGTCCCTAACTCAAGCTGAGGGCTTGGTGAACTGTAAGGGACCCCAGCCGAAAACAAAAGGGGACATGCAGGCACACGACTGGCAAACGTTTAGAAAGAAAAGGGGGAAAAAGTGACCAAGAGGGCAGGTTAAAGGAAGTCTGGGAAGAATCCTGGATGAAAATCCCTGCTATCTGGTCAACCAACCCCAAAAAATGTGAAAAGTTAGACCCCACATCCGCCTATGTAAATGCAGACTCTAGAAGCACCCCATTAGAGTTGCGAACAGCATTTACAGGAACCTGCAGAGCCAAAGAGAGACCTCTAGGGAGCACAGAAACCGTGAGGGTGATGCCTCACTTAGTCGAAGTGTCACAGGAGAGTGCAGTTAAATCTGCACAAATACCTACTCGCAGGTAGGAGTGTCCTTAAGAACAAAGAGGAGAGTAATAAAGACTCCTCCACCACATTCAGAGGAAGAGGGAACCACCCATCCCCTGAAGTCGAAAGCCTTTGCATGATTCAGAGTGTTCAGGATAGACCCACCCACTACTAACTCTCCTGAGAATAAAAAGGGGAAATTAAAACAGCCCTGGTACCCAGTAAAGACCATTTTAAATAGGTTTTAAGGTTGGTGAATGAATGGAAATGAATGAGAGAAATGCATGACTTTTCTTCTGTATCTTATATTTCTCTCAAACCCAGTAATGAAATGTGGCATTTTTCTTCAAATTGCATTTCATTCTCTTGGGTGTGGAGGTGTCAGGCATGCACCCCCTCCCCCACCTGCCAAGAATGAGGGAAATTAATTTTGCCTCATGATCATTAATTTTAAACAGCTGATGGTGAAGAAGGAACTTGCTTTAAAAAACAATTAGAGACTTTGGCTGGAGAGAGATATTAGCCTATCAACAGGCAAGTACTTCAAAGGACAAATGAGCTATTCTCTGCTCCAATTTAATTCAAAATGGACTTTTGATTACCAGACGTTGACGCATTTCAGGTTATCGCCTAAGGTGGCCGAATACACAAACAGAGGTGGTTGGGCCAGATTGGTCACATGACTGACTGACTGTTGGAGTTTTTTGAATTTGAGCTTCCAACAAGGAATTTGAAATCAGAAGGCGGTTAGCACCTGGACTGAGAAGACCTCTCTCCTGTCTGCTCTCTTCTCGCTCTCACCAGCTTCGGAAACCATTGAAGACATAGGAACCCCAAGAGAGGAAAAGTCTCCTACGGTGAACAAGGTTTAAGAAGAATGCTGGGCCCCAATGAAAAGCAAGACTACTTACAATCAAGGACCCTACAGCGAGTTTGAAGCACAGTAAAAAAAAAAGCTCTCTTCTGAGATTGCTTCAGACCTCTCCATTTTATTTTTCTCCTCCTTTCTGTCTCTATTTGCATGTGCGTATTGCTTGTGCATGCTAGCGTGGGCGTGTATCCTTAAGTGTTAAACCTTAAACTTAAACTCTAATTTGGTTAATAAATTTCCACTTTTCTTCTTTAAACCTAAAGGAAACCTGGTGTGCTCATTTCTTTGCCTTATAATTGGAAAGCTGTGAACAAGGATACACAAAGGGGGAGCTCAAAACACTGTGTTTAAAATGAAACCCTGTTACAATAAGACCAAGTGAAGACAGTAAAAGACCCCTAGACACCTTTCTCACCTGGTCGTAACACTGATCCTCGGCCTCAACACCACTTTCCCTCCCACTCCCCATATTCCTTGATTCCCTGAGAGACGAAAAATCTGTCTCTGCCTTAAATATATTCAACAATGGAGCATCTACAACCCTCTGGGGTGATGAATTCCAAAGATTTACAACCCTTTGAATTAAGAAATTTCTGCTCATCTCAATCCTAAATGATTGGCCCCTTATCCTGAGACTGTGCCCCCGTATTCGAGATTCCTCAGCCAGGGGAAACGACTTCTCAGTATCTACCCTGTCAAGCCCCTTCAGAATCTTGTACATTTCAATGAGATCGCGTCTCACTCTTCTAAACGCCAGGGAATATAGACCCAATTTACTCAGCCTCTGATCAGTGGTAGGGCCCTACCAAAGTCATGGTCAAATTTTACAAATTTCATGATCACAGATTTTGAGAATTGTAAATTTCACAATTTTGCACATTTAAATCGTAAATTTCATGGTGTCGCAACAAACGATAAAAATGATCTATTTAAAACAAAAAAAAGAGACAAGGAAGGTTTCTGGTTTCAAATGGCATTTACTGTATACTCAATAACTATTGTAAAAAGCTGACTATAAACAGGTCCCATTCTTTACTCACTGAAGTCAGTGGTTAAATATGGACATACGAATTAGGAGCAGGAGCAAGCCACTCGGCCGCTTGAGCCTGCTTTGCCACTCAACAAGATCATGGCTGCTCTGATTGTAACCTCAGCTTCGCATTCCCGCCTCCCCCCGATAACCTTTCACCCCCTTGCTTATTAAGAATCTATCTACCTCTGCCTTAAAAATATTTAAAGACTGTACTTTCAGCGCCTTTTGAGGAAGAGAGTTCCAAAGACTCATGACCTTCTGAGAGAAAACATTTCTCCTCATCTCTGTCTTAGATGGACGACTCATTTTTAAACAGTGACCCCTAGTTCTAGATTCTCCCCCAAGAGGAAACCTCCTTTCTGCAACCTGAAAATGTCTCTTTCTTCATCCACTGTCTCTGTGCTGTGTACACCTGTCTGTGTTTAGATACAGCTCTTGCTGCATCCATGGAGTTTGTTGGAATTGCCAGACAGTGCCGTGCTCGCCTTGCAAGGTGGGGAATTCTGCCTTCTACAGTGTTCCAAAACTGCAGCACAGGCAAAGTACAATCTGCCTCTTTGCAATGCAATACAATAAGCAGGAATCTCCAGCCTACAGTTGTTGTCAAAGCCAGGAATCGCATCAAACAAGTTTAAATCCACCATCAACAGGTGCATTTGTATAGGATCAAAGATGCGTACAATTTTCAGGAATGCCGCAGAAGGTTGTTGAAACCTCTGAGCTGCTTCTTCACCACTTGACTCTTCCCCGTAGCAGTAAAGTTGTTTGAATTTCTTTGCTATGCAAGAAAACATTCGTTGCGCACAGGCATGTAATTCAGCATCTTCAGAGTGTTGTTTGTTTGAGTGTGCTTCAGCCCAGAACAGTACATCCGTTACTTTATTGTAAGCTTTATGGATTGTGACGTGTCGAGATTCAAACCAAGTGATTAAATCCATCAGACGTGTAACATTCTTGGCAATGAACTGAACCTCCTCATTCAGCTGAGCATTGTTTGAAAGGGTTACAATGTTTGTTAAAACCTGTGTTTTTGGTGTCAGTGTGAGCTGTTGTGAGACGAAGTCTGAGTAGTATTTCAGGTGAGCTGCATGATACTGTATTGCCCAAAACCTAGAATTTCAATGTGTAATTACTGGCTGTGGAGGAAGGGTGATGTTTTGTTCTCCAATTTCAGCTGCATTTTCAATGTGTTGCCTGTATCAAAACGTGCAGCTAGGGCAGTGTTTGAAGGTCGTTTTATTCATGTAGCTGACCAGTTTGTCGATTTTTACCAAACTCACTTTTCCACAGCTCACTGATGAGAAATTATATGTGCATTACATGTAAAATGGACAGCATTAGGCATTACGCCTTGGAGCACAGATTTAAAAGATTTTGTCATGTAAGTTGCATTGTCACTGATGAAAGCAGACACTTTGTTGAAATCTGCACTGTATTTTGAAATGGTTTTGTTTACCACTTGGGAAACTGTGGTGTAATTAAGAGCTTCTATGTGCATGCAGTCTGCAAGCACTGTTGTTGGCTTTCCTGACTGTACATCTTCGGCCTTGCCAGGTATAAAATCACGCAAAACATGCATCATATAGTTTTCTTGCGCATCGGTGGACTCATCAGAAATAATTGCAGAAGACTCTCATGCATTAATCTGAGAATTCATCTCCTCACAATGTGTAGCAAAAACCTTCAGTAGGTAGTCCTGTCATAGTTTATTTGCAGTTAGCAAGCAACCACCATTTTGCACATTACGTTGAATACCCGCAGCTTTGGATGATCAACTTTTTCCAATGGTATTTTGGCGCTTGCAGAAGCGTTCACAAGTTCCATTGTAACCAACTGACGATTTTCTGAGCTCTGTTGACTTCTTGAAAAGAGATGAAATTGTTGCTTTTTTTTTTGCGTGTTCATTTTCCAGTGGTGCGATGTCAGGTGCTTTCTTTCTGCTGTGATGGCTGGGACTCTTAAGTGGTGCTGAACTGTTGCCAGCTGTGTGTGATCCAAAGCAACGTTGCAGTTTGTACAAAACAGTATTCCATCATTGGCTTGAAGAATTTGGCTTCCAAATTCTTTCACTCGATGTGCTGCAGTAATGGTTGTTGCTGTTTTTTTGATTTGCTCATTCTGGCATTTCCACTTGTTTGCTAATAGTTGAGACTGTTTCTCTCTCAACTGCACCGGAGGCCCTCCCTCATCTTCCAATCAGTGAATTGAGCATTGTGCCAATCACTAAAATGCACAAAGTTCACAACATGCCCAGCAATCAGCAAGGTGAGCCTTGTGTCACCGAATAAAATGTGTAAAGTTTGCAAAATGACGAATTTCATGAAGGACCTGAGATTTCACGGTCTGTAATGCATTTTTCACAGCTGTGAATTTAATCGGGCCCTAATCATTGGACAACGCTCTCATACCAGAAACTAATCTACTGAACCTTCGTTGTACTGCCTCCAATGCCAGTACATCGTACCCTAAATATGGAGACCAAAACTGCGCACAGTACTCCTGTTGTGGTCTCACCAAAACCCTGTAGAATTGTAGAAAGACTTCCTTATTCTTGTACTCCAATCCCCTTGCAATAAAAGCCAACATGCTATTTGTCCTATTTGTCGTCCTAATTGCTTGCTATACCTGCATGCTATCTTTGTGTTCCTTCTGTGACATGGGTGGTTCCCACTGTTCAACTCCCCACCTGACCACAGCAAGTGTATTTATATTAAGAGTTTAGACACTTGGTGTTTTATTTTTCAAATAAACAGACAGCTACAGGTTTTCTTGTAGGTTTTAAAAACAGAAAGTCAATTGTTTATTGATCAATATACCTTATTCCGAAATTGTCGCAACTGCATCTACTCATGCATTTACTCGCACGCGCGCACACACAACACCAGAAGAAACAGATGGAGAAGGGAAAGAGGAAGGTGGTTTTTAATGGGGGAGAAAGGTTACGATAAACCTGTTGAATTCTCTTGAAACTCAAGTTCTAGATGGTTACAGGCCTGATATAGTTGTACATTTCTCTCTTGGTTGAAGGTTCTGTTGAAGATGGTCGGTCACTTCCAGCTTTCCCATGCTGGATAATATAGATGTCGGATTTTTTCAGCAGGCATGTGCTTTCTGGCTTGCTGGAATGCCAGTTGCTACAAATAGTTTGACCTTCTGGGTCAGTCTCTCTGGCTGTTTTTTTTTAAAGGTAAAACTGTGTCACTTCTCTCTTCCTATCAGGAGACACTCTGGGGTCTTCCCCATTGTGATCGCACAATGGCCCAGGTCATGGCTACTTCACATCTCCTTTGTTTTTGAAGAAGGCATTCAATTCTGGAATGGTGTTTTTAGGATAGGTGTAAGATGGGTTTCATTTACACCTTTTGGCTTTGAAGAGTTGTACTTCATCTTTGTCAGACTGTTTGGATACACAAAAGGCTTATCCCTTTTTCTGCTGGCCATTTTGGACCATTGTTCACTTTTTAAAATAATGGTTCTTTTTTTTTAAGACTAAATCTGTTTTTTCATAATTCTTCAGGGTTAGTCAGTGAATGTTGTATCATCCCACTTCTGATGTGCGTGACACTTGTTCAGAGGGATTTGGGTGTACTCATACATCAACATTTGCAAGACTCATGCCTTTTAAAAATATTATGCCATTCTAATATGACTACCAAAGTGAATAACCTCTCACTTTCCCACATTATACTACACTTGCACCTTGTTGCCCACCTCACTTAACCTGCCTATATCTCTTTGCAGCCTCTTTGTGTCCTCACAGCTTGCATTCCCACCTAGCTTTGTATCATCAGCAAACTTAAGATACATTACTCTCGATCTCTTTGTCTAAGTCTCTAATATAGATTGTAAATAGCTGAGGCCGCAGCACTGATCCTTGCGGCACTCCACTAGTTACAGCCTACCAACTTGAAAATGCCCCATTTATCCCAACTCACTGCTTTTTGTCCGTTAACCAATCCTCTGAGCGTGCTAATATGATACCCCCAACTCCATGAGCCCTCATGTATTAAGCTTTTGGAAATACAAGTATACTAATCTACTGGTTCCGCTTTGTCTACCCTTTTCTAGTTACATCCTCTCTATCTTCACAAAGGAGAGGGTTGATGTAGACATTGCAATTAAAGAGGAGGCGTGTGAAATATTAGATACGATAAGCATAATGAGAGAGGAAGTACTGGAGGGTCTGACATCCTTGAAAGTGGATAAATAACCAGGGCTGGATGAATTGCATCCCGGTTTTTAAAGGAAGCCAGGGAGAAAATAGCAGATGTGCTGAAGATCATCTTTAAACCCTCACTAGGTACAGGAAAGGTACCAGACGATTGAAGGTCTGCGAACGTTGTACCATTGTTTAAAAAGGATGCAAGGGATCGGCCAAATACTTATAGGCCAGTGAGTCTGATCTCGGTGGTGGGTAAATTATTAGAATCAATTCTGAGGGACAGGATAAACTGCCATTTAGAAAGGCATGAATTAATCAGGGATAGTCAGCATGGATTTGTTAAGGGAAGGTCATGTCTTACTAACTTAACTGAGTTTTTTGAGGAAGTAACAAGGAGGATTGATGAGGGTAGTGCAGTGGATGTGATCTACATGGATTTTAGTAAGGCATCTGACAAGGTCCCGCATGGCAGACTGGTCAGTAAAGTGAAAGCCCATGGGATATAGGGGAATGTGGCAGGTTGGGTCCAGAATTGGCTTAGGGGCAGGAAACAAAGGGTAGTATTCGATGGATGTTTTTGTGAATGGAAAGCTGTTTCCACTGGTGTTCCACAGGGCTCAGTGTTGGGACCCTTGCTATTTGTGATATATATTAATGATTTGGACTTAAATGTGGGAGGCATGATTGGGAAATTTGCTGATGACACAAAAATTGGCCGATGACACAAAAATTGGCCATGCAGTTGATAGTGAAGAGGATAGCCGTAGACTCCAGAAAGATATCAATGGTTTGTTGAGTGGGTGGAAAAGTGGCAAATGGAATTCAGTCCAGATAAGTGTGAGGTAATGTATTTGGGGAGGGCAAACAAATCGAGGAATACGCAATATACGGGAGGATATTGAGAGGGGTAGAAGAAGTGAGAGACCTTGGAGTGCATGTCCACCGGTCCCTGAAGAAGGTGGTAGGACAGGTAGATAGAGTGGTGAAGAAGGCATGTAGAATGCTTTTCTTTATTGGTCGACGTATAGAATTCAAAAGCAGGGATGTAATGCTGGAACTGTATAAAATGCTGGTTAGGCCACAGTTGGAGTATTATGTACAGTTCTGGTCACCACATTACAGAAAGGACCTAATTGCTCTGGAGAGAGTACAGAGGAGATTTACAAGAATGTTGCCAGGGCTTGAAAGTTGCAGCTATGAAGAAAGATTGGATAGGCTAGGGTTGTTTTCCTTTGAACAGAGGAGGCTGAGGGGTGACTTAATTGAGGTGTACAAAATTATGAGGGGCCTCGATAGAGTGGACAGGAAGGACCTATTTCCCCTCGTGGAGAGATCAGTTGCCAGGGGTATTTAAGGCGATTGGTAGAAGGATTAGAGGGGACATGAGGAAAATCTTTTTCACCCAGAGGGTGGTGGGTATCTGGAATTCACTGCCAGGAACGATACCTGGACATGCACCTGAAGTGCTGTAACTGGCAAGGCTATGGACCAGGTGCTGGAAGGTGGGATTAAATTGGGTGGCTAGATTTTTTTTAGCTGGCACAGACACGATGGGCTGAATGGCCTCATTCGGTGCTGTAATTTTGCTGTGCTTCTATTGATGTCTGGATGGGTACCATTTTCTAATGATGTAGCTACTTTACACCTATTCATTTTTGGTTTGGGCTGAGTCCATCTGTCTGCAGGACCCTTTGTTATATAATTCATGTAGCTAGAAGTCATCAATGTGCTATAGTTCTCCTTCCAATCTCAGTGGGCTTTTCCCACAGCTATTTCAGACAAGGTTAATGAGTTCCATCATTGAAGACAAGTTTGTAGATTCCCCATATAGGAGGGTCATGTGACTACACCATTTTGACTGTGGTTCAAGTCTCCAAGTTCTTGAGGTTTAGTTTTAAAAGTTGACTTTTTAAACATCATAATTACACCATTTCATCGTTTAGTTCGTCACGGCTCCTTCCGTTCATGACAACTTACTTAATAGATTTTAGCATTTTCCCAATGATTGATGTCAGGCTAACTGGCTTGTAGTTCCCTGTTTTCTCTCTCCCTCCTTTCTTGAATAGTGTTGTTACATTTGCTAACATCCAATCTGCTGGGAGTGTTCTAGAATCGGGAATTTTGAAAAATTATAACCAGCACATCCACTAGCGACCTCTTTTAGAACCATAGGATGTAAGCCATCAGGTCCTGGGGATTTGTCAGACGTAAGTCTGTTAAGTTTCTCCAATACTTTTTCTTTGCTAATATAAATTACCTTAAGTTCCTCATTCTTATTAGCCCCTTGGGTACCCTGCATTTCTGGTATGTAACTTGTGTCTTCTACTGTGAAGGCAGACACAAAATATTTGTTTAATGCCTCTGCCATTTCCTCATTCCCCATGATAATTTCTGCTGTCTCTGTCTCTAAAGGACCAACGTTTACTTTAGCTGCTCTCCTTTTCATATACTTGTAAAAGCTCTTACAATCTGTTTTTGCAGTCCTGTATAGTTTCCTCTCTTTTTTTAAAATCCTTTTTATCAACTATTTGGTGGCTCTTTGCTGGTTCGAAAACACTCAGGCTTACTGCTATTCTTTGCCAAGTTATAAGCCTCTTTTAATCTAATACTACCTTTAACTTTCTTAAGCCAAGGATGGGTTTTTCTTGCTGAGTTTTTGTCTTTAATTGGAATATATTTTAGTTGAACATTTTGAATTATTTCTTTAAATGTTTCCCACTGTTTATTTGCTGCCATATCTTTTAGTCTATTTATCCATTCAACCTTAGCCTGCTCTCCCCTCATATCTCTGTAGTTGGCTTTGTTTAAGTTTAAGATTCTTGTTTGGAACTGGAGTATGTTGCTTTTAAACTTGATATGGAATTCAGTTGTATTGTGATTACTTTTTCCCAGTGGGTCTTTTACTATGAGTTTATTAATTAAACCTGCCTCATTGTACAATACTAAATCTAAAATAGCTTTACCCCTAGTTGGTCCCACAACGTTTTGTTCCAGGAAACTGTCACAAAAGTATTCTACGAACTCATCTTCCAGGCCACCTTTGCCAATTTGCTTAATTAGAGATACAGCACTGAAACAGGCCCATCGGCCCACCGAGTCTGTGCCGACCATCAACCACCCATTTATACTAATCCTACACTAATCCCATATTCCTACCACATCCCCACCTGTCCCTATATTCCCCTACCACCTACCTATACTCGGGGCAATTTATAATGGCCAATTTACCTATCAACCTGCAAGTCTTTGGCTGTGGGAGGAAACCGGAGCACCCGGCGAAAACCCACGCAGTCACAAGGAAAACTTGCAAACTCCGCACAGACGGTACCTAGAATTGAACCCGGGTCGCTGGAGCTGTGAGGCTGCGGTGCTAACCACTGCACCACTGTTTCAGTTTATATGACGATTACAGTCCCCTGCAATTATTAAATTATCTTTGTTACAAACTCCAATTATTCTTGCTTAACGCTCTGTCCAACAGTATAACTAATGTTTGGGGGCCGATAAATATAGAATTAATGTAGAATAGAATTACTATGAAAGGCACAAAGGGAGCAGAATTCTTAAAATGCATTCAGGAGAACTCTTTTAGCCAGTACGTAGCAAGCACAAGAAGATAGAGGGGCGGTTCGAGACTTCGTTTTAGGGACTGAAGCTGGGCAGGTGGAAGAGGTATCAGTTTTGGAGCACTTTGGTGGAAGTGGTCATAGTTCAATAAATTTAGAGTAGTTATGGAAAAGGACCATATATAGACCAGGAATAAAAGTTCTCAATTGGGGAAAAGCTAATTTTACTAAGCTGAGTTATGATTTAGCTAAAGGGGAGGCGGTGGCGTAGTGGTAATGTTACTAGACTAGTAATCCAGAAGCCCAGGCTAATGCCCTGGGGACATGGGTTCAAATCCCACCACAGCAGAGGTGGAATTTAAATTTAATTAATAAAATCAGTTAATTAATAAAAATCTGGAATCTGTGACTCCAGACACACAGCAATGCAGTTGACTCTTAACTGCCCTCTGAAATGGCCGAGCAAGCCACTCAGTTGTCAAGGACAACTAGGGATGGGCAGCAAATGCTGGCCTTGCAAGCAACACCCATATCCCATGTAAGAATAAAAGAAACAGCTATTTGAAGGTAAATCAGTGCTAGATCAGAGGGAGGCATTCAAAGAAGAGACATTGAGGGCTCAGAGCAAGTATGTTCCCTTACAGAAAAAGGGTGGGGCCAAACAAATCCAGAGCCTCTTAGATGGCAAGGGGTTCAGAGGAGAGGATTAAGAAAAGCCTATGGCAGATACTGAGGTCACAGTACTGCAGAAAATGTAGAGGAGTATAAAAAAAAAGTCGGGGTGAAATTAAAAAGGAAATTAGGAAAGCAAAGAGTCATATCATTACGGCAGACAAGGAGACCATTCGGCCCATCGGGTCTGTGCTGGCTCTCCCTAGAGCAATCCAATCAGTCCCATTCCCCTGCTCTTTGCCCTGAAGGTTTATCTCCTTCAAGTGCCCATCGAACTTGCTTTTGAAATTTTTGATCGTCTGTGCTTCCACCACCCTCGTAGGCAGCGAGTTCCAGCTCATTACGACTTGCTGCATTAAAAAGTTCTTCCTCACATTCCCGTTGCATCTCTTGCCCAAAACCTTAAATCTGTGTTGCCTAGTCCTTGTACCATCAGCTAATATTTTGTAATTAATTTCGTGGGATGTGGGCATCGCTGGCAGGGCCAGCATTTGTTGCTTATCCCTAATTGCCCTGGAGAAGGTGATGGTGAGCTGCCTTCCTGAACTGCTGCAATCCTTCAACTTTTGTGCAGCCTTTTTGTACAACTATGTGGCTTGCTAGGCCATTTCAGAGGGTGGTTAAGAGTCCGCCACATTGCTGTGGGTTGGGAGTCATATGTAGGCCAAACCAGGTAAGGACGACAGATTTCCTTCCCGAAAGGACATTAGTGAACCAGATGGGTTTTTATGACAATCAATGGTAGTTTCATGGCCATCATTATGGAGACTAGATTTCAATTGAATTTATTAGTTAATTGAATTTAAATTCCACCAACTGCAGTGGTGGGACTTGAACCTGTATTCCCAGAGTATTAGCCCGAGTCTCTGGATAATTAATCCAGTTGCATTACCACAACACCACCGTCTCCCCATAGGAACAGCTTTTCTTTGTGTACCTTATCTAAACCTGTCATAATCTTGTACACCTCTATCAAATCTCCCCTCAATCTCCTTTACTCCAAGGAGAACAAACCCAGCTTCTCCAACCTAACCTTGTAACTCAAATCCTTCATTTTTGGAGCCATTCTGGTAAATCTCCTCTGCACCCTCAGGAACCTCGCATCCTTCCTAAAGTGTGGTGACCAGAACTGGACACAATACTCCAGTTGTGACCTAATCAGAGCTTTTATGAAGGTTCAGCATAACTTTCCTGCTTTTATATTCAATACTTCTATTTATGAAGCCCAAGATCCCATATGCTTTGGTCACCACTCTCTCGATATGTCCTGCCACCTTCAAAGATTGATGCACATAAACGCCCAGGCCACTCTGTCCCTGCACACTATTTCAACTGTGCCATTCATTCTGTCTTGCCACTTCCTGTCCCTTCTGCCAAAAGGCATTACTTCATACTTCTCTGTGTAGAGGGCATGAGAACATATTGGCAAGTGAAATCAAGGAAAACCCAAAGATTTTTTATAAATATGCGAAGAGCAAGAGCATACTAAAGAAAGAGTAGGGCCTATTAGGGACCATAAGGGTAACCTGTGTGCGGAGGCAGAGGAAGCAGATATTGTTCTTATTGAATACTTTACATCTATTGTCACAAAAGAGAGGGACAATGCAGACATTGCAATCAGTGAGGATCAGTATGAAATATTAGATGAAATTAACATAGTGAGAGAGGAAGCATTAAGGGGTTTAACATCTTTGAAAATGGATAAATCCCAGTCCCGGATGAAATTCTGAGGGAGAGGATGAACCTTCATTTAGAAAGACACAGATTAATCAAAGACAGTCAGCACAGATTTGTTAAGGAAGATCGTATCTGACTGACGTGATTAAATTTTTTGAGGAGGTAACAAGGAGGGTCAATAAGGGAGTGCATTTAATGTAGTCTAAAGATTTTAGAAGGCTTTTGTTAAGGTCCCACATGGCAGACTGGTCACGAAAGTAAAAGCCCATGGTATCCAAGGGAAAGTAGCAAGTTGGAACCAAAATTGGCTCATAGATAGGAAGCAAAGGGTAATGGTGGATGGGTGTTTTTGTGACTGGAAGGCTGCTTCCATTGGGGTTCCACAGGGCTCCATACTAGGTCCCTTGCTTTTTGTTGTATGCATCAACGATTTAGGGTTATGATTAAGGAGTTTGTGGATGATACAAAAATTGACTGTGTTTGATAATGACTGTAGACTGAAGGAAGATATCATTGGACTGGTCAGGTGGGCCAAACAGTGGAGTTCAATCTGGAGAAGTGTGAGTTAATCTATTTGGGGAAGGCTGACAAGGCAAGGGAATGCACAATAAATGGTAGGATACTGAGAAGTGTAGAGGAACAGAGGGGCTTCAGAGTGCATGCCCACAGATCCCTGAAGGTGGCTGGACAGGTAATTAAGGTGGTGAAGAAGGCATACGGGATACTTGCCTTTATTAGCAAGGCATAGGATATAAGAGCTTGGAGGTAATGCTGGAACTGTATAAAATTAGGCCACAGCTGGAATGCTGCATGCAGTTCTGGTCACCGCACTATAGATGTGATTGCACGAGAGAGGGTACAGAGGATGTTGCCATGGACTGGAGAATTTTAATTATGAGGAATTGGATAGGCTAGGGTTGTTTTCTTTTTTCCTTTTTCTTTTTATTTAGAGATACAGCACTGAAACAGGCCCTTCGGCCCACCGAGTCTGTGCTGACCAACAACCACCCATTTATACTAACCCTACACTACCCCATATTTTCTACGACATCCCCACCATTCTGCTACCATCTACCTACACTAGGGGCAATTTACAATGGCCAATTCACCTATCAACCTGCAAGTCTTTTGGAGGTGGGAGGAAACCGGAGCACCCGGCGGAAACCCACGCAGACACAGGGAGAACTTGCAAACTCCGCACAGGCAGTACCCAGAATTGAACCCGGGTCGCTGGAGCTGTGAGGCTGCGGTGCTAACCACTGCGCCACTGTGCCGCCCTAAGAGGACAGAGGAGGGGAGACCTAATTGAAGTGTATAAAATTATGAAGGATCTAGATAGAGTGGATAGGAAGGCCCAATTTCCCTTGGTTGAGGGATCTATAACCAGGGGGTATAGATTTAGGCTAAGAAGTAAGAGATTGAGAGGGGATTCGAAGAGAAACCTTTTCAGCCAGATGGTGGCGAAGATCTGGAACTCAGCCTGAAGAGGTGGTAGAGGCAGAAATCCTCAACATTTCTAAGTACTTGGATATGCACTTGAAGTGCTGTACCCTACATGGCTGTGGACCAGGAGCTGGAAAGTGGGATTATGCTGGATGGCTTCTTATCGGCTGGGATAGACACGATGGGCGAAATTGCATCCTTCCGTGCTGTAAATTTCTACAAAGTGATTCCTGACAACGCCGGCCAGCGCCGACGTCATCAGGCTGCGCCGCGGTGCGCACATGCGCAGACGGTCTCCTCATCTTTGCGCATGCGCTGCGTTCCTGCTTGCCAGGACCAGTTTGCGCATGCGCTGGTGACGTCATCGCGTTACGTCGTCTTCCTCGGGCAACGCGCCAGGTTGGCCTCTGCGCATGCTCTTCATGCAACGCCACCGGATATTCACGCATGGTTCAATCTTCCGATATTCACGCATGCGTCAAAGCTTCGACGCGAGTTTTTGAAAGTGGAAGGAGGAGAGGTTTCGTCGGGCATTTTCTCGCATTTTATCTCAATTATTTAGTTGTTTTGGAGATTTGCTTCATTTTTATTAGACAGAGGAGATTGTTCCAAGGTAAGTTGCTCTGAAAACATTTCCATTGTCTGGGGCACAGCATGTGCTCCAGTCCCTGTTGTAAGTTGCTGTGTGCAGGCAGTACATGTGCTGCAGTCCAGCAAACAACCTTCCATCTAAACGGTCACTTTCGTTTTTGTAACGTTTCAATGGAGTGCATTCTGTATTTCTTATCTCATCTCATGTATCCCGTGTGGTCCCTTAATAGCCTTCCTGAACATATGCCTGCCTGTTCAAAGTTCCACTTCCCCCACCTGCGGTACCCTCTCCTTGCTGTTCAGTTACACAGCCATCTGTTCCTGCACCCATCCGAGCAGTGCACATGGACACACAGCCACCTGTTCCTGCACCCATCCGAGCAGTGCACATGGACACACAGCCACCTGTTCCTGCACCCATCCGAGCAGTGCACATGGACACACAGCCACCTGTTCCTGCACCCATCCGAGCAGTGCACATGGACACACAGCCACCTCATGCCATGTCCAGTGGTAGCACAAATGTGAATGCTCTTGCTGCATACACAACTGGTGAGGTGGGAGTGCAGCCACACCATTCTCCATCCTCAGTGTTACTTTAATGCAAAGGTAGGTAAGAGTGAAAGAAATGGAAGGTGATGCTGATAGTAGTAGGCAGGATTAAATGGGAGCGTATGGGAAGGCACAGGAGTAGCATAACCACGAGCAGGGAACAGCTGGGCTAAATGGCCTGCTTTATGTTCATAGTCCAAAAGAAATGTGCTTCTTTTTCCAGCACCCTCACATCATTCATGTTTTCCCTGAGAGCAGCATTGAACCATCACGAGATAGGGGCAGTTACATCATCCTGACTCCTACAGCTGAGGTGGGTACTAAGTGATTCATTGGCGGTGTTATCAGTACATGCCTATCCTGCAGAGCATAAAGCATGCGCAACAGTAATTACATTGGAGGGAGGGAAGCTCTGACACTCCTGTTCTTTCCTTATTTCTTTTCATGTAAAACGTGTACTTGAGAAAACAATCCTTGAGACTTAAGGACGGCATTCAAGCAAAGGAGGCAGTGCAGGAGAGGACGCAAGGATGTGCTGATTCCTGCATCTGAGATGGGTAATAAGTGCTTCATTGGCGACGTTATCAATTGGTGCCTTCACTGCAGAACTTAAAAAGGTGTGCACAACAGTAATTTCAGTGGATGGAGGGAGGCAAGCTCTGACTCTGATTTGCTTTATTTCTTTTCATGTAAAACATGCTGTCGAGAAAACAATCCTTGAGACTTAAGGTCAGCATTCAAGCAACGAAGGCAACTGGATCATGCTGCGGAGCTCATCACGATGTGGAAAGGAACATTGCATTTATGGATGAATTGGGAATGCACATTGGGATGCGCTTGGGGAACATTCACCAAGAATAGACTGAGCTCAGACTCTTGTGACTTTGCCTTCTTCACATGGACAATACAGTAGTGGAATAGAGAGCCAAGCGTTCATTCACCACAAGGCTCTCCAGGAACAATCTCTTCAGCTGTGCATAGCAGAGACTCGGCCTGTCTGTCTCACGGGAATGCTGGACACAACACTCATGTATCCATGCACAGCAGTTCCTCTGATGCTTAATGAACTTAATAAAACTTCTCAATATTTAAATCCAGAATTGTTGAGGTTTTGTTTTGGATGCTATTTCCCCGACTTTGCAACTGCACTTCAGATATTCAACTGTGGTGGGGGGGTGGAGGGAGGGGTGGGTGGGTGAAGAGGGGGAGATGGAGAGCGGGGAGGGGTTGGGAGAGGGAGCATGCAAAAGGCAGGGACCAGATAGTTGCAATGCCTGAAGTACTGTTGAGAAGTAGGGGAGAAAGCAACTGGATTGGGCATCCGCAGCTGGAGGGAATGGCTGAATGGAGAGGGCCGGAAGCGAGAGGCCGTAGAGAGCCGCGGGGAGTGAGCAGCTGAAGACCTTGGTGTCACCGGGTGCAGGGACTGGCCAGTAAGTCTTTTGCTGTTGTGTTTATGGCGCATGCACAGAAAAAGGCACTCCTCTTCCACTCCGCTGCTCCCTCCCCCCCCCTCCCCTCCCCTCCCCTCCCCCCCTCCCCACCCCCCTTACAGCATGTGCCAAAACAGCGCCACCTACTGATAGCGTTGTCAACAAATGCAGTCAAATTTCTATCATTCAATGCCCACATCCTGAGAATGAATGAAAATAGAACTTATCTGTTAGCTGTAAAGATAATTTGCAAAGTAGAAGATGCGATGAGGACAGTGGACTGCCCACCGAGAATCTCATAAGTAGAATAAGGTCAGACCAAGTATGTCAACATTCATCATAGTTGGAAGATATATTTGAAACAAAAGGCTATATGTGTTGCAATCAACAGCTCTTCACAGATTTTCAATCACTTGCAATGTTACTCCAAATACAAGTGCCACTTTCAGTAAAGTATGGAGACTTCTGGTAGCCTGATTGATTGTGCACAAAATGTCATTCTGAACTAATTGAATAGAGCAAAAGTGTTTAAAAAAAAAAAATCTGAGTCTGCAGTAGTTACCGTTTCGAATTCAGTACCGCCTTATTTTTGTAGGAGTTGACTAATGTTGCATTATTAAGTAACTCAGGATATAACAAAAATAACCCCTTGTGACCTGGATCAGATATTTATTTCTTGCGTACGTGAACGTCAATCGCTTTGAAGATGGACAAAGCGAACGTGTTACAAATTGATTAGCTGCTTCACTTCACAGTGACGTGAATGTACAAAACACAAGTTATTATTCCAATCGCTCAATTCAACAACTTATCTTTGTTTTCAATTCCCTCCATGGCCTCGCCTCTCCCTAACTCTGTAATATCTTCCAGGTCTCAACCTCCGAGATATCTGTGCTCCTCTAATTCTAGCCTCTTGAGCACCCCGATCTTAACTGCTCCAACAAGTCTTTGTTGCCTAGGCCCTAAGCTCTGGAATTCCCTCCCTAAATCTCTGTGCCTCTCTATCTCTCTTTTCTCTTTAAGATGGTCCTTATGGCTAAGCTTTTGGCCATCTGCCCTGATATCTTCTTTGTGTCTCAGTGCCAAGTTTTGCTTTGTAATGCACCTGTGAAGTACCTTGGGATGCTTTATTACATTAAAGGTACTATAGAAGTACGTTTTTGTTGTCTGAGTGAGAACGCGGCTGTTCTCAACTATAGCTCAGGGTGTAGCACTCTCGCTTCTGTGTCAGAAGGCCGTGGGTTTAACTTCCACTCCAGATACTTGAGCATAAAATCTAGGTTGATGTTCCCAGTGTTATACTGAGGGAGTGCTGCACTGTTGGAGATGTGTTCCGGATGAGACTGAGGTCCTTTTCTGCCCTCTTGGGTAGATGTAAAAGATTCCGTGACGTTCTTTGAAGAAGAGCAGGGGATTTCTCGCTGGTATCCTAGTCACTATATATCCCTGAAGTGAAATCCCTAAGCCAGATTATCTGGTCATGATCATATTGCTGTTTGTGGGACCTTGCTGTGCGTAAATTGTCTGCTGAGTTTCTTACGCTACAGCAGTGACTACACTTACTAAGTACTTAAGTGGCTGGAAAGCGATTTAGGACATCCTGAGGTTCTGAAAAGTTCTGTATAAATGCAAGTTCATTCACTTTGGTTCAATGAAGAGTGTAGGAGGGCATGCCAGGAGCAGCACCTCCTCCTGAAGACACCTCAAATTGAGGTGTCAACCTGGTGAAGCTACAAACCAGGACTACTTGTGTGCCAAACAGCGTGAGCAGCATGCAAGAGACAGCTAAGTGATCCCATAACCGATGGATCATTTCTAAGCTCTGCTGTCCTGCCACATCCAGTCGTGAATGGTGGTGGACAATTAAAGAATTAACTGGGGGAGGTGGCTCCACAAATATTCCCACCCTCAATGATGGGGGAACCCAGCACATCAGTGCGAAAGATAAGGCTGAAGCATTTGCAACAATCTTCAGCCAGAAGTGCCGAGTGGATGATCTATCTCGGCCTCCTCCTGAAGTCCCCAGCATCTCAGATGCTAGTCTTCAGCCAATTCATTTCACTCTGCGTGATATCAAGAAACGAATGAAGGCACTGGATGCAGCTAAAGTTATGGGTCCTGACAACATTCTGGTAATAGTACTGAAGACCTGTGCTCCAGAACTTGCCACACTCCTAGCCAAGCTTATCTAGTACAGCTACAACACTGGCATCTACCCGGCAATGTGGAAAATTGCCCAGGTATGTCCTGTACACACAAGGTAGGACAAGTCCAACCCGGCCAATTACCGCCCCATTAGTCTACTCTCAATCATCAGTAAAGTGATGCAAGGTGTCGTCAACAGTGCTATCAAGCGGCACTTGCTTAGCAATAGCTTGCTCAGTGATGCTCAGTTCAGGTTCTGCCAGGGCCACTCAGCTCCTGACCTCATTATAGCCTTGGTTCAAACACGGACAAAAGAGGTGAGGTGAGAGGGACTGCCCTTGACATCAAGGCGGCATTTGGTAGAGTATGGCATCAAGGAGTCCTAGCAAAACTGGAATCAGGGGGAAAACTCTCCACTGGTTGGAGCCGTACCTAGTGCAAAGGAAGATGGTTGTGGTTGTTGGAGGTCAATCATCTCAGCTCCAGGACATTACTGCAGGAGTTCCTCAGGGTAGTGTCCTCGGCCCAAGCATCTTCGGCTGCTTCATCAATGACCTTCCTTCAATCATAAGGTCAGAAGTGGGAATGTTCGCTGACGATAGTACAATGTTCAGCACCATTTGTGACTCCTCAGATACTGAAGCAGTCCATGTAGAAGTGCAGAAAGTCCTGGACAATATCCAGGCTTGGGCTGATAAGTGGCAAATAACATTCGCGCCACACTAGTACCAGGCAATGACCATCTCAAATAAGAGAGAAGCTAACCATCTCCCCTTGACATTCAATGGCGTTACCATCAGTGAATCCCCCACTGTCAACATTCTGGGGGTTACCATTGACCAGAAACTGAACTGGAGTAGCCATATAAATACCGTGGCTACAAGAGCAGGTCAGAGGCTAGGAATCCTGAGGCAAGTAACTCACCACCTGACTCCCCAAAGCCTGTCTACCATCTACAAGGCACAAATCAGGACTGTGTTGGAATACTTTCCACTTGTCTGGATGGGTGCAGCTCCAACAACACTCAAGAAGCTCAACATGATCCAGGACAAAGCAGCCCACTTGATTGACACGCCACCCACAAGCATTCACTCCCTCTACCACCAATGCACAGTGGCAGCAGTGTGTACCATCTACAAGATGCAATGCAGCAAGGCTCCTTAGACAGCACCTTCCAAACCCACAACCTTTACCACCTGGAAGGATAAGGGTAGCAGATGCATGGGAACACCAGCACCTGCAAGTTCGCCTCCAAGCCACACGCCATCCTGACTTGGAACTATATCGTCGTTCCTTCACTGTCGCTGGGTCAAAATCCTGGAACTCCCTTCCTAACAGCACTGTGAGTGTACCTGTCCCACATGGACTGCAGCGGTTCAAGAAAGCAGCTTACCCCCACCTTCTCAAGGGCAATTAGGGATGGGCAATAAATGCTGGCCTGGCCAGTGACACCCACATCTGAGCAACGAATAAAAAAAAAAGTTAATTCAAACAAAGATCCTGCCATTATCCTCCATCACTGTGTTGTCTTACTTCACCTAAACAAGATGGCTTCTAACAGACCTCGATCGTCGTCTTTTCATTATTTCCATGCAAACCCTTACAGCTTTCCTTTCAACAAACTTGACTGCCTTCACAAGTGGGAAAAAATGGAATACTGCAGATGCTGAAATCTAGGAACAGTAAGTACCAGAAACACACAAGTAAGTCAGCATCTCTGGAGAGTAAAGAACAGTTAATGTCAAGGGTCAGCCCTTAATTGACCTTTAACGAGCCGTGCCAGGTACCCACAGCGTGTGGGCGGGTCGTCCTGTTATCCCGACCCCCACTCTTCCCCTCACCCCCCCCCCCCCCAACCATTTCGTCTCCACGAAATGGCCCAGAGGTGGGGGCTCAAAATCCTACCCACAGTCTATGGGGGAACAGCATCACAACTTTCTCATTATCATCTTAAAACACAACGCTTGAAGTAACTTTGTTCAAATCCATTCTGTGAAAATATAGTGAAAAGATCCCAAAATGTGACCATCTAGGCAGTAAAGTGTTGCATCTTAGGAACAATGACCTCAATATTGACATGGATGTGTAATCCCTGTTGCGTAGGTAGTTGTGGGGGATGGTCCATGTTCTGGATGGGAAACCTAAAAGCCCCAGATCTTAGTGTGAGGCAAGATCTGTTGGATGTGGAATGGGAGGGGCTGTTCTGATCTCAGGGAAGAAGGTTATCTTGTGGAATGGGGTGGGAGGGGGGAATCACTGCTGCTCCTCCTGGCCTACAAAGCAATGATGTAACAGTACTTACCTTCTCCCCAAAGCGGTCTTCACCATCTCCTTTCAGCTGCCGATTTCCCCTGGATAGGAAACAGGGCCGTCCAGGGTTAAATCTGTAAGTAGGTTAAATGTTAGGCACCTCATTATAATATTTAAATGGACAACCTGCCCCTCTGTCCCGCCACTGTTAAACCCAAACGTGGGCGGGTTGGAGTTGGGTTTGAGATTTAAAAAATTTTTTAACATCTCACCCAACCCCAACCCACCCGTTTTGTGGGGTTAAAGTCACCGCAATGCATCTGAGCAGACTAATTTTGTCCCACACTATCATGCAAAATGCTTCCATCCTGCAGAAAATAGCTGGCCTTGACCCTTCATAACCATGTCTGACTGTAGGCTTTTTAACCACACGCATACTGTTTCCAGAAACAAGGAATCCAAGTCGGGAGTTTTATATAGACAAAAAGCACATTCTTCAACTTTCTGAGGTATGCACATTGATTGCTGGCTCTTCATTAAGTCATGTAATCTGGGCCCACTCTGGACTGTTTCAGACCCTAAGGTACAAACTTACTTTCTGTGTCCACAGGACTTTACTGACCTCATCTCCTCTTGAGATCTTCCCTCTACAGCTTCCAACCTCATAGTCCCGCAACCCTGGACAGCCCGCTTCTACCTCCTTCCTAAAATCCACAAACAGGACTGTCCTGGCTGACCCATTGTTTCAGCCTGTTCCTGTCCCACTGAACCTATTTCTTCCTATCTCGACTCTATCTTTTCTCCCCTGGTCTGGTCTCTTCCCACGTACATCCATGACTCTTCTGACGCCCTACGTAATTTTGACAATTTCCAGTTTCCTGCCCTAACTGCTGCCTCTTCACTATGAACGTCCAATCTCTCTACACCCCCATCCCCCACCAGGACGGTTTGAGGGCTCTCCGCTTCTCCCTTGAACAGACGCTCAACCAGTCACCATCCACCACCACCCTCCTCCGCCTGGCTGAACTTGTTCGCACATTGAACAACTTCTCCTTCAATTCCACTTACTTGCTTCAAGTAAAAGGTGTTGCTATGGGTACATGCATGGGTCCTAGTTATGCCTGTCTTTTTGTGGGATATGTCAAACATTCATTGTTCCAGTCCTACTCAGGCCCCCTCCCCCAACACTTTTTCCGGTACATTGATGACTGTATTGGTGCCGTTTCCTGCTCCCGTCCCGGACTGGAAAATTTTATCAGCTTTGCTTCTTATTTCCACCCTTTTCACCTTTACATAGTCCATCTCCGACACTTCCCTTCCCTTCCTCGACTTCTCTGTCTCTATCTCTGGGGATAGGCTGTCTCCTAATATTCATTACAAGCCCACCGACTCCCACAGCTACCTTGACTACACTTCTTCACACCCTGCCTCCTATAAGAACTCCATTCCATTCTCCCAGTTTCTCTGTCTCTGGCGCATCTGCTTTGATGGTGCAACCTTCTACGGCAACGCTTCTGATATGTCTTCCTTTTTCCTCAACCGAGGATTCCCCCTCCACTGTGGTAGACAGGGCCCTCAACCGTGTCCGGCCCATTTCCCGCACCTCTACCCTCACCCCTTCCCCTCCCTCCCAGTACTGTGACAGGGTTCCCCTTGTCCTCACTTTCCACCCCACCAGCCTCCACATACAAAGGATCATCCTCCGCCATTTCTGCCACGTCCAGCGTGATGCCACTACCAAAGGCACCTTCCTCTCCCTTCCCGTCAGCATTCCGAAGGGATTGTTCCCTCCACAACACCCTGGTCCACTCCTCCATTACCACCAACACCTTGTCCCCTTCCCACGGCACCTTCCCCTGCAATCACAGGAGGTGTAACAGCTGCCCTTTTACCTCCTCTCTCCTCACTATCCAAAGGTCCCAAACATTCCTTTCGGGTGAAACAGCGACTTGTACTTCTTTCAATTTCGTTTACTGTATTCGCTGCTCACAATGTGGTCTCCTCTACACTGGGGAGACCAAACACAGATTGGGTGACCGCTTTGCGGAACACCTTCGTTCCGTCCGAAAGCATGAGCCCGAGCTGCCGGTTGCTTGCCATTTCAACACGCTTCCCTGCTGTCATGCCCACATATCTGTCCTGGGATTGCTGCAGTGTTCCAGTGAACATCAACGCAAGCTCAAGGAACAGCACCTCATTTACTGCTTAGGCATGCTACAGCCTGCCGGACTGAACATTGAGTTCAATAATTTCAGGGCATGACGCGCCCCCCTTTTTATTTTTAGTTATTTTTTTCTTTTTGATTATTTTTTTTTTCTTTTTTATTTGTTTTATTTTAGTTTGTTTCATCATTCACGTTATTACCATGTGCCTACCCACTGTTTTAATTCATGTTTGTGCTTTGGGCTAGGGCTGTTCATTTTTCTGTCAATTAACACCCTCTCTGTTTAGTTTTTAGTTTAGTTTTAGTTTAGAGATACAGCACTGAAACAGGCCCTTCGGCCCACCGAGTCTGTGCCGACCATCAACCACCCATTTATACTAATCCTATACTAATCCCATATTTCTACCAAACATCCCCACCTGTCCCTATATTTCCCTACCACCTACCTATACTAGTGGCAATTTATAATGGCCAATTTACCTACCAACCTGCAAGTCTTTTGGCTTGTGGGAGGAAACCGGAGCACCCGGAGAAAACCCACGCAGACACAGGGAGAACTTGCAAACTCCACACAGGCAGTACCCAGAATTGAACCCGGGTCGCTGGAGCTGTGAGGCTGCAGTGCTAACCACTGCGCCACTGTGCCGCCCTGTACTAATGCTTTGTCTTTCAGCACATCATTAACATACCGTTTATCTTTGCTCCATGACCTTCTGCTCAGTTATTCTCTGTGACCTTCTGCCCTATCAACCCTTTGCCTTTTGTTATCTCTTGCGCCTTCCCTGCTTTATTTGCTTAAAACCAATTACATTTCTAACATTTGCCAGTTCTGGTGAAGGGTCACTGACTTGAAACATTAACTGTGCTTCTCTCTCCACAGATGCTGCCAGACCTGCTGAGTGTTTCCAGCATTTCTTGTTTTAATTTCAGATTTCCAGCATCTGCAGTATTTTGCTTTTATTAACTTACTTTCTGTTCCACTTGGCAAATTAAGTTGTGGTCACATGCACTTGATTACAATTGGCTGCTGAGCATTAGTTATGGACACATCTTTTTCTGTTTGAATCAACAGGAACTATCCCAACAGAAGTCTTATAAGGACGGTGTTTGTAACCATGGCAACAGGAGGCAGTGATGAGCCACCACGTTCGTTAGGCCCAAAGCCAAAGCAGCACTCCAACCGATTGATTAACGAGAAGTCTCCCTATCTGTTGCAACATGCACACAATCCTGTAGACTGGTAATCACCTAATGCTTTATAAGTTTTTTCTGATGGACTAAGGGAATTGTAACATTAGAAAATTTGATGTGAATGCTTGGCGGTTACTTTTGCAGTCGATTTGCGATCATTGTGCATATCACACTTGAGGGGCTGAATGGCCTACTCTGATGTTTTTATGGACCAAATCTCTACCAATTCACTCCTTTGAATAGATTGCCAGTGGATAAAACTCCTTACCATTCACTCCCACTTCTTAAAATCACAAGAGACCAAACGAGCTTTCATTCTGTAATATTCTTGCTCCAAGTCTCTCTTTAAATCGAGAAAACAAAGAATTATAAATGTTTTGTTCTCTAGTGCCCCACATTGCACCTGCAGAAGGCAATGTGGGGGTTTACAAAGAGCCACTTAGTGTAAATGGTTTCTTATTGCAGTGATTCTCATTCTTTATTGAATGGATGAGTGAGTAGCTGAACAGGTCGCACTAGAGGGCTGCCCGTTGTGTCTCATTACTTACATTTCACTGAAGTCCTAATAAATTGTAAACTTGCTGCACAAGCAAATGAGTATTTTTCATACTTTATTGAAAATGTACAACAAAATAAAATGTAAAATTCATCCAATAAATAGCCCTCCACAATGATGAAAATTAACCAAAACTCTTTACTCTACCTCTACCCTTCCATGAACTGATTTTTCGCCCTCTATAGTCACCAAGGCCCAGGCTACCCAGACCTTCTCTGAATTTCTTTGCTGAAAAATGGGCTGTAACTTTTCATAATCCCTTCCACTACCTCATTGGGTTTTCAAGATCTAAAATTTATAATATCACTCATTGATAACCCATTTGCGGGAGTAATCCCCAGCCCCCCAAATTCTTGGCCCGTTTATTTGAAGTAATGACTGGGGGCAACTATTTGGTGGAAGAACTGTACATGTTTGAGTGATTTTGCTTCCTTCAGCAGCAAAAGGAGTTACGTGTATGTACTTGCAGCACATGGACCCAGAAAGTTCCAGTTTGATCAATACATGAGTTAGCTGAAAACATGGTGTCGGTTTCCACGTGTACCCTGATGGCACGCACCTCTACATAACAACCACCTCTCTCGATCCCTCCACTGTCCCTAAATTATCAGTCTGCTTGTCCGACTCTGGTGCTGAATGAGAAGAAATTTCCTTCAATTAAATATTGGAAAGTCCGATACCATTGGGGGAAATTTTTCCAGGGCACTGGAGGCGGATTCAGGGGCAGAAGGTGGGAAAATTCCAGAAAGTGATGTTGGGTTGTGATTCTGACGTGATCCTGCCCTCTGCTGGCTTCCCCGGGGCAGGATTAAGGGAGAATGGGGAGCCCCTGTGGGTCTGTTGTGTAAGTAATTTAGAAGTTTATGAGGTTGTTGAGAAGCCACTTAAGAGGTCATTTAGCACTGAATCCTGGTCTGCCCAGCCATCGAGGCTGTTTCCTGACTGATCAACACCTCGCCAGTATCACTGAGGCGAGTGCACAATGGGAAGAGAGCACCAGCCTTGGGACATGGGACTACCACAAGAGTGGACCACCTTAAGGAGCTATAGGTGAATATCGCCGGAGGAAGTGATGTCGGGTCACCATGACCAGGGAGTTGTGGGTGTAGCTGGACAGATTGAGATGTGTTTAGATGTGGCTCGTGCAGTAAATGTTTGTATTTATATGTTCTAGTTTAAAGTATAATAAAAACCCACATTTTCTTTGGATATGACTTGCAGCCCCGTGAGTCTTACAATAGTTCACACATCAAAGGAACAAATAATATTATGTGGTGGAAACCTTTGGGATATATTTTTTCTGAAGACCACCAAATATTACATCATGGCAACTTTTGATTTTTTTTCTGAAGAACACACTGAGAGAACAAATAACAGCAGGGTGCTTACCTGGAGTGGCTGAAGATCCTGGACAGCAGCTGGCAAGAGAGCCCACAACAGTGCAACGAGCTAGGACAACAGATAGGACCCCGGGAGGTATTGAAACTCTGAGTACAGGAGGAAGTTTGTTGGGGGATTGGAGCTTTCAACAGGTCTGTCAGTGGGCCGAAAAATTTGAAAAGCAGTAGCTGAACTATTATTCTTTTAGTTTTTCCGTTTCTTTGGCTTCATGGTTGGGGCTTAAGCTGAAAAGAGAGGGAATAACTCAACAGCGCCACTGGAGGTCCAGCACAAAGCAAAAGGCTGGTTGTGGCAGCTGCCATTACTGCAAGCTGCAGCTGGCTCCAGAGAAAAAACTGCTCTCTCTATAAAAAAAAAGTAGTATCACTCTTAAAGGGGCAGACCTGCAGAAGGCGAATCTGTCTAAACAAGAAAAAATGAAGTGTGCCTGTGAAAACGAAAACCTGTAAAAGTCCTATAATTATATTTAGAAAAAAAGCAGGATCATTAAGACAATGGCTTTCAGATATCCAGTTATAGATTGGAAGGTGTCGGACATAGCGTCTGAATTTAAACTGTTTCAGCAGCGAATGGAACTGTGTTTCCTCAATGAAGAAGTGAGCAAACCAGAGAAACAAGATATTAAAATTAAGATCGCATTGAGCAACGAGGGCTTGCAATGGATTAATACATCAGATTGTTAGCTGATGATCAGAAGGACCCTCGCAAGCTATGGACATTCCTGGAGCAGCAACTCAAGGTGAAGGTAAATTTACGAGTACATAGGCTTGAGCTTATGACCTACCAGCAAAGGCAAGATGAGTCCATTGACCAGTTTGTTGCCAGGTGCTGAGGCAAAGCTCAGTATTGTGACTTTGCAGATATTGAATTATCAGAATAGGTTATAGAGCAAGTCATCGCATCTGCCCCAATAGAGGCCTTTTAAAAAGACCTGCTAGAAAAGAAGAAAGGGAACACCATAGATGCACTACTTAATGATGGAAGGAAATTTGAAGCGATCATGGCTGGGTGACTATGACAATTGGTATGGTAACCAAGACTCAGAAGTCTGCTAAGCACGGATTGGCAGCGTGTCCGTATATGGACACCAGCATTCGTGGTAAAAATTTTGAGGTCCGTGGTAATTTTGAATGTCTTGCTCCAAGCCTTTAAACCTGTGTTTTAAAATAACCTAGTGGCTAGGTTATTTTGAAACAAAAGTTTAAAGGCTTGGAGCAAGACATTTAAAGTTAGAAAGGATCGGGATCATCGGGGCATTGGGCTCGGTCCTAGAATATGAAGTGGCACAGTAAATTCTCACTGAAACTCTCAGCCTGCTTGCTTATCGCCGTCTCTTCTAGTTCACTTTCACACCGCCCTCCACAACCCCCGCTCCCCACCCAAAAGCATCCTCTTTCTATCTCTACTGAATCTGTTCCAAAGGCAGTTTCAGAAATGGGAAGACAGCAACAGAAGTTATTGGCAGCTGTCAGCGGGTCAGTCAGCACCTGTGAGCAGAACCGACAGGTTCACTTAGTCTCAGATTCCTGCCCTTTCAGAACTGATTTGGTTCTGCTCTGCTCCAGTAGAAAGAAGTTTTGCAAATATTCAGTCGTTTAATCACAGCCATGCCCCCTATGTTGTCTAAACTGCATCTGCTTTCTCTTTGGTAATTCAATGATACTTAATCCAGAGGCAGTAAATATCAGAAATATGACTGCACCGTTTATTATATTAATAGACATATTCACTGGTGTTGAGTTTCCGCCGGTTATACCTGGCACAATCTGGGCAGTGTCGGCTGAACTAACACAAAAAAAATCGTTGAATTTTAAATTTAAGTTAAAATCACAAGTTTTTGTTTTCTGCAATTTTATGCACCACTTTGAGACAATTTACCCGAATCAGGCCCTGCCCACTGAACTGGCCACACACCCAGATTGAATTGCAAGATTCCAGCAATTGCACTGGTTTGAGTTTCAAGTTACACTCATTTTCTTAGGCACCTAGTCTACATGGTTTAAAAGTTTCCTTCTCTAAAATTATTCAGTTTACATAGGAACTGACCAGTGTACACTGGTGTAGTTTTTCAAAGTTATTTTCAATGATTTTAAATCAGAAGGAAGACTGGACTCTTATTAAAAATGCTTATCTTTTGGTTAAAACACATTTTCTGCTGTTTTTATAAAACTGCACAAGTTACTTAAAGATATCAATACTTTTTAATGAAAAACAAAATGATGGCGTTCTGTTATGCTGCCTGACTGCACTGGTTTTTTGTGAAATGAACCGTAACCCTAACCATTACAGTTTCAAGTGTGTTTTGAGTCCAATTTCCCGATTGCACCCAAGGAAGAGACTGGACCCTAGGTATTTATCATTCACTATAGTTATTTCAAATCAGCAAATGAACAGCCTAGTGTGGAATATCACACCTTGAGCATCTTGCAGCTCTGATGAAAGGTCATTTGACCTGAAATGTCAATAATCAAGGGTCAGGACCATTTCTGGGTCCTGACACTCCTCTGGCTATCAGGACGCCTGCTGAGAGATCTTCGCGGAGACGACCAGTTAAGAGGCTGGCTCCAGGTCCACCGCTCAATTAAGGAGGGCGGCGTGTTCCTCGGGCTGCTTTAGCTGGCTGGCTATATGCTAACACAATGTTAGAACATTGAACTCTATTCTGTCAACAAAAGTAATTCTCATCAGCGTTGCTTAGTGTTTTGCTTTCTGGCTAGCTAATACAGTGTGCTGCTCTTCATTGATGTTTGTATGCTTTGCTACTTTATGGGGAGAAATGTGTTTTAAATCGGACAGTGTTTTGATGGCATTAGGTTGGTTATACACTTTTTATATACAGATTAATTGCCCCCATGTCCGTGGCTGAGTCAATAATTTTGTCCAGTGTTTGTGGTGCAACATTTTGGCGCCTATCCCTGCTACTAAGCCTTGTGGTAAATGTGGCCCAACTCACTCAAATCACAATTGTCTGGCGCACCAGGACCAGTGCAAAACTTGTGGCATGCGAGGACATTGGGCAAGGCAGTGCAGAAGGTCGAGCTCAGATACTGCACACAAGAATGGTGACAGATCACAAGCGGAGAGAATCACTGCAACACTGGATGGCAAATGCAACAAAAGGTATGCCAACACATACATAAAAGCCCATGCAGGTATGTCAGGTTGTTAGACAAATTGCTAGAAGGATATGGATGAAGCCGGCACTCGTGCAAACAGCGGGCAACATTTCACATAGCATTGATGCATGATTGGGATTATATGTCCACAGAAGAGTGGCAGGCATAAGCTCAGAGTAAAAACTGACTGGAGCAAGTGCAAACATTCTGCCCATCCATGTACTGAAGGGAATGTACTTAAAGAAATGGGAATCTATGGTATGACCCACCACAGCTAGGCTGACTGCCTACAATGGAACTCCAACGAAATGCATTGCAATGATAACCTTACAGTGCAGCTATATGAGCTCTGAATGCCTACCACAAATGTTTTACATTGTAGATACACCTGGCCCAGCTGTTGCAGGACTTGCAGTATACCAAAGTTTACAAATCGTCACAATACAGGAGGTCAGCACTGCATCAAAAGGTATGGAAGGTTGCAATATGGAGTACATTGAGTCGTTTAGAGACCTGAAACTACCTTACTCAGGCAGGTTTGAGGCAATCGGTAATTTTAAGGGTGATGCCATGTTGCACGTGAGGGAGGATGCAGTTCCTACTATCGACGCGCCAAGGAAGTGCAACATGCACATTCAAGAGAACCTTAAAGAGGAGCTGGATAAGATGGAGCGCAACGGAGTCATCCACCGAGTGCACCAGCATTCCGATTGGTGCAGCTCCATTACCTGCGTACTGAAATGCGAGGAACTAAGAGCTGAGATGGCACGTGACCCTACCCTATTGTTGTGGAAGGATGGCCTGATACCATGAAGGAAGTACCAAACGTCTATGCTGTTTCTGACCGTATTGAGATGAGCTCGGTATATCACAAGGGGTGATTTTCAAAGGGAAACAAGTCCTATCAGGACCTGAAGCTCTGCATTCTGATATTTTAACCCCAACTGCAACAAGGGCATTTCGGAATAGAATGCCCCAGACACCTTGTCAGAGAGACAGTCAACTGGCCAGGAAACAACAGTGATTTTGAGACAGTGGTGAAATTCTGTGAGGCATGTCACAGTTGTCAGCCAAATCAACTGAAGGAATCCTTGATCCCACATGAAACACCTTCACATTCATGGGCGAAGATCGGTACAGATTTATTTCACATTCAAGGTGATGATTTTCTCCTTGTTACAGATTACTTCACCAAGTTTCTGATCATCAGGCAGCTATGAGATACGTAAGATGCAGTGGTTCTTGATACAATCAGTGCTCTGTTCAGCCTATTTGGCGTACCAAAAGAAATTATCTGCGATAATGCGTGCAGTATGCAGGAAGACAATTCCAGGACATGTGTGGCAGGTGGGGAGTCTGTCACGTGACGTTGTCACCGTATTATTCAAAGTCCAGCAGTATGGCTGAACGCATGATGTGCACCATCAAATCATTAATTTTGAAGTGTAGGCAGATGGGACAAGATCTCAAGGTTGCAATGCTGCACCTCCGAGCTACTCCATTGCACGTGGATTTACTGTTGCCTGCAGAGCTGATGTTTGGAAGGCAGGTAAGAAGTTTTCCACAGTAAAGGATATGCTTCTGTCTAAACAGGCGAGGTTGATGAATAGTCTGTGGTGGGTAGGCGTTCAAAGAACTTCAACAGTAGAAGGCTTCACATAAGGTCTTCCGTCAGGTGTGCAGCAAGGATCTTAGGTCTCAAAGCAGCAGTAAAGCAGTAAAAGGTTTCTTCCAGTATTCAGGATTTCTTAAACCCAGGAGGCAACAGTACAGCTTGATGCAGGGATTCTTCAGAGACAGGAGGCAATAGGCATCTGCCACATTTGAAATACAGGGTTTCTTCTCAAGCGATGCAGAATTCCTTTACAGAGAGGCAGTACTTTTCTAGTTCGTCTTCTGATCTCCAGGCAGGTCAAAATCAAATTTAAAATGCCTGCTTTTTGTCCGAACTCATTGGCAAAGTTCCAAATTGAAACCAAAACCTTCCTGAAACAGGTCACATGCCCAGTCATAAATTTTTTTTCTTGTCATAACAGAGGGTAGCTCTGAGGTCAACCCCCTGCTAGTTTTCTTGAAATTACCTGCATTCCAGTCCTTGTTTACCAGTTCAGCTTTAGTTGAACTTCCTTTCAAAACATCCATAAAGTTCAACTATTTAGTGGACTCAATGTCCACTAAAATCCTTTTTCAGTTCTTAAAAACACAGAATCCTAAGTTTCAATATAAAAAAATCCTTGTAACAATAAATATGTTCTAGTTTAAAGTATAATAAAAAGCCATGATTTCTTTAGATATTACGTAGTCCTGAGTCTTACAATAGCTCACATATCAAAGGAACAAGTAATATTATAAGAGTTTGCTGTTCAAAGCACTTTTCTCTTTGAGAGTGCTTTCACTCCTTGACAGGCGATAGCCCACTTATTGGAAGGCACTTCACCTGTTTAGCACTTCACTCACTTTCCGCTGTGCTTCACTGCTGCCAGTCTTCACCATGGTATGGGAGCAACTTATGCAGCTCCACTTTGCACCTCTGGTCAGGGGCAAAAGCAGAAGCACCAGCTGTCTTCTCTTCAGTCCCATGCCCCTCCACAGGGTAGATAGGATGGACTTTGAGATCCAGCTCGAAGGGGGTAAGACCCCCAACACGGTCTGCAAGCAGAGGATCAGCTGTCACAACATGTCTGGACATCAGTGCCTTGGGATGCTCAGGCTCTTATGACAGGTAGATGCTGACATCTGCAGCCTCCTGGAACAAGACCTGTCAAGTTCCTGTCACTGGAAGCCCACCCTCCTTCCCCAACCTCACATCTCTGCCTCTCGCCAAATTATGTGCTGTCTTCTGCATGGAGAGAAAGCAGAGAGGTGTGAATGCTGGTAATAGCTTGTGTGGAAAGGAGGGAAGAACACCATTTGTGCATGGTCACTTTGAGGCCTGGGTGCGAGAGGGCAATAGGCTGAGGCTGTTTGGATGGTAATCTGAGGTGCCTGGAGAGAGAGGAATGAGTGGAGCTGCAAGTATGACCTGAGGTGTGCTGTGCAGGAGAATGCTGGGCAAGTCAGAGTGTGGTGATTGGCACCTGAAAGTATTGCATCACTCAGCTGTGAAGATTTCCTGAGGTCCTGGATCCAGGTTGGAGGCACCACACTCCAGCTGCTGACTTCCTCAGCCACTTCAATCGATTTCTGCTTGGTAGGGGAGGTTGTCCTCTTCCTCCCGTCCTTGGGAGAGATCATTTCACTGCAGCCCCTCAGGTGGCCTCTAGGTAAGAGTGAGAGATCCTGTTGGGGGGCAGCATTCCCGGGTCTCCTTTCCATTCCTCTGGTTGCTGCAGTCTGAAAAACTGATGAGCTTTTCTGAAACATCCCATGGTCACTTTAAAGGGAAATCCTTCCTTTGACAGAATGAATGTGTCATCCTGCCCGCTCTCCCTAATTGCTCAGGGAGCCAGGAGGCAGGCTTCGAATTGGTTTGCTCAATGAAGAATTGGGTTCCAAACCCAAAAATGGTCCTGTTGTTGTGCTAGAGCCTAAGGCGATATGATTCCACCCATTGTCTTGGTTAACTGCTACAAACACCATTCCCGAGCCACTGACTGCATCCCTCTCCCTTCCAACTCTTCTTGGCTGAACTGGACCGATCGCAACCTTGGTGTTGTAGCTGACAATGCAACAAGTTTCGGATCACACATCCGTGCCATCACTAAGATCACATTTCCACCTCCGTAACATCACCCGACTACATCCCTGCCTCATCTTATCTGCTGCTGAAACCCTCATCTATCCCTTTGCTGTATCCTGAACTTGACTATTCTAATGCTCTCCTGGACGATCTCCCACATTCTATTCTCCATGAACTCTATGTCTGTCCCTGTATGAGGTCCCTGGCAGTGCAGGGAGCTGTTTCCAAGTCCTCTGCTGGTGATGCTCTGCAAATGATTCCAAGGGAACAGGACACACAAGTGTTTTCAGAAGGATAGTTCCTCTGACTGGCTCATCCCCTCCTCCTGCCTTCTCTGTAGGCAAGTGCCTGCTCAGTGGCATGACTGATAACAGCACCTCATGGCGAGGGGCCACAGCAAGGGTTTAGGGAATGGCCGCACCCTATGCTAAAGCTTTTATTCCCCCCTGCACTTTCAGTCTCTCCATCACCTCTGAAGTCATCGACAGAGTGGTGGAGTGAGCCTCTGGGCACCTGTTTCTTTCCAGTATCTCGCCAAATGACAGTTCTCTATGCATAAGTTTTAACAGTGTGTGTTGGCAGGGGCATCATAGCTGATCCTGACGCTGTCCTCACTTGACATCTACATAGGTGCACTCTCTGGGAGGAGTCACTTCCAAATGAGGAGCCCGAGTTTTGTCTGATTCTTCATTCCTACCCCAGGTCCTGAGGCACCCCAGCTGCCACTGTGGCTGATACTGGATTGAATCTGGAGCCACATGGTTGCTTATTGAGCCACCAACAGAGCCTTCGGCCCCATTTATATACCATATACCTATCATGACCTCTTTCCCACTTCCCCCATGTGAGCCAGTTCTGCTCTGAACTGTTTTGTGGCTTCCAACGCAGACTACAGTATGGTAGACAAACACAGCCTCCTTATATTGGGACTAATTGAAAAAGGAACAAAGGAATTACTAGACGACAAAAAGACCAAGGCCCTCCAAGTTCACCTTCTACCATTCTGGTAGTCACATGATACAGCGATAATGGAGTTGTTGTCTAGTCATAACAATCTCTATCAATTAGTCTACAACAGACCCAGTCATGAGGTGAGGAACCCCCCCCCCCCCCCCCCCAAACATGGTAGAGTGTTTTGGGAAGCATAGGTCCCAAATTGTCTGTACCTTGCAAGCAATTTACACTCATCACATGGCATATTTCAAGTTACTCGTGTATTGTATTCCAAAGTGCTATTTTCACAATTTTATAGTTACTGTGTTTTAATTGTCTAGGTATCCATGGGGAGAAGAAGCATTTGCCAAAGCAAAGAAAGAAGACAAGCCAATCTTTCTGTCAGGTACTGCATTGGTCAAGTTACTTTGGGCATCTTTTTTCAACTCCGTATTTCGAGTCTCTTCTTTTGTTTTAATCCCGAAGATATCAGTCCTGAAATTCCAATGAGGTTCTCCTAAAGTCACCAACACCTCCTGGATTGTCCAGGCATCTCCTGGATGTGAGGATCAATGTCCTGACCGCTGCAAATAACAATCCGGGAGGATTGTAATGGGCTTTGGTGAGACCACACCTGGAGTACATACGAACATACGAATTAGGAGCAGGAGTAGGCCACTCGGCTCCTTGAGCCTGCTCCGCCATTCAATAAGTTCATGGCTGAACTGATTTCTCCACATTACCACCAATCCCAATAACCTTTCACCCCCTTGCTTATCAAGAATCTATCTACCTCTGCCTTAAACATATTCAAAGACTCTGCTTCTATTGCCTTTTGAGGAAGAGAATTCCTAAGATTCACGACCCTCAGAGAAAAATATTCTCCTTATCTCTGTCTTAAATGGGCTACCCCTTATTTTTAAGCAGTGACCCCTAGTTCTAGATTCTCCCACAAGGGGAAACACCCTTTCCACATCCACCCTGTCAAGACCCCTCAGGATCTTATATGTTTCAATGAAGTTGCCTCTTCCTCTTCTAAATTCCAGCGGATACAAGCCTAACCTGTCCAATCTTCCCTCATAAGATAGCCTGCCCATTCCAGGTATCAGTCCAGTAAACCTTCTCTGAACTGCTTCCAACATATTTACCTCCTTCCTTAAATAAGGAGACCAGTACTCCAGATGTGGTCCCACCAATGCCCTGTATAGCTGAAGCATAACCTCTCTACTTTTGTATTCAATTCCCCTCGCGATAGACGATAACATTCTATTAGCTTTCCTAATTACGTGCTGTACCTGCATACTAACCTTTTGTGATTCATGCACTGGGACACCCAGATCCCTCTGCATCTCCGAGCTGTGCAATCTCTCACCATTTTGATAATATGCTGCTTTTTTATTCTTCCTGCCAAAGTGGACAATTTCCCACTTTCCCACATTGTACTCCATTTGCCAGATCTTTGCCCATTCACTTAACTTTTTGTAGCCTCCTTATGTCCACTTCACAACTTACTTGCCTACCTGTCTTTGTGTCATCAGCAAATTTAGCAACCATACCTTTGGTCCCTTCATTCAAGATCCACGTCATTTATATAAATTGTAAAAAGTTGAGGCCTCAGCACTGATCCCTGTGGCACACCACTCATTACATCTTGCCAACCAGAAAATGACCTATTTTATGTGTACTATCCGTTTCCTGTTAGCTAACCCATCTTCTATCCATGCCAATATGTTACCCCCTACACCATGAGCTTTTATTTTCCGCAATAACCTTTGATGTGGCACCTTATCAAATGCCTTCTGGAAATCTAAGTACAATACATCCACTGGTTCCCCTTCATCCACAGCACATGTAACTCCCTCAAAGAACTCCAATAAATTGGTTAAACATGATTTCCCTTTAGCAAAACCATGTTGATTCTGCCTGATTACCTTGAATTTTTCTAAGCACCCTTGTTACGACCAGGTGAGAAATGTGTCTAGGGGGTCTGTTGCTATCTTCACCTGGTCTTTTTGTAACAGAGTTTAATTTTAAACACACTATGTTTTGAGCTCCCCCTTTTGTGAATTATTGATCGCAGCTTTCCAATTATAAGGCAAAGAAACAATCACAAACAAGCTTTCTCAGGTTTAAAGAAGAAACGTGAAATTTATTAAACCTTAAACTTAAATTCTAATACATTACCGGCTACGGATATATGACGCTGTCACGCTAGCATGCACACACAATACATACATGCAAATAGGGACAGAAAAGAGGACAGGAAAATATAGTAGAGAGGTGTTTTGAAGCAATATCAGAAGAATTTCTTTTTCACTGTGCTTTGAGCTCACTTGATTGTAGGTAGTCTTGCTGTTCATCGGGGCCCAGTGTTCCTTTTAAACCTTGTTCGCATAGGAGACGTTTCTCTCTTTGAGGTTCACGTGTCTTCACAAGATTCAGTTCCCTGAGAGATGAGCAGGCAGACAGGAGAGAAGGTAATTCTTGCTTCAGTTCCAGGAGCACAAGGCTTTCTGAGTTCAAATCCCTTGTTGGAAGTTCAAATCTTAATAGCCAGCTAGTCATGTGACTAAAACTGGACTGACCACTTCTTCTGTGTTTGTGGATTCTGCTATCTTAGCCGTCAACCTGGAATGCTAGCTCCCCCCACCTTCAACGTCTGGTAATCAAAAGTCCATTGTTGGTTGAATGGGTCAGGGCATGGTCCTTTGTCCTTTGTTCCAACTCTGATAGTTACTATGCAAATGTCTTTCTAGTCGGGGGCTTGCAATTTTAAGCTTTAATGTTCATGTGTGCCTCAGTCTTGGCAGGTGGGGGGATTTGCCTGACAGCCCTACTATACATCTTTAATAATAGCATCTAACATTTTCCCTAAGACAGATGTTAAGCTAACTGGCCTGTAGTTTCCTGCTTTCTGTCTCCCTTTTTGAATAAAGGAGTTACATTCGCTATTTTCCAGTCCAGCGGAACCTTCCCCGAATCTAGGGAATTTTTGGAAAATTAAAACTAATGCATCAATGATCTCACTAGCCACTTCTGTGTGCAGTTTTGGTATCCAATCTAAGGAAGGATATACTTTCATTGGAGGTGGTATAACGAAGGTTCACTAGACTTATTCCTGTGATGAGAGGGTTGTCTTATCATGATAGGCTAAGTAAATTGGGCCTATACTCTCTGGAGTTTAGAAGAATGAGAGGTGATCTCATTGAAACATACAAGATTCTGAAGGGGCTTGATATGGTAGACACTGAGAGTTTTTTTCCCCTGGCTGGGGAATCTAGAACATAGGGGACACAGGCCCAGGATAAGGGGTTGATCATTTAGGACTTTGAGAAATTTCTTCAGTCAGAGGGTTGTGAATCTTTGGAATTATCTACCACGTAGCGTTGTGGATGCTTCATCATTGACTATTATTCAAGACTGAGATCGATAGATTTTTGACCTCTTGGGGAATCAAGGGACATGAGAAGCGGGCAGGAAAGTGGAGTTGAGGTTTAAGATCAGCCGTGATTATATTGAATGGTGGAGCAGGCTCGAGGGGCCGTATGGTCTACTCCAGCTTCTATTGCTTATGTTCTTATGAAAAAGCTGCGGAGTCAGTGGAGCTCGCTGTTACTGCCATGTTCACTTGGACATTAATTGTCATCCCACTAACTGCTGTCTTTAGTCAGAGAGGGGAGAGTAAGGACACAAGCTTAGCTGGGTGCCTTTGTTACATTTTTGCTTTTTCAACATTTTTGTGAGGAGCTTTTCATTTAATGATTTCATTTAATGAAGGTTTAGAATGTGCAAGCTTTCACAAGGGCTTAAAATCTAAGAGTGACTGGGGACTTTTACCATTTAATTTCAGAATGAATGCATCGGTTCTGAGAGCTGGCTTATTTATTCAGCTAAGGTCACAGCCATGCAAACAGAAAATATTAAATATGAAAGAGAAAATGCCAAGTAGTGCTTCTACGTTTTTTTTATTGCAAATTTGCCAGAAATTGCAGGATTGTTCGAGAGAGAATGGGCAGAGCAGCAGAAAGCCAAGCCAGTGCAGAAGAAAGTGTATATGTGTTGCTCGGGTGTCGGTGGAATAGTTTAAAAACAAATTAAGGAGATGAATAATTTAAACCTTATTTTATTCTCTGCATTTACTGAAACTATTAATATGTTTCTCAGTTATTTCAGAAAATCATATGTTTCCTCAAGTAATTAATAACCAACGATCGACAATGGATTCCACTGCAGTCAGCATTACTGTTGATGCTTAAGGTTTAGAGATCTCATGGCAGCATAAGATGCCATGGGGATTGCAGGTTTATGGTGCACAGTATGGAATTCTGTGTCCAGCATGTAACAGTTCATGTATAATTTCTTTTTGTTAACTGAAGATTTCCTTTGGGTTGCAGCAATTGATGCTGAAATGAAAGCTTATCTGCTTTGCTGGCATTGTACCTATTAACAGCTTTCAGTTCCAATATATCCAGTGCCAAGTTTATTTCGCACCTGTGGTTTGTGCCCACATTCTTTCTTTACCTGTCCCGGTGTGCTGAACTTCTCATGTCACACGCAAAGGCACTCGGCTACAGGATGCCTGCCCTTTGTAAGATGAATGCTGTATCGCTTTCAATTGCAGGAAAGTGCCTCGTCACCAGAGGCCTTGTGAAAAATCCTCCAGGGATATGTCCAACCAGAGTTGGTAAACCTAGGTTTTGCCAACTTCTCATTGTAACTGTGGTGGAAACCATAGGGAAATGCTGTAAATGGCTGCCAAAGGCCTGTTCCTTGGGGGTTTGGCTAGTCTGCAGTTGGAGAGACTGTGGGAGACCTGGAAAGCCCCTGCAGAATTTCAGGGCCACTAACATTTGCTGAAATACAGCTCCATGTATTTTGCGTTGAGAAAGCGATGAAAAGGGTCAAGGCCCATAGTGCAGGAAGCTATCAAGATCGAAAAGAATTGGGAGGAGATTTTGCGACTTAAGGAGTCATGTGAAAAAGAAAATCAGAAAGACCTTTATTTATATAACACCTTTCGTGAGTGCAGGACGTCTCGAAGTGCTTTACAGCCAATGAAGTACTTTTGAAGTGTGGTCGTTGTTCTGCTGTAGGAAAAGCAATAGTAATTTGTACACAGCAAGGTCCTACAAACAGCAGTGAAATAATGACTAGATAATCTGTTTTAATGATGTGGTTGAGTGATAAATATTGGTCATAGGTGTAAGGGTCCTCTGCTCTTCAGAATAGTGCCATGGGATCTTTTACATCCACCTGAGAAAACAGAAAGGACTTTGGTTTCATGTCTCGTCTGAAGGATGGCATCTCTAACAGTGGAGAACTCCTTCAGTCCTGCACTGGAGTGTCAGCCTGGATTTTGTGCACAAGTCTCTGGACTGGATCATGAAAGCACAACTTCTGACTCAGAGGCTACTCACTGAGCTAGGGCTGACACCATTTGGTTGTAAAGGCTAGTGAATTGGAGGGAGATCGGAAACCTGAGGGAGTCGATGTGTTCCATGTTTTGAAGTCCAAGAGTGAGTGAGTTAAAGTGAAAGCCTGATTGATTTTGATGCAGGGAGGAGGGGAGTGTGTAGAATGCAGTATTTACAGCTTAGGATTGGAAAGCTCAGAGGATTACTGACCAGAGTAGTTTCAATAACATAGAGAAGGACTAAGGTTACATCAGAGAAAAGGGGGTGAGGGAGGATGGGAGGAGGACTGGAAATTTTCTATTGGTCAACTTGTTAAATGAGCCTCCTCAGATATGGCAGCAGTGTTGCCTCTTGAATGAAATGGGGCTTTATGGAGTTGCTGAGGAAAAGGAAATGCTTTGGCACAGAAGAGGAAGAAACTGGGCTTCTTGCAGGCATCTTTGGTGATGGAGCAGAAAGTGAAACCAAGAATGTCAAAAGATGAAGGGAGACGAAGGGTGGAGCCATTAGAGGTAACTGGAGATGTATTTTGGACTTGAGAGACATGAGAAAACTTTCATGGAAGGTTTGAAAGAAACAAGGTTCTCATTATTCCATTGATAGGATGGAAGAAAGTAAGAGGGGCTGATTTAGTATAACCGAGTTTATGAATACAGAGTGGAAGCATCTGTAAAAGAGTGGAAAGGGTTGGAAGATAAGTGGAAAGCAGAATATAACAGGAGAAAGGTTATGGTCCTGGAGCATCCTTGAATTGATAAAATAAGTGTCAGAGATGAGTATCAGCTACAGCACCAAGAGCTTTCAAAGGAAGATAGATATCTGGTGGATTCATACTGCCATCCTGGTTGGACTGACTAACTCAATAAAGATTGGGGGATAAATTATGGCCCTTGCTCATCTGTGTGGTTGAGTTATTCACTGGATAAATATGCTAAGCCATTGGGGACACTTGAACTCAGTTTAAAAGAATGCTGCAGGGTTACTTTCTACTTCAACTTTATCTTCAGGCATTTTTTTCACTGATCAGTTCTTTTCCGTTTGACTCACAGTGAGATGGCTGGCCTCCCAGTTGTTATCTGCTTTCCTCTTTATGTGTAATGTACTTGAGACTAAGATTGCAACTTCCCTTCCTGTGGTGTGTTTCATTTCTGATTAAAAGTCGGGGGTGATGTGGGGTCTGCGGGGCGGGGGGGGGGGGTGGTGGGGGAGGTGTCATTGGGGGGGAAATAGTGCTACTTCTGCATATGCTATCTCTAATCAAAAGGGTGAGAAGCTCTGTCTGCATTTCATGCTAGCAGGTACAAGGAAACATATTGGGTTCTAATGGTCTTAAGACCCTCCTCCTGCTCCACCCACAGATTTTTCCTTTCGTCTCAGTGAAGAAGCACTGTGTGGTGCATGTGTAAGTTCCATTTCCAGTTCATTCTTTTCCCTGTTTTTGTCCTTTTCCAGTTGGTTACTCCACGTGTCACTGGTGCCATGTCATGGAACGAGAATCGTTTGAAAATGAAGAGATTGGCAAAATAATGAATGAGAATTTTGTTTGCATCAAGGTTGACCGGGAGGAGCGACCGGATGTTGATAAAGTTTACATGACATTTGTCCAGGTGAGTTTGTTGTTTAATTAAATAACTGGAGTTTCCCCGACCCACCACCTTCCCCACCTGCTGCATTTCAGTCAGTCTCCAGTGTTCAGGCATCCTTTAGCGAGTTACATGCAAATGCCTGGGCTATATCAGATTACTGAGCATCAGCAGACAGTCGGAAGATAACATTAAGTGCGTTGCCCTTAGCCACCTGCTTCAATGTAGCCAAAACGTCATCACTGCTATTTAATTAACATTTAAGAAGTTTTGAACTTTAACTCAGACTCTGGGCAGTCAGATAGCATGGACATTTGATGTGTAAGTTGCCTTGGGATCTTTTATGCCCACTTAACAGGCAGACACGGGCTGTAGTTAAATATTTCCTTTGAAAGGTGGCAACTGCAACAATGCAGCACTACCTCAGTACTGCATTGAGAGTCAGTCTACATTCTGTCTTTGAGCCCTGAACCTGTGAGCTTCACTTTCAGGGGTGCGGATGCTACCTTTGAGCCAAACTGATAATTACTCCCCATGATGGCAGCATGGGATGAAAAACAAATTCCACATCTTGCTGCTGCCCTATACCTGACTGCCCTACTTTGAAATGGTGCCATGGGATCTGTTACGTCCACCCAAGATGGCAGACAGGGCCTTAGTTTAATGTTGCCTCTGAAAGACAGCATCTCAGACAGTGCAGCACTCCCTCAGTTCTGCATTGGAGTGTCAGACTTCAGGCTAGATTTTATGCTCAAATCTCTGCAGTGGGACTTGTATCCATGACCTGGTGACTCAGAAGCGCGAGTGCTACTCACTAAGCCACAGCTGGCAGATATTGAAAGAGATGTGGGAGCATTAGTAACTCATTGCTTTCAACGTTGGGATCATGTGGGCAAGCAATGTTGAAAAGCAAACACAATAGAGTATAAAGTCCCTTTCACATTGTTTTCCAGCTATCAGCTCCAATGGTGTGACTCTCACACAACCCAAGGCCACAATACGAACCTACCAGATTATCCATATTTCACTGGGTCTGCATGGCTTGTGCCAGTTTTACTAGGGCATTATAAACAAGCAGCTGCCATTCATGTCAATAGTTATATAAGACCAAGATCATCCATGACATCCCAAAGCCTCTGCACCACCTGCAAGGCACAAGTCAGGAGTGTGATGGAATACTCTCACTTGCCTGGATGGGTGCACCTCCAACAATACTCAAGAAGCTCAACATTATCCAGGACAAAGCAGCCTGCTTAATTGGCACCCCATCCACCACATTAGACATTGACTCTCTGCACTACCAGTGGCTGCAGTATGTACCATTTACAGGATACATTTCAACAATTTGCAAAAGCTTTTTCCACAGCATCTTCCAAACCCACGATCACCACCACCTGGAAGAATAAGGGCAGCATGGGAACACCATCACCTGCAAGTTCCTTTCCAATCACACATCATCCCAACTTGGACATATGTTGGCATTCCTTAATTGTCGCTGGATCAAATTCCAGAACTCCCTACCTAACAGCATCAGCACACGGACTACAGCAGTTCAAGAAGGAGGCCACCATCACCTTTTCGAGGGCAGCTGCGGATGGGCAATAAATGCCAGCTTTTCTAGCGATGCTCATAACCAGAGAATGAAAAGAAAATTAACTTATTTATTACCTCTGTGTTGGTACCAATGCTCCACACATGTCACTGGCTGAAATGTTACAGCCAGACTCTGTATGTGTGCTTTCCCTCTGCTGTTGGTTCACAGGTAGACGGTAGATGTAATTTAGCAGTAAATTAGGGAGAGCGCCACTCTTGAACTGCCCTCCCAGCCCAGCCTAGAATGTAAAATGCCCCAAAGTCTACAGAATCCACAGGGTGCTGGATGATCAATGCCAGGAAAATGTTGACATGTGGAATTTATGATCAAAGATAATGAGACAGATTGCAACAGCATTTAAGCATATGGAGCTATGTTTATCTTTTTGTTTCGCAGAGTGAGTTGCAACAAAACGGTTCACACTTTTGAATCAAATTGAGTCCAAACTCCAAATGAGTGGAAGTTGACAGATTGGAAGATGCAGCTGCCTCACTTGTTCCATGTTCCTTCCCAGACTAAATGTTTCCTCGGAAAGCCAATGCCTCCGACAATGCAGCACTCTCTCAGTACTGCACTGAAGTGCCTGCCAATATTATGTGTTCAAGTCACACAAGCTTCACTTTCAGAGGTGAGGGTGCTACCATTGAACCAAGCTGACAATTATTCTCTGACCACCGCATGGGTACTGTGTTAGCTCTGCCTCAATGGTAGCACTCTGAACTCTGAGTCAAAAGCTGTGGGTTCAAGTCCCATTCCAGTCTTCAGCTCAAAATCCAGGCCAAAGAAGAGGAGGGCATTCTCCAGCGTCCTGGCCAACATTCCTCCCTTATTTCATTGCTGTTTGTGGGAACTTGCTTTGCGCAGAATTGGCTGCTGCGTTTTCTACTTTACAGCAGCGAGTACACTTCAGAAGTACTTAATAGGCTGTATAGTGCTTGGGGACGTCCTTAGCTTGTAAAAGATGCTAGATATATCCAAGTCTTTGCTTTTTTTTCTTTAAAGTCTCTTCTCTGCACCATTTTTACAACTTTTAATGAGCAGTGTGGAATTTGAGTGAGCAGAAATCTGGTTTGGTTTCCATCAGTGTGACTCTTCCAGAGGAGCTGTAACAATAGCTTCCTTCCTTTTGGTTGCAGGCAACAAGTGGAGGAGGCGGCTGGCCAATGAGCGTGTGGCTGACCCCTGACCTCAAGCCTTTTGTTGGAGGGACTTACTTCCCACCTGAAGATAGTTTCCACCGACCGGGGTTTAAGACAGTGTTGAGGAACCTGGCTGAACAGGTACAGTAACCATTGCTGTTAAATGGTTTGTAGAATAGGGTGATCCCTGAATTTTTGAATCCTTGGACATGTTTATTTCAGTTAGGTGAGGATATTCAGGGATATAGAACCAAAGCGAATAGATGAAGTTGAGGTGCCGATCAGCAATGGTCCAATTGAATAGCAGAACAGGCTCGAGGGACTGAATAATCAGCTCCTGTTTCTCTGTCCTGGCAAGGATATATAATGCTAGATGTGTGTACTGGAGATTTGCTTCTATTATTTTTGGTGGGGGAGGGAAGTCAAAGAGCACTTTGCATAACTTTCCCTCAGTAGATTTATAAGTATGGGGTAGAGATGATTGGACAGATTAGTCATAGCTGATAAAATCAATGGTTTGAAGCAACTGAGGTCTGTTAAGGGGACGAAGTGGAGCAAGAAAAGGGCATATCTTATGGGAAAACCTGTTTATTATGTATCCCCCATGGTAAAGAAAGAGTTTAATTCTGGTCTATCTAAGGTTGCTTAAACTGCATGTATTGCTGGGACATTGACCATTAGCAATCCCAAGCAGAAGTCCCATTTTTAGCCAGTGTTTAAATCCTTGGTTTCAGAGTATATGCTTAGTTTAATACCCGGCAAAGACACTTGCTAAGCCATTGGAGAGCTTGAAATAGTTTGAATTTCCAGATTTGTTCATGTTTTAAAACATTTGCTTTAGTGGAAGCGAAACAAGAGTGGGATAACCGAACGCGGCAACAAGATCCTGACAGCACTTCAGAGAGGGGTATCTGTGAGCGCTAGCAAGGAGGCAGTGCCCCCGCCGTGCCCCCAGGTGATGGAGAGATGCTTCCAACAGCTGGCTCATTCCTACGAGGATGAATACGGAGGGTTCCGTGAGTCTCCGAAATTCCCTTCACCGGGTAAGGGATATAAGCATTTTAAAAATATCTTCACTGTCTGTGGGTGGTCACAGAAACAACAACTTGCATTGATACAGCACCATTAACGTAGTTAAATGTCCCAAGGCTCTTCACAGGAGTGTAATCAGACAAAAAAATATTGATACCTCTAATATCTCCTGTGGCTGAGTATTAAAGAGGTAGATTTTAAGAAACGTTGTAAAGGAAGAGAGAGAGGGAGAGAGATTTAAGGAGCAAATTCCAGAAGTTAGGGACTAGATGACTGAAGGTCCGTGATGAAGCAAAGGAAGTCAGAGATGCATAAGAGACCAGAGTTTGAGAAGTTTAGAGTTCTTGGAAGGTTGTAGGGTTGGAGGACGTTACAGAGATAGGGAGGGGAAAGGCCATGGAGAGATCTAAACATAAGGATAAGAATTTTCAAATTGGGTGTCATGGAGAGTCAGTGGTAGAGGCTTTCTGTTGATGACATAATTTGCACTGGAGAGTGTAATTATCATGATGACTGTCCTGGGCTCTTGTGCTCAGCTCCCCCTTTGCACTTTGTACAGCATTTTCAGTGTTCAGTGTTCAGTAGTTAGAGGAGGGAAGAAGTCTTAAGTCAGACTAAAACAAAATACTGCGGATGTTGGGAATCTGAAATAAAAACAGAAAATGCTGGAAATACTCAGCAGGTTAGGCAGCATCTATGGAGAGAGAAACAGAGTTAATGTTTCAATTTAATAACCTTGCACCAGCTGAGTTTTGGATTGACTGAAATTTATAGAGGGTGGAGATGGGAGATCAGTAAGGAGAGCATTGGAGTTAAGTCATGATGCTGTGGCCATCATGGTGTGGGCAGAATTAATGGATCACCCATCAACTTTTGTATGTTTAAAGATCATCTTTTTAAGGAGGAAAGGGAAGTGAAGAGATGGAGGGGTTTAGGGAGGGAATTTCAGAAATTGGACCGAGGTGCCTGAAAGCACCATCAACGGGAACAGTGATAGGGGATGCAGAGGAGATCAGAGTCAGAGGAGCAGAGAGCTGGGTAGGCGTTTATGTGCCAGGAGCTGGTGACAGATATGGGGACAAGACATGGCTATAAAGGGATTAAAAGACAAGGACAGCAGTCTTGTGGTGTTGTGGAGCCAGGAGCCATTGTAGGTCAGTGATTACTGGGATGATGGGAGCAGGGACTTGATGTGGAATAGGTTCGGGACAGCTGAGTTTTGAATCAGCTGAAATTATAGAGGATAGGAATGGAAAACCAGTAAGCCGAGCATTGCAGTAATCCAGTCTGGAGAGGCTGCAAGCATTGTGAAGGTTTCGGCAGATAGGGGGCTGAGGTGGGTCTGGGAGTGGTTGATGTCATGGGGATGGAGATAGGTTGTCTTAGTGATGGAGAGAACATAAGGCTAAATTAAATTCAAGACAAACAAATGTTGAGTTTGAAAAAAAGTCTGGTTCGTCTGAGATAGTGGTTGGGAAGGAGTATGGAATGAGTGGGGAGTGGAATTTGTGGTAGGTTTGAAGGGTGGGAAGATGGTGGTGCACAAAGATGGTTGACTTTGGTCTTCTCAATGGTCCTACATTATAACAGTAATTACACTTAGTGCTTCATTGGCTGTATTGCATTTTGGCAATCTTGAGCTTGCAAAATGCACCGTCGAAATGGAAATTTCTTCTTTGATTTAGTTGAGGCTCATTCAATTTTGGGCAATTAGGTAGATGTTAGGAAACAGTGGCAGGGTCAAGTGAGGTGGTGGAGATCTAGAACTGGATATTATCCACAGCCATGTGGAAGCTGACCCATGTCTGCAGATTATGTTGCCAAGGGGCAGCATGAGGAAAAGGAGGGGGCCAAAGACAGATCCTTAGGACACTCTGAAGATTATTTTGTGGGATGAGATGCTCTGTCTATGACTGGCTAGGTAAGAGTGGAACCAGGCAGAGGCAGTCCCACCAAATTGGACAACAAGAAGAGACAGTAGAGCAGGATGGCATGGTTGACTATGTTGAAGGCTGCAGAAAAGTTGAGGCACTTGGGTCACAGCCATAAGAGGATGTTGTACGTGACTTGGTCAGGGTTGTGGAAAGAGCATCAGGTGGAGTGGAAGGATTCAACTTATGGACATGGAGCTGGGAACTGACAACACATTCAAGGACCTTGGATTAGAAAGGGATTCGACAGTTACCAAGGACAGGAGGATCAGAGGGTGGGATTGTTTGAGGAGAGGGGGTATTGGTCATGGTTTTCAACAGAAGAAGGAATCATTTACATTGCCAGAAAAGGAAGTTGGGTGGTGTGGAGTTTAGTGAAATGGAGTCAAAGGAGCAGATAGATTCTTTGGGCGAGATGATCTTGGAAACAGCAGGGGAGGTATGGGGAAGAAACTAAAGAGGCAGGGCTTCAGGCTAGAATTGGAGGAGGACTGGGGCCCAAAGGATACTAGGATAGCAGCAGAATGGATGATCATGATCTTGATGATGAAATTCACAAGCTCCTTACATTTGTTGGAGATGAAGGCAAAAGAGACAGAGAAGGAGGATTTAAGGAGGCGGTCAGTAAGAGAGAAAAGAAGCCTGTGGGTCACCACTGACAGCCGCACCATTTTGCCGATTCCACTTACTTTCTCTTGCCTGTTTGCCCATCACCCCTATCCCTCTCTAACCTCACCTGGCTCCTCATCTCCCAATACACCAGATTCAGGATCCTTCCCCTCATTTCTAAACCTTCACCAATGGCCTGTGCATACGTTGCACCTGCCATTTCCTCCAGTTTTACATCTCAGCCTACACTATGGTTTACTAACACTTATCTGCTGTGCTTCCTCCTCTAGGACCCTCTGAAACTCCCTCCTTGCACTACACTACTTCCCACACAACCTATAAAAGCTTCGACACCTATCCTTTTGCCTGCACTTTTGGTTAACTCTTCAGTTCTTCTATGACTGTTCCACTTGCTGTCCTCTATGTGATGTGAGGTGCATTGCTGCCGATAGTTTAACTGGCACTAAGTCCTGTTCATCCTTCACCCTTGTACTCGCTGACCTACATTAGTTCCCGGTCCAGCAATGTCTCACTTTTAAAATTCCCGCCCTTGTTTTCAAATCCTGCCATGGCCTCTCCCTTCCCTAACTCTGTATCCTTCTTTAGTCCTACAATCCTCCAAGATATCTGTGCTCCTCTAATTCTGGAATCTTGAGCATTTTTGATTTTAATCACTCCACCAATGGTGGCCATGCCTTCAGCTACCTAGATCCGAAGCTCTGGAATTCATTTCCTGAACCTCTGCAGCTGTCTCTCTCTCTCTCTCTCCTCCTTTAAGATAGTCCTTCAAAACTACTTCTTTGACCAAGCTTTTGGTCACTTGTCCTAACAGCTCCTTATGTGGCTCAGTGTCCAGTTTTGTTTGATAATGCTCCTGGGAGGTGCCTTGGGATGTTTTACTATGTTTAAGGTGCTGCATAAATGCTAGTTTTGTTGGATATTTTCTTACATTAAAGGGACTATATATAAAATGCGCACATCCATTTTACTGATTATTTGTACCTTACAACCTGACTTATATAAGGGTAGAAAGTAAAGCTACATCATGTTTAGAGTCCATGGGTAATTGAGAATGTTCCTTGCCTTATTGCACTTCAGGACTGATCATATCTGCCCCTGGCTCCTGCTTTATGTATGATTCTATTTGCCACATACAATTTGCACGCTTTCTGCCCAGCAATAGTTCAGAGTTACAAGTAATTGCTTTTTTCCTTGTGTTTTTCCTTTCTGATTGACATTACTTCTATTTAAAATCACTTTACTGTGAGTAAAACCTAAGGCTTTTGGACACAAAACATGGTCCAGAAACTTCCAACCGTGTCAGGTGAACACAGCAGAAAACTAGTTTTGAGTAGCCCAGTATTGCACAGCAATATCTGCTTAAGCTTTATCATCATTTTGTGAACAAGGTGAGTTGAGGCTTTTATTTTTAAAAGGCTATGAGTGGTAAGGCTGTGTTGAAGCCTCAAGAATGCAGATCGTTTTACCCATTGTGCCCCTTTTCAAAAATAAACAGTTTACAAAATATCCAAGTTTACAAGATCGACATTAACACCATTTTACATTCATATATTCATTCCACCGTTGAACACAATCGGGGATGCTTGACTAGCTTAACCCAGTTGTGTGAGGAGACTTAGCTCATAATGGGTGCAGCAATTTCTCTACCCGCAGTGTTTTCCCCTCCTCCCATGCAGGTACTGACCCATGCTGGGTACACTACCAATGGCACCGACTGCCTTCTGGTACACATTGCCCGTGAGGCCATCCTTTGTGTGAGCCTAAATGTTGAGTGTAGGTGGGGGACCTTAGATAGGAGGGGTCTTGCGTTGGAGCACATTGCTGTCCTTGCCAGGCATCCATACGTGCATTTTCCACTGGGGGCTACCGGATGTTAGTAAGCAGATTTCCTTTTCCCCCACTCTTCAGTCTTCCCTCGAGGCAGCGTAGTCCCAGTTAAGGTGAGCTAATTCAGCACAAGGATCAATAAAAATACAAAGCCTTCACTTCAGCACATTTTTCAAAATGCTTCACACCCAGTGACTGTTGTTAACTAGGCAAATACAACGTTCATTTGCACGCTGTAAGATCTCATAAACATCAGTAAGACAGTTGGCCGGTTGATCACTTTATGGTGTTGTGGATTGAGGGAAGAATATTGCCCAAGACACTGAGAAAATTCCCCATATTTCAGATATTAGACATCTCCTGAACCACTAGTTTGGACAGCTAGTCTGTGACCGATGAGCCCCAGCCTTCTTAGTTGGTGTTTATGTGGTGGTGAGGGATTGACTTGCCCTGTACACTGAATCTGTCACTTTCCTTGCAGAAGTCTTCAGCTGGGTTTCTCAGTGTTGTGTCAAGTCTCCATACAGCAGACTCTTTATAATTTATCCAAATACAGTGCTGACTTTCAAGATGTACTTGGTTTATCAATTTGTAATATTGTTCCTTTTATTAAAATGTTGGTATCAGAGCACACATATCTGCCACTGCTTTACATTTCCTCAAAATGATATGGTGGGGGTATTTTAATTTGTAAATCCGGACCAAGGACACCGTTCAGGTTGAAGCGAATAGTAGAGGAGAGATAAATCAAGCAGGTGGAAGACAGGAAGCTTGGGTTTTAAACATCTGAAGATTGTGAGAGGAAGGGAAAACTGAGGGAGGTGAGGGGTTCTATAATTTTGAGGGCTTTGACAGTAGTGCTTTGGAGTAGGGAAGAGTGTGATGAACTTTGATTTCAATGCAGTATTATGATCAGGTGAGGAGGGTAGAAAGGCTCCCCTCTTGTCTCTCCTTGTTTGACCACAACAGGGTTTATTTCTTTTAAACAGTGACCATGCTTACCAATTCAGGGATTGTTTAACCTTTTTGTGCTATGATCATAAAAGAACCAATTGGACAGGTTTTCTTGAGTTAAACAAGAAAGCGGTTAGTTTAACCCAATCTAAATAAAATAATAAACTACGCTCCAACTTTCTCTCTCTATCACACACACAAATACAAATGGATTACAGAGTGATGAAGATAGTTTGTAGGATTAGAGTCCAGAACAAATAAAAATAATATGCAGTCTGTGGGGTCTGATAATTCAGTTGACTTCTGGCTGAATTCATGGTTCTGAAGTTCCTGGCTGGTAGAAGTGCACTTGCAGCTGGTCCACTTGGTTCACCGTTTTCTTGGAGACTGTGATGTAGATGGCTTTCTCACCTGGGGCCGGTCTGTAGCGATGATAGGCTTGGACAGTATACCTGGAGAGAGAGAGAGACTACCCCACTGGAGTCCTGCACTGATTGGCTCCCAAAGCTTGTCTGCTGTGTGTAACAGAAACTCCAAGTTTTCACACAGACTGGGGAGACTGTCACATGATTCAGTGTATTCTTTTGTTCACTTTAATGAGATCCAAAGTCTAAGAATCCCAATCTCTCTCAGGTCTTATTGTTTCAATATTTACCCCCTGGAGGTTCATCTCCACTAGTGAATGCTCCAAGATGGCTTTGGATGTCTTGCTAACGAGGGCGATATCAGATAATTTACTCAACTGTTCAAGCCATTGTCCTAGATGGGAGCTCTTTAGACATGTGTCTCCACTTCGATGTCCTGGAATGTGAGGTATTTCGATGCAAATTGTGGTGGCCATCTTAGCTGCCAGTTTTAAAAGTTGAATGTAGGATTCCAGCTTTCCTTTTTAAAAGTTTAATTTAGGTTTCCAACCGATGAATTAAAAATCCTAATTCGGCATAGCACATTTTCCTGACAACAGGGAGGAGGAAGGTCTATGTGAAGGGCAGGAGCAGCAAGGAGAATGGATCATCACAGTATTGATGAAGTGGAAGAGTGAGATTTTCAATGGAGAGGGATATTGGAGGATCAGGTGAAAGGTGGCGGGGGGGGGGGGGGGGTCGCTTACCAGATGGTAATACCTAAATGCCTGGTGGGGAACACTGACTTGCTGTAAATTGAGCAATTCTCACCGATCCTGCTCATTGTCGTGGGCAGGGACAGTGGTCAATTGGTAGTCTCTGTCTAACTTGGTGAAAATTATTGTTCTTCCCCAAACAGTGAACTTCAATTTTCTGTTTCGTTTCTGGGCTTTGAACAAGACCGGTGAGAAAGGAGCCCAGGCACTGCAGATGGCTTTGCACACACTGAAAATGATGGCTCTTGGAGGAATTCATGATCACATCGGGCAGGTAGGATCACCTGGAGTGGTGTGAAAAGCCTTTCTAGGTGAGGTGGGGAGGAATAATTGTGTGTCTAAGTAGATGTAGGCAGCGGTGACTTGGTTAGGCTGAATGACAGCTAGATGTTTGCTTTGAAAGACAGAGAGACTTGCATTTGTACTTATTACAACACTTTATCATGACTCCCAGAAAGATCTTAAATGAATCACTTTGAGATGGAGTGACTGTTGCTGTCTTGTTGGCCAGGGAGAGCTCCCTGCTCCTCTTTACATACTGTTGTAGGGTGTTTAACATCCACCTGAGCCATCAGAACAGGTGAATGTTTGGTGGTAATGTCCCACCCAAAGGCCTTCCTTCAACCGATGCTCCTCTCCCACAGTGCAACCAGCATCCTGGATCATGTGCTCAAATTTTGGTGTGGGTCACGTTCTGAGTGAGAAGTGAGAGTGCTACCAACTGAGTCAAGCAGGCATATTTCTACTTCTGCTTCTCATCCTTTCATCCTCCTGGCATTTCAGGGTGGAGCCAATGAAACAGTGTGTTCCCCTTGAAAGTCTGATTTTTGTATTTATTCGAAGGAGCGTCGGAGATCCCCTTTGAGACTTCAACTATAACAACTTGCATTTATATTGCATCTTTCACGTAGTAAAACATCCCAAGGTGCTTCATAGGAGTATTATCAAACAAAATTTGACACCGAGTCATCTAAGGGGATATTAGGACAGATGACCAAAAGCTTGGACAAAGATAGGTTTAACGAAGTGCCTTAAAGGAGAATAAAAAGGTGGAGAGGCTTAGGGCATGAATTTCAGAGCTTAGAGCCTAGTCAGCTGAAGGCGCGGTCACCAATGGTGGAGCAATTAAAATTGTGGATGCAGTAGAGTGCATCTTGGCTTGTAGGACGAGAATTTTTAAATTGAGACATTGGTGGACTGGGAGCCAATGTAGATCAGTGAGCACAGGGGTGTTGAGTGAATGAGGCTTGGTGCGAGTTAGGATCAGAATTTTGACTGAGCTCAAATTTATGCAGTGTGGAAGAAGGGAGGTCAGCCAGGAGAGCATTGGAATAGTCAGGTCTAGAGGTAACAAAGGGAGTGATGAGGTTTTCAGCAGCGGATGAGTTGAGGCAGGGGCGGAGTTGGGCAAAGTTACCAAGATGGTGATGGGTAGTCTTGGTGATGGAACGAATAATTGAATATGCTCATCTACAACACAAAGGTTGCAAACAATGTGGTTCAGTCTCCGACAGTTGCCAGGGAGAGGGATGGAGCAGAAGTTAGGGAATGGAGTTTGTGGCGGGGAACAAAGGAAATGGTTTTGGTCTTCCCAATATTTAGCTGGAAGAAATTTCTGCTCATCTGGTACCAGACGTTGAACACATAGCTTGTCAATTCAGAGACGTCAAGGACTTGTGTGAGGTGGTAGTGAAGTAGAGCTTGGGTATTGCCAGTGTTACATGTGGAAAATTGAATTGAAATTCCAGAGAATTGACAACCTACCCCAATCAGGCGGTGAGCAAATCCTAAATTTGCTGGAGGATGATGAGGAAGACGACAGTGTAGCACTAGATTCATAGCTTAAGGTCTTCATGAAGATTCATTCTTAACATTGGGCACTGTAAAAAGCAAGAGTACTTACAGAACCAAAGAGGGATAATTCACCTGGCACATGAGGCAGCCAAGAAAATTGGAGCAACACTGCTCCAACTCTATCTTGTTGCTCCTCCCTCGTCTTCCTTCCCATCGCAATCATTGCCAGGCCTATGGCTTCTGTGCTCCCTAAACCCAGCCCCATTCTTGAACCTCTCCCCACCTTCAAAAGCCTCCTTTGATCTCAAAATCTCATTTCCTTACCTCTGCTAACTACTTCTTCTTGTCCGTTCCTTTTGCCCTTCCCCCACCCCTTCCCCACCTGCCTTCCAAGGGAAATTTTGCTACATTGAAGGCTCTGATCAGCCAGTTGTTGAATAGACAATAGCCAACTGCAGTATCATGGCTACATCCATCGCCTCCGTTGACCGAAGAGTTCTCTCCCCTTGTTATCTGGCTCCAGAACTACTACTGTCAGAAAGCTCTGAAACATTGGGTCATGGCTTGTTTGTGTTACAGTTTCCATGGCAAGTCTTTGCAGAAGCCTCCTCATTATAGCATGTTAACCCTGGGGCAATGCAATAGTGGCTTTGGAGTCTGACAGTCATTGTAGAGTGCAGAGCGTACATGACCTACTTGCTAAGAATTAAGTTAACAGTCGGAGGACAGAGCTGGTATTTAATTATTGATGACCCTTTGATATTACAGAGCTGTTAATTGGCAGCGTTTCTGTGACATTGAGGCCCACCTGCTGCCAACTCAGCCCTGTGGCAGTGAGGGATGACTGTGGAGTTGGAATAAAATTATGTTCTCATCCCTCTCGTGCTCGCTGACCTATATTGGCTCCCTATCCATCAACACCTTGATTTTAAACTCCTCGTCCTTGTGTTCAAACCCCTACATAGCCTCACCCCTCCCTATCTCCGTGAGCTCTTTCAGACCCACAATCTTCTGAGGTTGCTGTGTTACTGCGATTCTGGCCTCTTGCATATCCCCAATTTTAATCGCTCCACCATTGGCGGCCATGTCTAGAGCTGCCAAGGCCCTGAGCTCTGGAATTTACTCCCTAAACCTCTCTGCATCTGTACCTCTCCTCCTTTAAGATGCTCCTTAGAACTCGACCTCTTTTGGCCAAGCTTTTGGTCATCTGCCCTTGTATCTCCTTCAGTGGCTCCATGCTAAGTTTTGTTTGGTAATGTTCGTGTGAAGCACCTTGGGATGTTTTACTACATTAAGGATGCTGTATAAATGCAAGTTGTTGTTGCAGCTGCTGCAGTTGCAATGTTCTGGAGGCAGCTGAATCTGTGGGACTGACTCCTAGCACAGAACATACGCATTCTAGAGGGCCAAGGGTGAAAATTCTAGCTAGTACCAGTGGACCATTTAAATATCTTTGCTTTTGACTGTATTTAATGTTTGCATCTGTGCCTGTTAGCGCTGGGCTGAAAGTGAGCTATCGGTTTTCCCATGTTGAGGTTGGCATCAGTCAGGCTCCAGCCCTAGGAAACCCCAGGTATTCTGGTGGCATTAGGCCACTGATAATCCAGTCTGTAAGAACATATTGCCCTGCCCTGGTTGTGGAGTTTTCTGCAAGTCTCTGATGTGGTGATGAGGAAGAAGGACTTGCATTTATGTCATGCGTTTCACAACCTCAGGTCGTCCCAGAGCATTTCGCAGCCAATGATGTACTTTTCAAGTATGGTCACTGTTGAAATGTGGGATAGATTTACATCGGAATGAGTTGTCTATTCAGGCAGTTGTGGGCTTTGATGTCAGCAGATACAGTGGATGCTTGTTTAAATGTTAATGCCGCTCTTCTCTCTGCCAGGGCTTCCATCGCTACTCCACAGATGGGAGGTGGCATGTTCCCCACTTTGAGAAGATGCTGTATGACCAGGGGCAGTTGACTGTGTCCTATACAGAAGCTTATCAGGTAAACTAAAAGAAAGAGAAAACTCCTTACACTTTCTCCCTGCACTTTTTCAGTATCTGTTGTAGGTGACATTTATGCTTATCAAAGTGAGCAATATTAATTTTGGGGACTGGAACGTGTCTCCATTTCGGGGCCAACCCTAACAAATACTCACAGGACTGGTACAGCATGGGTTTAATGCAGAGTAAAACTCACCTTGCACCATCCCCTCAAGCAGTCCTGAAGGAGATACAACACAGAGTAGATACAGAGTAAAGCTCCCTCTAAACCGTCCCATCAAACACTTCCAGGGCAGGTACATAACTAATTAGATATAGAGTAAAGCTCCCTCTACACTTTGCAGTGGAATAACTGAAGTGCTGTTAGCCAACCACCTCCAGGGACTCTGACCCCAGATTTGCATCACAAGTTTAAAGTCAGTATGATGCTGGAATCACTTAACCCTGAACATAAACTAGCCATCTAGGCCCTAAACTCTGAAATTCCCTCCCTACACCTCTCTGTCCCATGACCTTCTTCTCTTCCTTTAATGCCCTCCTTAAAATCTACCTCCTCAACCAAGCTAATGTCCTCCTTTGGCTGGTATCAATTCTGATTGATTACACCCTATGAAGTCCCTGGGAATGGCTTCCTACATTAAAGGTGCTATATAAATACAAGTCATTGTTATCTAAATGTAGCCCAAGAGAGCTTGCAAGCACCATTTATTCCAAATCTCAAAAAATCCTCAATCGCTTTCTCTGCCAAATATCTATCCCTCCTGAATTTGTGAGGCTATGCACTTCTGATCTGCTCAATACAGTCTTCAGTCTCAGTTAAAAAATACTTAACTCTATTATTTCTTTTAAAATTAGTGCAAAATGATTGTGTTATTAAAACTGGCAGGCCCCTATTAATGCCTTAGAAATTTGTGCTGCTGCACATTACTTCATTAGCCACAAGAGGGAGCGAGCAATACATGAATCCCAAAAAAGTAACTGAAGTGGGCCAACTCCAGAGGATGAGAATCTGCTACAACATTCGGTGCCTCCCGGGCTTTAACATATGGTTCTTAGTTACATTTTCTTAACGAAAGAAGATTTTATTTCAGATATTTTCCCTAAGCTTGTTTCATACAGTTCCCAAATGGCATCCCAACCAGTGCAATTGGAGGGTCACGTCTTGGTGGGTTGTGGGGACAAGAGTCAGGGTTTGGAACTTGTCATGCATGGGACAGTAGATAAGGATTGTGCTTCCAGTGCTGGATGGGCACTTGTGCTGCCACCTCTATGGCCCCAGTCAGAAACCTGTGTTGCCCCCCTGTATGGCCCCTGTGGCAGTCAGGGTCTCGTCCGGCCCCCATTCTTCAGGACAAACTTGCATCATAAAATCAGGAACTCATGTACTCCTCGCCAAGAAATGGCCCATTCACCATAGCTGGAAATCTCCATTTGCTGATTTAATGTGGCAAGACGCCTCATGCAATCTGTATGGTCCCACTGTTCCATATTCTGTCTCTGTACAGTCCCACTCTCCTGATAGTGTCTCTTGTCATGACCAAGGTAGGAGGAGTGCACTGTTAATTCAGTCGCTCTTCTCCACATGATATATTTAAATTTTCCCACTTATCGAATTGATCAATCATATATTTTACTTTCCCCCGGAATAAAGCACACCAACCAGGTTTCTTTAATAAATAACAAAATGATCCGTTTATTATAAACCGAGTCTGAACCAATAATGAAGCAAAGCATACACACAAATGGAAATATTAAAGCCCCTTATTTATTCCAGCCCTCATGCCCACACACATACGCAACCAGTTAACTGGGGAAAAATGAAAGGGATTATTGTTTATAGCTGTTACAAATAAATGAAAGGGATTAAAAAAAACCCACTTAGACTGAAAAGTAGGACGGGAGATGTCGTTTGTTTTGGTGAGGTGTCCCAAAGGCGAATAGGCGGCTGCCACTAGGATCTTCCCAGAACAGTCCCTTCCAGGCGATGTTGAAGATCAGTCTGTGTAGGCTTTCAAGAGATGCAACTACAGAAGGCTTCGCGTAGGTTTTACATTAGGTATGCAGCAACAAAGGTTTCAATTCTCACACATTCGATGCAAAGTTCCTTCAAAATGCAGGGTTTCTGCAAATGTGCAGATTTCTTCAGATACAGGAGGCAACAGGAAACATACTTCTCACAGGATTTGCTTTTCAACAGAAAGATGGGCTGGTTGGACTTCCTTCTGTTCTCCTGGCAGGTCAATAAGCAAACTCCAACTGACTCTGGCCAAAATTCAACGGGCTTTTTTCGCAGTTCAAAATGAAACTAAAATCTTTCCAGAAATAAGTCATATGACATCTATACATCCTGGCTTGTTACTTCTTTGCAAATACCCCTTCAGGTCAAAACACACCCTCTGCTGTGTTCTATGCAAACAGGCGCCTTCCAGTAAAACTTGTTTACATTCAGTCCAAACCTTCCGGTAACTTCTTTTAAGAAAAACATCCAAAGTTCAGCTTCTTCAAGATTCCATCATCCGTGGATCCCTTTCTGGTTATAAAATATAGATGCTCAAGTTTTAACAAAAAATTGGAAACCTTCATAACACTCTGTAGAATCCCACTGTCCTGATACTGTTTCTGTACAGTCCCACTATGATGCCATTGATTCTCTAGCCAGCGGAAAAGCCCCTGGGAAGGACAGCATTACCCCTGAAATAATCAAGAGTGCCAAGCCTGCTATACTCTCAGCACTACATGAACTGCTATGCCTGTGCTGGGACGAGGGAGCAGTACCTCAGGACATGCGCGATGCCAATATCATCACCCTCTATAAAAGCAAAGGTGACCGCGGTGACTGCAACAACTACCGTGGAATCTCCCTGCTCAGCATAGTGGGGAAAGTCTTTGCTCGAGTCGCTCTAAACAGGCTCCAGAAGCTGGCTGAGCGCATCTACCCTGAGGCACACTGTGGTTTTCGTGCAGAGAGATCGACCGTTGACATGCTGTTCTCCCTTCGTCAGATACAGGAGAAATGCCGCGAACAACAGATGCCCCTCTACATTGCTTTCATTGATCTCACCAAAGCCTTTGATATCGTCAGCAGACGTGGTCTCTTCAGACTACTAGAAAAGATCGGATGTCCACCAAAGCTACTAAGTATCATCACCTCATTCCATGACAATATGAAAGGCACAATTCAACATGGTGGCTCCTCATCAGACCCCTTTCCTATCCTGAGTGGCATGAAACAGGGCTGTGTTCTCGCACCCACACTTTTTGGGATTTTCTTCTCCCTGCTGCTTTCACATGCGTTCAAGTCCTCTGAAGAAGGAATTTTCCTCCACACAAGATCAGGGGGCAGGTTGTTCAACCTTGCCCGTCTAAGAGCGAAATCCAAAGTACGGAAAGTCCTCATCAGGGAACTCCTCTTTGCTGACGATGCTGCTTTAACATCTCACACTGAAGAGTGCCTGCAGAGTCTCATCGACAGGTTTGCGTCTGCCTGCAATGAATTTGGCCTAACCATCAGCCTTAAGAAAATGAACATCATGGGGCAGGACGTCAGAAATGCTCCATCCATCAATATTGGCGACCACACTCTGGAAGTGGTTCAAGAGTTCACCTATCTAGGCTCAACTATCACCAGTAACCTGTCTCTAGATGCAGAAATCAACAAGCGCATGGGAAAGGCTTCCACTGCAATGTCCAGACTGGCCAAGAGTGGGTGGGAAAATGGCGCACTGACATGGAACACAAAAGTCTGAGTGTATCAAGCCTGTGTCCTCAGTACCTTGCTGTATGGCAGCGAGGCCTGGACAACGTATGTCAGCCAAGAGCGACGTCTCAATTCATTCCATCTTCGCTGCCTCCGGAGAATACTTGGCATCAGGTGGCAGGACCATATCTTCAACACAGAAGTCCTCGAGGCAGCCAACATCCTCAGCTTATACACACTACTGAGTCAGCGGCGCTTTAGATGGCTTGGCCATGTGGGCCGCATGGAAGATGGCAGGATCCCCAAGGACACATTGTACAGCGAGCTCGCCACTGGTATCAGACCGACCGGCCGTCCATGTCTCCGCTTTAAAGACGTCTGCAAACGCGACATGAAGTCCTGTGACATTGATCACAAGTCGTGGGAGTCAGTTGCCAGCGTTCGCCAGAGCTGGCGGGCAGCCATAAAGGCGGGGCTAAAGTGTGGCGGGTCGAAGAGACTTAGCAGTTGGCAGGAAAAAAGACAGAAGTGCAAGGGGAGAGCCAACTGTGTAACAGCCCTGACAAACAAATTTTTCTGCAGCACCTGTGGAAGAGCCTGTCACTCTAGAATTGGCCTTTATAGCCACTCCAGGCGCTGCTTCACAAACCACTGACCACCTCCAGGCACTTACCCATTGTCTCTCGAGATAAGGAGGCCAAAGAAAGAAAGACAGTCCCATTGTACCTAATTCTGTCTCTGTACAATCCCACTGTCCATGATCGTGTCTGTGTACAGTCCCAATCATACTGTCTCTGTACACTGCCACCGCCCCTCATACTGTCACTTTACAGTCCCACTGTCCCTGATAGTGTGTCTGTGCAGCCCCACGCTCCCTCATTCTGTCTCTGTACAGTCCCACTCTCCCACATATTGTCTCTGTACAGCCCCACTGTCCTTATTCCGTCTCTGTACAGTCCCACCGTCCCTCATACTGTCTCTGTACAGATCCACTGTCCGCCATACTGTCTCTGTACAGCCCCACTGCCTACTGTCTTTGTATGCCAAAGTATAAATCGGGAAATAATGGAGGCATGTACTTTTAGTCTGCGTATTGACTGGTCAAATCAGAATGGCAGAGGTAACATGGAAGACGAATTTGTGGAGTGCATCAGGGATTGTTACTTAGAGCAATACGTTGCAGGAGGTGCGAGACAATATGATCGAATTCTTCGTCAAGATGGAGAGTGATGTAGTTGATTCTGAGACAAGGGTCCTGAATCTTAGTAAAGGAAACTACGAAGGTACGAGGTGCGAATTGGCCATGTCGGATTGGGAAATGTTACTGTGATGATAGTGGATAGGCAATGGCAAACATTTAAAGAGCGCATGGATGAATTGCAACAATTATTTATCCCTGTCTGGCACAAAAGTAAAACGGGAAAGGTAGCCAAACCATGGCTTACAAGGTTAAATTAGAGATAGCATTAGATCCAAGGAAGAGGCATATAAATTTGCCAGGAAAAACAACAGACCTGAGGATTAGGAGCAGCGTAGAATTCAGCAAAGGAGGTCCAAGGGATTGATTAAGAAGGGGAAAATAGAGTATGAGAACAAGCTTGCGGGGAACATAAAAACTGACTGTAAAAGTTTCTGTAGCTATGTGAAGAGAAAAAGATTGGTGAAGACAAATGTAGGTCCCTTACAGTCAGAAACAGGGGAATTTATTATGGGGAATAAAGAAATGGCTGACCAACTAAATGCATACTTTGGTTTTCTCTTCACAAAGGAGGACACAAATATCATACCAGAAATGTTGGGGAACAAAGGGCTTAGTGAGGGAGAGGAACTGAAAGAAATCAGTGTTAGTAGAGAAATAGTGTTGGGGAAATTGATGGGATTGAAGGCCGATAAATCCCAGGGCCTGATGGTCTGCACCCCAGAGTACTTAAGGAAGTGGCCCTAGAAATAGTGGATGCATTGGTGGTCATCTTCCAAGATTCTGTAGGCTCTGGAACTGTTCCTACAGATTGGAGGGTAGCTAATGTAACCCCACTACTTAAAAAGGGAGGTAGAGAGAAAGCAGGGAATTATAGACCAATCAGCCTGACGTCGGTAGTGGGGAAAATTCTAGAGTCCATTATCAAAGATTTTACAGCAGAGCACTTAGAGAGCAGTGGTAGAATTGGACAGAGTCAGCATGGATTTACAAAAGGGAAATCGTGCTTGACAAATCTACTAGAATTCTTTGAGGATGTAACTAGTAGAGTTGATGAGGGGGAGTCAGTGGATGTGGTTTATTTGGACTTTCAGAAATCTTTCGACAAAGTCCCACATAAGAGATTAGCGTGTTAACTTAAAGCGCATGGGATTGGGGGTAGTGTATTGCGATGGATAGAAAATTGGTTGGCGGACAGGAAACAAAGAGTAGGGGTAAATGAGTCTTTTTCCGAATGGCAGGCAGTGACTAGAGGGGTACCGCAGGGATCGTGCTAGGACCCTAGCTGTTCACAATATACATTAATGATTTAGATGAGGGAACTAAATGTAATGACTCCAAATTTGCAAATGACACAAAACTGGGTAGGAGGGTGAATTGTGAGAAGGATACAGAGAGGCTTCAGGGTGATTTGGACAAGTTGAGTGAGTGGGCTAATGCATGGCAGATGCAGTATAATGTGGATAAATGTGAGGTTATCCACTTTGGTAGCAAAAACAGGAAGGCAGATTATTATCTGAACGGCTATAAACTGAGAGAGGGGAATATGCAATGAGACCTGGGTGTTCCCGTACACCAGTCTCTGAAGGTCAGCATGCAGGTCCGACAGGCGGTGAAAAAGGCAAATGGTATGTTGCCTTCACAGTGAGAGGATTCGAGTACAGAAGCAGGGATGTCTTGCCTCAATTATACAGGGCCTTGGTGAGGCCACACCTGGAATATTGTGTGCAGTTTTGGTCTCCTTATCTGAGGAAGGATGTTCTTGCTATGGAGGAAGTGCAGCGAAGGTTTACCAGACTGATTCCTGGGATGGTGGGACTGAAGTATGAGGAGAGATTGAGTTGGTTAGGATTATATTCGCTGGAGTTCAGAAGAGTGAGGGGGGATCTCATAGAAACCTATAAAATTCGAACAGGACTTGACAGGGTAGATGCAGAAAGGATGTTCCCGATGATGGGGGAGTCCAGAACCAGGGGTCATAGTCTAAGGATACGGTGTAAATCTTTCAGGACTGAGATGAGGAGAAATTTCTTCACCCAGAGAGTGGTGAGCCTGTGGAATTCGCTACCACAAAAATCAGTTGAGGCCAAAACATTGTATGTTTTCAAGAAGGAGTTAGATATAGCTCTTGGGTCTAAAGGGATCAAAGGGTATGGGGCGAAAGTGGAAACAGGCTATTGAGTTGGATGATCAGCCATGATCAAAATGAATGGCAGAGCAGGCCTGAAGGGCCGAATGGCCTACTCCTCCTATTTTCTGTGTTTCAATTTCTATGACCTACCCGGGAACAGTCTATTGTATATCTAGTCATGTGTGTTGAGGTAGGATTAATAAGTGATATTGTCGTTAAGGATCCTCTCAGCAGTAGAGATCACAATATGGTTGAATTTCAAATTCAGTTTGAGGGTGAGCAACTCTGGTCTCAAGCCAGTGTCCTCAACATAAACACGGGCAATTACAGAGGTATGAAGAAAGAGTTGTCTAAAGCGGGCTGGGAAAATAGACTAAGGGGAAGGTCTGTGGATGAGCAGTGGCAGACATTTAAGCAGATGTTTCATAACGCTTAGCAATATTTTTCCCTGCCAAAAAGAAAGACTCGATGAGTAGGAAAGCCACCCGTGGTTGACAAAGGTGGTCAAGGAGAATATCCAATCAAAAACTAAGGCATACAAAGCGGCGAAAACTTGTGGTAGGCCAGAGGGTTGGGAATTTTTTAGGAACCAGCAGCGGATGACTAAAAAGCTTATCAAGGGGGAGAAAATTGATTATGAAAGTAAATTGGCAAGAAATATAAAAACAAATAGCAAGAGTTTCTATGGTATATAAAGAGAGAGTAGCTAAAGTGAGTGTCGGACCCTTGGAGGATGCAACGAGAGACTTGATAACGGGGAGCGGGGAAATGGCAGATAATTTAAACCAATATTTTGCAACGGTCTTCACGTTGGAGGACACTATAAACATTCCACAGGTATCAGATAAGCAAGGAGCTAATGGGAGGAAAGATCTTGTAACAGTCCCTATCACGAGGGGCGAAGTATTTGACAAACTAATGGGACTAAAGGCAGACAAGTCGCCAGGACCTGATGGCCTACATCCAAGGGTTTTAAAGGAAGTGGCTGCAGAGATAGTGGAGGTATTGGTCGTAATATTCCAGAACTCACTGGATTCCGGGAGGGTCCCACCAGTTTGGAAAACTGTGAATGTGCCGCCCCCGTTCAAGAAGGGAGAGAGACAAAGAAAAGGAAACTATAGGCCAGTCAGCCTAACATGGGTTATTGGAAAAATGCTAGAGTCCATTATTAAGGAAGAAATAGGACATTTAGAAAAGCTTAACACAATCAAACAGAGTCAACATGGTTTTGTGAAAGGGAAATCATGTTTGACAAATTTGCTAGAGTTCTTTGAGGATATAACAAGCAGAGCTGAGAAAGGGGAACCAGTAGATGTAGTGTATTTAGATTTCCAGAAGGCATTCGATAAGATGCCACATAAAAGATTATTGCACAAGATAGGAGCTCGCGGTATTGGGGGTAATGTATTAGCACGGATTGAGGATTGGTTAACTCACAGAAGACAGAGTCGGGATTTATGGGTCTTTTTCAGGTTGGAAAGACGTAACTAGTGGAGTGCCACAAGGATCAGTCCTAGGGCCTCAATTATTTACTATCTATATTAATGACGTAGAGGAGGTTCAGAGTGTAATATATTCAAATTTGCTTACTTTATAAAAATAGATGGGAGGGCATGTTGTGATGAGGACATAAGGAATCTGCATGGGGATATAGATAGTTTGAGTGAGTGGGCAAAAACTTGGCAGATGGACTTTAATGTAAGAAAGTGTGAGGTCATGCATTTTGGTAGGAATAATCAAAAGGCAGATTATTTAAATGGAGAGACACTCCAAAAAAGTGCAGCACAAAGGGATCTGAGTGTTCTTGTATGAAACACAAAGTTAGCATGCAGGTGCAGCAAGTAATTAAGAAGGCAAATGGAATTTTGGGCTTTATTGCTAGGGGATTGGAGTTTAAAAATAGGGAAGTCTTGTTACAATTGTACAAGGTGTTGGTGAGGCCGCACCTGGAGTACTGTGTCCAGTTTTGGTCCCTGTATTTAAGAAAGGATACACTGGCATTGGAGGCAGTTCAAAAGAGATTCACTAGGCTGATTCCTGGGATGAAGGGGTTGACTTATCAAGAACGGCTAAACAGGTTAGGCCTTTATTCATTAGAGTTTAGAAGAATGAGGGGTGATCTTATTGAAACGTCAAGATTCTGAGGGGGTTTGACAGGGTAGATGTTGAGAAGATGTTTCCACTCGTTGGGGTATCTTGAACTAGGGGACACTAGTCTCCTTATTCCGTCTCCATACAGCTCTCTCGTCTGAAGGTTAACAGTGAGCAATTTGTGGAAATGAATTAATTTTCCAAGTGATGTGCAGCTGTAGCTTGCTTTGGTGGAGAGTCAGCTCCAGGAAGCCAAACCCACATCACTGACGCCCCCAAATATATGCAGGTTAATTTTAGTGGGAACACATTGTGATTACAAACAAATGAGTGAGTGTTACATTTTAAGGCTTTTCTCTCATATTTCTGTAGTTCTTAAATGCTAAAGGTCTCTCACTGCTTACAAACCAGAGTGTGACTTTAAACAATCGACGCCAGGTGCTATAGTGCGTCCAAGGGCCAAGCAGGGAGCCATTGATAAACTGCAGAAAACTTGTTCTGGAAGGATAATGCTGGAGCCTATCTTTCCTCAGTTTCACATTTATTGTACATAGTCAAAGGATTACAAACATGTAGCTCCTCACTGCAACCCTCCACTCGTCTCAGTAAGTGTCTGCTTATAAGTGCTCATGTAACACCCTCTACCTGCATATAATCAGACAATTGATACACGATTAACAGATTAACAGCCATTACTGTTATTAGCTGACTCCATTGACACATGTGCCCTCATTTTCCTTGTCTTTGGACAGGGGAATAGCAAAACTATCAATCTGGTTTATGAAAAGTAACAATTAGATAGTAGCAGCAAAGCAGCGCAGCAGATTTCACTGAACTTTCAATGACATAGAATTACAGCATAAAAACAGACCAATCAGCCACACCAGCCTTTTCCCAGCTTGCTTTACCTCACCCTATCTGCATGTCCTATTCCTTGTTCCCTCATGTACTCATCAAGCTTTCCCCTTTAACTGACATCTCTTCCGACACAAAAGTAATAAGAACGACACTTTGCTGTTACTTCACTTTCTCGATATCCTAAGCCCGGACCAACATCAATAATAACACTTATATGTGAGGTTTCTTCTAACCATTGCAGACTTTTGGGGTTTGTCTTTATCTCAATGAATCAAGAACCGGCAGGAAAATAGCCAAATATTTCTCTCTCTCCATATCCCTGTGGAGACCGTGTGTAGGCTACCCACCCAAAGTGTAGACTGGGTCACTTGCATCTTAAGTTTCAGAAGCCTTTGTTGCTCAATCAAATTTAGCCTGACATCCTCATAATAGATGCTATTAATTTAAAGCATCTTAAAGTCAGAAGAGAGCAAGCTTCCAGTCAACACAGAATCTTTGAGAGTGCTTGCTTCCTGGTAATGAGCCTTGCTCTTCAAGGGGTTACTGTGGCTTAAATACAGAGCTGATTATAAATGCAGAGTCGCGCTTGGCTGCACCCTAACTCTGCGACCTCCCCCAGCCTGACAATTCTCCCACATCTGTGTGTTCCTCAATTCTGGCCCCTTGAGCATCCTGATTTTTAATCGCTGCACTATTAATGGCTTTGCCTTCAGCTGCCTAGGACCTATGCTCTGGACTTCCTTCTCTAAACCTCTCGGCCTCTCTACCACTTCTCCTTTTAAAAAGTCTTTTTAAAACCTACTTCTTTAACCAAGGATTTGGACACTGTCTTAAATAGTGGCTCAGTATCAAATCTTGTTTGATTATTGCTTCTGTGAAGTGCCTTGGGATGTTTTGCTATGTTAAAGGCACTATATAGGTGCAGGTTGTTGTTGCCTGCAGCAAACAACAACAGGATGCTTCGCTAAAGCTTCTATGTAAAAATTATATTGAGCTATACAATAATAAGTAGGACAAATTTGTGATTTCAATATAAAAAGGATGAAAAACTGCTGTTAATAAAAGCGGAAAGAGAATGTGGTGAAGCGTGTGAGGTCTAACAGGGCACTGAGCAATCCTGCACCACAGACAATCCGTTAGACATGAAACTCGACTCGGCCGCCAGCTTTACACATCGACATCTTCAACCAACTGGAACAAGGAGCATTAGCACAGTCCCTACCATCGACCTTACACAACCAAGCCTAGGGGAAATCCCTTTATCTCACTGAAAGAATCATTAAATCAGACATTACATTATCGCTGGTGAAGTGCTCTCCAGTGTTCCAGAAGAGGTCTCCACTCAGCAGTGAGGCTGGATGTAATCAAGGGGAAAGGACTCTAGATGTTAACCATCGGAACTTTGAAAATAATACAAACCGAGACCAAAGAGGAGATTTTAACTCCTTCCGCCCGATGGAATTTTGGGTAGTAGTGGACTTAAAATGGAGCAGGTGGGCTTTTCAGCCCTGTTCCCCTTCTGCCACCATTCTTCCCCGAGGCCTCATTCGTCTATGCAAACTGAAGGCCTACGATTCTCATCAGACCCCGATGCAACTTTAACTGCCTACTGGGCAGAACATGCACAGTGGATACTCCGCTCAGTAAAACCTGGTGGTACAGCAGGGGCGACCTGCATCAGTTTTATAATCATTTGTTTGGTGGATCAGGAATCATAGAGTGCAGAGGGAGGCCATTTGGCCCGTTGTGCCTGTACCGGTTCTTTGAAAGATTAGTGCCACTACTCCGCTCTTTCGCCGTAAATGTTTCCTTTTCATGTATGTATCCAATTCCCCTTTTGAAAGTTACTACTGGATTAGGTGTCTCTGTGATTTTCAGCAGGGCCCAGCTTGGTTCACAGCCAGTCCTCAAAGAGTGTATTCTAGCCAGAAACGCCTCCTCAGTGACACAAACTCCAGATTTATATCATAATTTGTAGGAAAAGTTTCTTCATGTTAATCAGGAATGAAGTGCAGAATTAATGATTAATATTTAATGAGGCCTGTGATACCTTTTGCTCATACTGCACTCTGCTTGTCACAGTAATTGTTAGAAGGTTCTCCATATCACAGAACCCAGCCAGCTAACGGTTCAGTTTTATTTTAGATTGCTTTGGACTTCAGGAACATTCACAGTTAAACTTGAAAGAATCATAGGCTTTCACTGGGTTTAGTTTCATTGAGGCATGACCAGAACGAATACAAATTAGTTCTGAGGGAAAAAGTTAGGGCACAATACCCAAAGGCAGCACAATTATTCTGACAGTGATATCTCTGAACTGCAAAGCTCTTCTCATCCAAATCAGTTTCTCTACTTGTCTCTTCATGGTATTGAGTCACATCAGCTTGTGACGCCACCTGGTGTTGTACAAGGCTATGGTGCTCTGTGTAGAGTATTACCAGAGTATGGTGTCACGTAGTGTTGTCATACCAGTCTATGGTTCTCCGTGGTGCCCACATAAGACAGTCTTCAGTGGCCAAGTGCAAGCATAGTATTGACGGGCAGTTCAGCTGTAAGGGCCATCAGAACCATGTCTGAACCTGCCCTTATCTAGTGTACAAACTTTCCAGCAGGCAGTGTGAGATGGTGGTCAGGAGAGTTAGCTGTGGCTGATTTCCCTGTCCCCACCAGCCAGTGTGCACGAAGGTAGATTATAGCACCATACCACAGCTGAGGAGAGCAATTATTTATTGGGAATATGAATTTGGAGAATTACATATTGCATAGCATTCAGAGCAGAAAAATGGGCCATTTGGCCCAGCTAGTCAATGCCAGTTTTTATGCTCCATGTCAGCCTTCTCCCAGCTCACTTCATCTCATCCGATCAACGTAACCTTCAATTCTTTTCTCCCTCTTGTACTTACCTAGCTTCCCTTTAAATGAGTATATGCTATTCACCTCCGTTCTCTCAACATATAGAATTTTCTTCTGAATTCTTTATTGAATGACCCAATAATAGAGTTTTTATTAATAATAGGTATAGAATGACATTGGGTGTACACTAAATGGTGGCATTTGTCAATATGGATTCAGACATGACTCTCAGTTGGTGGTAAGCAGATGGTTCTCTCTGAAAGCTGCTTGTTTGTGTTAGAATATACTAAATTGTAGCTTATATAATAGCAATGGTAATATGCTCGAGTTCAACTTAGTGTTTGAAAGGGCGATACGTGAAACGGTTACTAAGATTCTAGATTTAGGTAAGGCTGACTTCAATGCAATGAGACAGAGACTGTTCATAGTAAACTAGGCAAATCTGTTAATGGGTAAAACGACAGGATTAGTTCAAAAAAAAGTTGGTGATATGGAACCAATTTCTATCCTTAAGGGGCAAGAGCACTACTTGCCAAATAAAAACAGTCATGGACAACTCAAGAGGTAAGAGACAACATAAATCTAAATGAAAAAGCATACAAAAACACAAAGAATGGCACAGATCCTGGAGATTAGGAAAAATACAAAGAACAGCAAAGGGTGACGAAACAGATAGTAAGAGCTACAAAAAGGGAGTATGAAAAGAAATGTACAAGAGATACCAAAATCAACACAAAACATTTTTACAATTATATTGTAAGGTATAAGGCAGTCAGGAGCAGTGTGGCTCCGCTGAAAACTGATCACAGCGATGTTGTCAATGAAAATAAGGAAATGGCCGACATGTTGAATAATTACTTTGTCAGTATTGTCATGCAGGCCCCCACCTGCCAAGAATGAGGCACACATTATTTCACCACATGAACAGTAAAACTTAAAATTGCTGCTGGGAAGAAAAGATGGTCTAGCACAAGGAATTGCCAGGGCCATTGCCAGAAAGACCTTTTTTGCATACTAGCAGACAGTGTTGGAATAAAGGACCCAGTTCCTGCTTCCCCAATACACACACCACCTGGTCAGACCAGTTTAGTCACATGACTAACTGGCGGTTGGAGTTTTTTGAATTTGAACTTACCACAGAGTTTTAAAACTCAGAAAGCTGTTTGCTCCTGGACTGAAAAGATCTCTTTCCTGTCTGCTGTCATCTTTCTCATGGAACTGAAGACCCATCGAAGATGCATGAACCCCAAGAGAGAAAATTCTCCGACAGTGAACAAAGTTTAAGAAGGATACTGGGCCCCAGTGAAAAGCAAGACTCCTTACAAAAGGACTACAGTGAGCTCGAAGCACAGTAAAAACCCCTCTTCAGAGATTGCCTCAAACTTTTTTTACTTTATTTTTCTTCTCTTTTCTGTCCCTATTTGCATGTGCGTATTACATATGCATGCTAGTGTGGGCTGCGGCGTGTATCTGTAGGCGTTTACCATATTAAAGTTTAAGTTTTAATAAATTTCACTTCTTTAAACCTGAGAAAACCTGTTTGTGCTCATTTCTTAGCCTTATAATTGGAAAGCGGTGAACAAGGATTCACCAAGGGGAGCTCAAAACACTGCGTGTTTAAAAATTAAATCCTGTTACAGTAAGACCAGATGAAGACAGTAAAAGACTCCTAGACACCTTTCTCACCTGGTCATAACAGTATTTATAGTGGAGGAAGAGGTCAGCATGTCGGAAATCCCAAGAAAACTATTATTGAATCAGGGACAGAAACACAAGAAATCGGAGCAGGAGTAGACCATATGGCCCGCTCCGCCATTCTATCTCTCCAAGCCTTAAATGTATTCAACGATGGAGCATCCACAACCCTCTGGGGTAGATAATTCCAAAGATTCACAACCCTTTAAGTGCAGTAATTTCTCCTCATCTCAGTCCTAAATGATCAGGCCCTTATCCTTAGTCTGTGCCCCCATGTTTTAGATTCCCCGACCAGCAGAAACAATCTCTCAGCGTCTACCCTTCCCAGCCCCTTCTGAATCATGTATGTATCAATGAGATCGCCTCTCATTCTTGTAAATACCAGAGAATACAGTCCCAATTTACTCAGCCTTTCATCATAGGACAACCCCCTTAACCCAGGGACCAATTTATTGAGCCTTCCCTGTACCACCTCCAGTGCAAGTATATCCTTTCTTAAATATGGAGACCAGAACTGTACATAGTACTCCAAATGTGGTATCACCAAAACCCTGTACAATTGTAGCAAGACTTCTTTATTCCTGTACTCCAAACCCCTTGCAATAAAGGCTAACATGCCATTTGCCTTCCTAATTGCTTGCTGTACCTGCATGCTAACTTTTTCTGTTCCTTGCACGAACGCACCCAAGCCTCTTTGAATAGCAACATTTACAAGTCTCATACCTTTTAAAAAAAAAATTCTGCTTTTCTATTCTTAGGACCAAAGTGAACAACTTCACATTTCCCTACATTATACTCCATTTGCCATCTTGTTGCCCACTCACTTAACCTGTCTGTATCTCTATGCAGCCTCTCTGTGTCCTCCCCACAACTTACCTTTACACCTACCTTTGTATCATCATCAAACTTAGATACATTACTCTCTGTCTCTCCATCCAAGCCATTGATAGAGATTGTAAATAGCTGAAGCCCCAGCATTGATCCTTGCGGCACTCCACTATTCATTGCCTGCCAACTTGAAAATGCCCCATTTATGCCCACTCTTTGCTTTTATCCATGCTAATATATAATAATGTTTGTTTCATCATTTTATTTTACCATGTGCCTGCCTTAAACTTGGTTTTTCATCTTTGTGCTTTTGGCTAGAGCTGTTCATTATTCTGTCATTAATACACTCTGTGCACGAATGCTTTGTCTTTCACCACACCATTAGCACACTCTCTGCCTTTGCCCCATGACCTCCTTGTCAGTTAATCTCTCCAGCCCTCAGTCCTATCACACACCTTACCTTTTATTCTCTTTCCCCCTCCCCACCCCTGCTTTACTTGCTTAAAACCTACACTTCTAACCTTTGCCAGTTCTGATGAAAGGTCACCGAGCTGAAATGTTAACTTTGCTTCTCTCTGCACAGATGTTGCCAAACCTGCTGAGTATTTCCAGCACTTTCTGGATAACTTCGCATTTATTCACATTATATTCCATCTGTGACGTTCTTGCCCATTCACTTAGCCTGTCCAAATCCCCTTGAGGCCTCTTTGTATCCTCCTCACAGCTTACATTCCCACCTAGTTTTGTGTCATCAGCAAATTTGGAAATATTACATTTGGTGCCCACATCCAAATCATTCATGTAGATTGTGAACAGCTGTGGCCCCAGCACTGATCCTTGCGGTACCCCACTAATAAGAGCCTGCCATCCTGAGAATGATCTGTTCATATCTGCTCTCTGTTTTCTGTCTGTTAACCAATTCTCAATCCCAATCCCATGTGCTCTAATTTTGTTTACTAACCTCCAGTGTGGGACCTTATCAAAATCCTTCTGAAAATCCAAATACACCACATTCACTGATTTTCCTTTATCTGTGCTACAAGTAACATCCTAAAAAAAACTCCAACATGTCAAGCATTATTTCCTTTTCATAATTGCATGTAGACCCTGCCCAATCATATCATTGTTTTTTAGATGTCTAGTTATCACATCCTTTATGATGGATTCTTACATTTTCCCTACTACTGATGTCAAACTAACAGATCTGTAGTTCCCTGTTTTCTCTCTTGCTCCCTTCTTAAATAGTAGGGTTACATTTTCTACTTTCCAGTTTGCAGGATCTTTTTCAGAAGCTGTAGAGTTTTGAAAGATAACTCCTAATGCATTCGCTAATGCATCCACTATTTAGCCACCTCCTTCAACACTCTGGGATGTAGCTCTTCTGGTCGAGGGGGTTTATCAATCTTCAATCCCATTAATTTTTTGAGTACTACCTCTTTATTAATATTAATTTCTTTCAGTTCCTCATTTTCACAAGTCCCTTGGTTCCCTCGTATTTCAAGGAGATTTTCTGTATCTTCCTCCGTGAAGACAGACGCAAAGTAATTGTTTAGCTTCTCTGCCATTTCCCTATGCTCCATTATAAATGCTCCTGTCTCCGCCTATAATGGACCCACATTTGTCCTTGCTAATCTTTTCCTTTTCACATACTTAAAGAAGCTTTTCAGTCTGCCTTTATGTTTCTCGCTAGCTTGCATTCATCTTCTCTTTTCCCTTTCTTTATCAGTTTCTAGGTCATCCTTTGCTGGATTCTAAATTGCTCCAAATCCTCAGGCTTACCACTTTTTCTGGAAACCTTATAAGCCACTTCCTTTGATCTAATGCAATCTTTAACTTCTTTTGTCATCCACAATTGATTCATCTTTCCTGTTTGTTTTTTGTATCTTAGAGGAATGTATATATGTTGCAGACCATGTAATATTTCTTTAAATACTAGCCATTACCTTTTTAACGTCAAATCTTTGTGTATTTTCCCTTTCCACCATAGCCAACTTGCTCCTCATACCTTCATAGTTTCCTTTGTTCAGATTTAAAACCCTAATTTCAGAATGAACGATATCACTTTTTAACTTGATGTAAAATTCTATCATATTATGGTCACTATTTCCCAAAGGCTCCTTTACAGCAAGGTTATTAATTCGCCCTTTGTCATTGCATAATACTAAATCTAAAATCGCCTGATCCCTGGTTGGTTCTTCAATGTACTACTCCGGAAATCCATCTGGTACGCACTCCAGGAATTCAACCTCCACAGCATTAGTACTGATTAGGTTTACTCAGTTTATTTGTAAATTGAATTCACCCATTATTACTGGATTGCCCATGTTACATGTAACTCTAATTTCCTGATTTATACCATGCCCCATATCCAGGGGAACTTAAACAGTGGAATAGAGGACATCTGAGGAGAAAGGGCAAAGTATGGCAGTGGTTGGCCAAGGATAAGGGTGCACAATGAGAACCTCTCTACAGAGTCACCACCCACGAGAGACATAGAAAAAAATATTAATAATGGCACTAAAGAATTACAAATCTCCAGGACCAGATGGTTTCCATCCCAGGGTTTTAAACGAGTAGGTGAAAACATTGCAGATGTCCTAACTATAATCTTCCGAAGTTCTCTTGACTTGGCAACCATTCCTTTAGTTTGCAAAGCTGTGCACGTCACTCCACTATTTAAGAAAGGTGAGAGATGGAAACTGGGGAATTATAGACCAATTAGCCTAACATTTGTTGTTGGGAAATGACTAGAGTTTATAATTAAGGATAGAGTGACTGAACATCTTGAAATGTTTCAGCTGATCAGAGAGAGCCAGCATGGTTTTGTAAAGAGTGTAGGTCATGTCTGATGAACCTGATTGAATTTTTGAAGAGGTGACTAAAGTAATGGACAGGGGCATGTCTATGGATGTTATTTAAATGGACTTCCAAAAGCCATTTGATAAAGTCCCTCAAAAGAGACTGTTTACTTAAGTTGAAGCTCATGGAATTGAAGTTAGATTGATAATCAGGTTTGGAGATCGGCTAAGCAGCAGGACACAGAGCCTGGAGGTAATGGGCAGGTATTCGGATTGTCAGAATGTGGCTAGTGATGTCCCACAAGGATCTGTGTTGGGGCCTCAACTATTCATTGTGACTTAGATTATGGCATAGGAAGCTACATATCCGAATTTGCTGATGGACACAAAGCCAGCATTGTAAGCAGTGTAGATGGAAGCATAACATTACAGAGATATTGATAGATTAAGTGAATGGGTAAAACTGAGAGAGTTGATTTCAATGTAGGCAAATGTGCGGCCATCCACTTTGGACTTAAAAAGGATAGAACAGAGTACTTTTTAAATGGCGAAAGATTAGAACTAGTGGAGGTCCAAAGAGACTTTGGATTTCAGGTACATGGATGATTAAAATGTCATGAACAGGTACAGGAAGCAATCAAAAAGGCTAATGGATTGCTGACCTTTATATGTAGAGGACCAGAATACAAAGGGGTAGACGTTATGCTTCAGCTATACAAAGCTTTGCTTAGACCACGGCTGGAGTACTGTGAGCAGTTCTGGACACCACACCTTAGGAAGAATATATTGGCCTTAGAGGGAGTGCGGCATAGATTTACCAGAATGATACCTGGACTCCAAGGATTAAATTATGAGGAGCGATTGTAAACTAGGTTGTATTTCCTGTAGTTTAGAAGGTTAAAGGTGGCGGGTGGAGAATTTGATCGAAGTTTTAAAGATATTAAGGGGAACAAGGTAGATGGAGCGAAACTGTTTCTGCTAATTGAGTCCATTACTGGGGACCATAGTCTAAAAATTAGAACCAGACTGTTCAGGAGTGAAATTAGGAAACACTTCTTCACACAAAGGGTGATGGATGTTTGGAACTCTCTTCTGCAAGCAGCAATTAATGCCAGGGCAATTGTTAATTTTAAATCAAGAGATTGATGTATTTTGGTAACCAAAGATATTAAGGGATCTGGGAAAAAGGCGGGGATATGGAGTTAGGTCACAGATCAGCCATGATCTCATTGAATGGCGGAACAGGCTTGAGGGGCTAAATGGCCCACTGCTGTTTCTATGTAGTTAATTGTCCAGTTTTGAAAAAAGCCCTGATGCTCAGGGAGCAGGTACACTGCCACTTTTGATAGCTCTGCTTTGCAGCAATGTGAGAGTGATGGAATGACTGTGGTCTGACTCTGGAGAAACACTGCAGTGAGATCTCCCTGGAAGAGGGATCCCTTTGGGCTTAACAGCTCCAAGGTGTTACCAGGAACATATGAAAAGGGGAAAGTCAGTCAGCCCTTGCGCTGTTGCGCATTGTATTAGATCCTGGTTGATCTGTGCTTTAACTCCATGTTCATGCCTTTGCTCCATAATCCATTGGTACCCTTAAAAATGTATCCATCTCAGTCTTAAAAATATCAATTGACTATCCTCCCACCCCCGCATCATCCTCAGCTTTTTGAAGAAGAGCTTTCTCGGTTTCTACTGCCCACTGTGTGAAGCGTTTCCTGATTTCGCACCTGAACGGCTCAGCTTTCACATTAAGATTGTGTCCCTTTTTGTAAATTCCTCACCAGAGGAAATATTTATTCTGCATCTGCCCTTGGAATCCTTTTGTCATTTTAAATACCTGTTTTTAAATCCCATTTTAAATTAGATCACCCCACAACCATCAAAACTCAAGAAAGTACAAAACAAGTTTATGCAACCTGCTCTCATAATGTAGCCATTATAGGCTGTTATGACTGAACTGGGAGTAATGTACTGTCAATTCAGTCCCATTACTCTACAGGTCACAGCATATTATTAAAGTTTCCTACCTACTGGAAATTAGCCAAACTATATACTTTATTTACCCCCAGAATAAAACACACCAAACCAGGGATCTTTAAACAACAACAAATTAACTATTTACTAATAAACTAAATCTTAAATAATATTGAGATAAATCTATGTACAAAAAGACTTTATAAGTTCTTATTCTCCTAACCCTCATGCACATACACACGTACATTCAAAAAGCAACCGGTTCTAAATTATGTTTTTAAATTAGAGCTATTTCTTATGAATAATAAAACAACTGGGTTGTAAGTCCTGGTTGGTTATTTTCCCGGATCAATGAGCTGTCCCAGAGTCGAATAGTCAGATGCCACTCAAAGTCTCCAGGCAAGTTAATGAACAGTCAGTAATAGATTTTTTAGATTTTTTTTGAGATTTAGAGATACAGCACTGAAACAGGCCCTTCGGCCCACCGAGTCTGTGCCGACCATTAACCACCCATTTATACTAATCCTACACTAATCCCATATTCCTACCACATCCTCACCTGTCCCTATATTCCCCTACCACCTACCTATACTAGGGGCAAATTATAATGGCCAATTTACCTATCAACCTGCAAGTCTTTTGGCTGTAGGAGGAAACCGGAGCACCCGGAGGAAACCCATGCAGACACGGGGAGAACTTGCAAACTCCACACAGGCAGTACCCAGAATTGAACCCGGGTCGCTGGAGCTGTGAGGCTGCGGTGCTAACCACTGCGCCACTGTGTGTTCAAGGCACTTTGGCTGCCGTGGACGTCACACAGATCTTTCAACAAGGAGTATAACAACAGGTCTACTTAGATTTTGAATTAGCAGTCTATCAGTAGCAACTTTACTGAGAATTCCAGAACTCCCAGAAACACAAGAGACAACAGAAAGTCACTCCTGAGGCAGAGGTTTCTTAGAGACGGGAGTAAAAAGAAATTTGCTACCTCCAGTAATGCAAAGATTCCTTTCCAGGGGTCTTTTTCTCTTTAGGCGAAACACAGCCTGTAGGCCAATCTAGATTTTTTGCTGAGAGAGACACAAATCCTTCCTTCAAGGAGAGCACGCTTCTCTGGTCTGCCAGATCAAACCGGTTTTAGCCAGTCTTTACACACAGTCAAACTGATACAATACAGCATGTGACCACATCTCTCTTGTTGCTTAGGAAACAGGCTTTTAACTCACACACACTGTCTTCAGAGAGACAAACAACTCTCAGTCTTAAAGGCACACAGACCCCCTTTAGTTTTGAAACAACAAAAAAAACTTCCATGACAAGTCCAGTATCGTTCTGGTGAATCTGCCCTCCAAGGCCAATATATTCTTCCTGAAGTCCGCCTGAGAGGGCAGACGTCTCATCCAAAAGATGGCACACCTGATAGTGCAGCACTCCCACAGCACTGCACTGGAGTGTCAGCCTAGATTTTGTGCTCAGTGGAACTTGAACCCACAAACCTCTGACTCAGAGACTGCTACCATGGCGAGAATCAGACTTGCAGTTCACGAAACAGCCCGACATCAGTATCTCTGGTATGATTATGGCCTTAAACAACTTCCAGCTGCAGAGCCTGCTTTACTTTCTCCTGTTGTCTTTGAATGACAGCTGGAACTATTTCTGGAGAGTGGTTTTAAAAAGCATTAATCAGGTAGTAATGTGGTGAAATCAATAAGTGACAGTTTCAGAAAATGAGAATTCACTGGAGACTTGAGCCACTTATTCTTTGTACTGCTTATCTTAGAAAATAATGGCAGACACCAATCTCATTACTTCTCCCCAAAGTGTCCCTGGGAGTTGAGTGTAATCAGGCGTCATTCATTAACCTTCCCCTGGATAAACCTGAAAGTTGTCAGTCTTCGAAATAAAAGCATTTGTTTTTCTCTCTATTGGCGGTGTTCTGAGTTGGCTCACTAGCTGATACCACTCTGATGCTCAGAGAAGTGAAGATCTTCTTTTGCAGGTTGAGTAATTAGGTAGATATTTATTTGGCCCTGCTTTTGTGACAAAGCAGTTTTATTGGGTGGTTTTTTGAGTTTGGCAAGGTGAGGGATAATAGTGCTGGGGAGTGGAACACTTCCCATTTCTCACACTCGGTAGGATTTTGAGCCCTTGCCAGGGCCAGGAATGGAGACGGGCAGAAGCTAACAATAGCCCCATTGGCCGGCGTGCTGATTCCCTGACTCCATCCCGCTCCCGGGCCATTTTTGTGGAGGCGGGATGGGGCGGCGGCAGAGCTTCCTGCTGCACACGGTGGGTTGCCGAGATGGCAAATTAACGGCTGCTTAAGGCCAATTAAAGGAGGCACACTGGGATTTTTCACTCATTCTCCAAGTTCCCAATGGCAGTGGGGGCCAGTTTAGGTGCCTGGAGGCGGCCTCCTGCTACAAGACATTGTGGTTGGGGCGGGGAAGGTGGGTGTGGGGGGCACGCGGTGTGGCCACTGCTCCAAGCAGACCTAGAGATCCTCCCTGTCTTCCTGGATGCTGCAACAGCCACAGACTGCCCTGTAGAGGGGCTTCACCAACACAGTGGGGGCTTGGCTGCAAAAAACATTTTTAAATTTAAATTTTAAGAAGTTGGAGAATCTCGAATTGCTCTCTCCCTTGCTTACCTTCCATTGCAGTCTGCTGCTCCTTTCAAGTTGGAATGCCTCTGATTGGCCTTCCAGCTTTAAGAGCCCACTGTCTTTAATTGGACAGCGAGCCCATTCTCTGGCCATTAATTGGTCGCCCTGGAGCAAATCACAATGAGTGACTGGTTCCCACAAAATATAGTCATCTGACCCATATTTCAGCCTGATGGTGGGGTCTAGAAGCCTGCAGGGAAAATCTTGCCCTTAGTGTCTGTATGAAATACTTCAAGATCAGGCATAGAATGGGTTAGAATAAAGCTGCCTCTGCACTGCCATTGAGTACTTCCAGGACTATAGCATAGGTTAGTTCCAATGTAAAGCTTCCTCTATGCTGTGCCATCAAGCACTATCAGTTCAACGATAGAATGGGTTAGATGCATAATAAATCTTCATTGAGGGTAGTTCTATGTTGTAGAGGAGTATAGAAAGTAGGGGAGTACTTAATAAAAGTAATTAGGAGAGCGAAGAGGGGGCATGAAAAATCACTGGCAGACAAGATAAAGGAAAATCCTAAGGCATTTTATAAGTATGTTAAGGGCAAGCGGATAACCAGGGAAAAAGTGGGGCCCATTAGGGATCAAAGAGGCAATCTGTGTGTGAAGCCGGAGGACATAGGTGAGGTTTTGAATGATTACTTCTCATCTGTGTTCACTATGGAGAGGGACAATGTAGGTGTAGTGATCAGGGAGGGGGATTGTGATATACTTGATCAAATTAGCATTGAAAAGGAGGAAGAATTAGCTGTATTAGCGGGCTTTAAGGGCCAGGATGAGATGTGTCCCAGGCTGCTATGTGAGGCAAGGGAGGAGATAGGGGCTCTGACACAAATTTTCAAATCCTCTCTGACCACAGGAGAGGTACCAGAGGACTGGAGGATAGTGAATATGGTACCATTATTCAAGCAGGGTAGCAGGGATAAACCAGGTAATTATAGGCCTGTGATTCAAAGTCAGCGGTAGTGAAATTATTGGAAAAAATTCTGAAAGATAGGATTAATCTCCACTTGGAGAGGCAGGGATTAATCAGGGATAGTCAGCATAGCTTTGTCAGGGGGAGATTGTGTCTAACAAACTTGATTGAATTTTTCGAGAAGGTGACCAGATGTGTTGATGAGGGTAAAGCAGTTGATGTAGTCTACATGGACTTCAGTAAGGCTTATGATAAGGTCCCGCATGGGAGGTTGGTTAAGAAGGTAAGAGCCCATGGGATCCAGGGTAATTTGGCAAATTGGACCCAAAATTGGTTTAGTGGAAGCAGGCAGAGGGTGATTGCCGATGGTTGTTTTTGCGATTGGAAGCCTGTGACCAGTGGGGTGCCGCAGGGATCGGTGCTGGGACCATTACTGTTTGTAGTGTACATTAATGATCTAGACGTGAATATAGTAGGTACAATTAGTAAGCTCGCAGACGATACAAAAATTGGTGTCGTAAATAGTGCGGAGGAAAGCCTTAGATTACTGGACGATATAGATGGGCAGAGCAGTGGCAGATGGAGTTTAATCCTGAGAAATGTGAGGTGATGCACTTTGGGAGGACTAACAAGGCAACGGAATATACAATGGATGGTCGGACCCTAGGGAGGTCAGAGGGACCTTGGAGTGCTTGTCCATAGATCACTGAAGGCAGCAGCATAGGTAGATAAGGTGGTTAGGAAGGCATACGGGATACTTGCCTTTATTAGCCGAGGCATTGAATATAAGAGCAGGGAGGTTATGATGGAGCTGTATAGGACATTGGTTAGGCCACAACTGGAGTACTGTGTACAGTTCTGGTCACCACACTATAGGAAGGATGCGATTGCACTGGAGAGGGTGCAGAGGATATTCACCAGGATGTTGCCTGGGCTGGAGCATTTCAGTTATGAAGAGAGACTGGATAGGCTAGGGTTGTTTTCCTTGGAGCGGAGAAGGCTGAGGGGGGACATGATTGAGGTATATAAAATTATGAGGGGCGTTGATAGGTTAGATAGGAAGGAACTTTTTCCCTTAGCGGAGGGGTCAGTAACCAGGGGGCATAGACTTATGGTAAGTGCCAGGAAGTTTAGAGGGAAGTTGATGAAAAATGTTTTCACCCAGAGGCTGGTTGGAATCTGGAACACACTGCCTGAAGGGGTGGTAGAGGCAGGAACACTCACAACTTTTAAGAAGTTTTCAGATGAGCACTTGAAACGCCATAGCATACAAGGTTACGGGCCAAGTGCAGGAAAATGGGATTAGATTGGACGGGTGCTTGATGGTCGGCGCAGGCGCGTTGGGCCCAATGGCCTGTTTCTGAGCTGTTATGACTCTATGACTGTATGACTCTATGACCCATGACTGATTTATCCCTCAATCAACATAAAAAAAAACATCATCTGGTCATTATCACATTTATTTTTATGGGAGCTTGCTGTGTGCATATTAGCTGCCAAGTTTCCTACATTGCAACAGTGACTACACTTCAAAAGTACTTCATTGGCTGTTAAGCGCTTTGTGACATCTGGTGGTTGTGAAAAGCGCTATATAAATGCAAATCTGTCTTTCTATGGGAACTGAATTGAGACTGACTGAACTTTCTTTCGATGGAGCCTGTATAACCAGCAGACAACTCCTTCACTTTAGGTGGGCTCACTTCCACACCCAGGAATTGAAAGGACAATTTGCTAACCCAAAGCATCTTCCAATCCTTACTCAGATTGTTTGCATTTCAGTTGTTTTAAATCCAGATACATGAAGCAAGGTGAGATCAACCAGCAGCATCACATTCAAGTAGAAATGTTCCGAAGAAGGGTCACTGACCCGAAACGTTAACTCTGCTTCTCTTTCCACAGATGCTGCCAGACCTGCTGAGTGGTTCCAGCATTTCTTGTTTTTATTCAAGTGGCAATGCTTTGGTTTGTCTTCCATCTCTTTCCTAATGTACCTTCTGTGCCACCCAGTCCTGGTTGATCAGGCGGCAGGAGCTGCAGTCAGAAGCAGATCATTGGACTTTGTGTAGTTGTCCTCCCTCCCATTCCTATGACTCTGCAGTGAAGTGCCATGATCCTGTATTGCGTTGGTGTAGAGCTGATGATCATCAGATGAGATGAGTTTCATTGCCCCTCATCCCTGGGCCTCCAACTTAAAAAATAGTTGTTGAGGATTGAGAGTGCATACATACTGTTTTTGAGGGTGCATATTCCTGCAGCTGAAGATGGTGAGTGCATAAGGACAGCGGTTGAGGGCACATCTTGCAAGAAAAAACTCAGCCAAGGTTGACGCACAGGTATTGCTACTTGAACTGGTACCGGAGAGGAGGCTGGTGTTTACAGTACCTCTCCTATCTCCAATCTTCGCCAGTCCACCCAGCTGCAGAAGGGGAGGAAAATGGAGGGGAGGGTGCTAATAGTGGAGAAAGTGTTATAAAGTACTTGGCTTACACTATAGAAAAATCTCAAGAGGTGTCCTAGATTCTGAATGCCTAGCCAATATTGTTTGCTCCCTCAGGTGCTGAATGAAAATTTTATGTAGTTTTTGCTTCAAAGTAGTGCTGTGCGCGAGAGCTCTATGGCACCCTGTTGTTAACTGCATTGCCATATTTAAAATCAAGTGCCCCAGGTGCTGACTGTACAGCTCCCCTGTGCAGTACAAGGCTGTTACTTGCGCCATTCAATATTTCTGTCGTCAAGCTCATTTTTGAAGTGTTTGGAGATGATAATGATAAGTTCGGGAGATATGCATATGAAATATCCTGGAGCATGCTTGCAAAAAAACCTTTGATGCCATTTGGTATTTAAAAGTGTTTATATGCTAATGGGAAAGTTTTGCTTCACAGCTGTTTGCCGTTAACCTAGTTCTGAGTTGAGTTGGGCCTGCCTTTTTGCTTAGTCAGCAGTTCAGAATCTAAACAGTGATGTGTCTTTCCACAGATTTCTGGTGACCAGTTCTTTGCGGACGTTGCTCGAGACATTCTGCTCTATGTCTCTCGAGATTTGAGTGACCAGGTAAGTCAACATTTTCCACCAGTGTTACCATTTGAGTGCCAATTATTGGAATCTTTCCTTTGGGAGCTTGTATTCTAATATAACAGTTGATTTATAATGCACCTCTCTTCCCCATGTGTGCTTCTGTTTGGAAATGGAAGCTATTTTATAATGTTTTCTTTTCTGAAGGCAGTGATACTATGGAGCCTGATTACAGTCTTTCCATACTTTCCTCTATATACTTGAGGTCATCCAAAACTCTGCTGTCTGTGTGCTAACTCGCAGTGTCCCGCTCACCAATCGCCTCTGTGCTCACTGATCTACTTTGGCTTCTAGTTGGCAAAGCCTCGATTTTAAAATTCTCATCCGTACTTTAAGTTCCTCAGTGGCCTCGCCCTCCCTGTCTCTGTAATCTCCTCCAGCCCTACAAGCCTCTGCGCTCCTCCTATTCTGGCCTCTTGTGACTATCTCCGATTTTAATCGCTCCACTGATGGAGGCTGTGCCTTCAGCTGCCTGGGCCCTAAGCTCTGGAATTCCATCCCTAAACTTCTCCACCTCTTTATAGAATTCTAAAATTGGGGCATTGCTTAACTAGGAGCCAAAGGGGTGATGGGCGACCAGGCCTTGGTACGCATTGGGACTTGGTGCGAGTTAGGACATGGACAACGGAGTTTTGGATGATCTCAAGTTTACAGAGGGTAGAACATGGGAGGCTGGCCCCGAGTGCCTTGGAATAGTCAAGTCTAGAGGTATCAAAGGCATGAATGAGGGTTTCAGCAGGAGATGAGCTGAGGCAGTGTGAAGTCGGGTGATGTTACAGTGGTGGAAATAGGCAGTCTTAAAAATGGCATGGTGGTTATGTGGTCAGAAGCTCAACTTGGGGTCAGATAATATACCAAGGTTGCGAAAAGTCTGGTTCAGCTTCAAGAAAGTTGCCAAGGAGAGGGATGGAGTCAGTGGTTAGGGAACGGAGTTTGTGGCGGGGACCGAAAACAATGGCTTCTGTCTGTCTTCCCAATGTTTATTGGAGGAAATTTTTGCTCATCCAGTATTGGATGCCAAACAAGCAGCCTGACAATTTAGAGACAATGGAGGAGTAGAGAGGGAGGGTTGGTGGTGAGAGTAAAGCTGGGTGACGTCAACATATTTGTGGAAATGAAGGCCATGTTTTTGGATGATGTCACCAAAGGGCAGCATGTAGATGAGAAATGGTAGGGGGCCAAAGATGGAACCTTGGGAAACACCAGGGGTAAAGGTGTGGGAGTGGGATGAAAATCCACTGGAGGTAATTCTCTGGCTACAACTGGATGCATAACAATTGAACCAGGTGAGTGCAGTCCCACCCAGTTGAATGATGGTGGAGAGGCATTGTAAGAGGATGCTGTGGTCAACTGTGCCAAAGGCTACAATCAGGCTGAGAAGGACTTGTTGGTTCCCATGCAATCTTGCTGGGGCTGGGTTGTGCTGAGTCCTGTTCCATCATATGTCAATGTTGGCTGCTCCATCAGCTGTAGCTTCCAACCCATTCCAGAATTTGAGTAATAATCTGTGCTGACATTCCAGTGTCACGCTGTATTGTCAATCGTGTTGTCTTTGGACTTGAAATGGGACCCTGCTTGCTGTTACAGTAGTTGGGGGAGTACGTACTAATGAACCCAGGGTACAACACAAGGAAGAGCAAGGAGATCCTCTTCTGTTCTTGCCAAAGGTCTTTCCTGAATAAAAAAAGAATGATCGTTCATCACATTTGTTGTCTTTGCCATTTTGCTGCATGCAGGATGTCAGCCTTGTTTGCCTGCATAGCATCTCGAAGTACATTTCATCTCAAAGTAAATTGTTTCATGCAAAGCACTTTATGATATTTCACAGAGAAGTGATATATAAATGTAAGGTTTTTCTTTCTTTGGCTGTGGAATGAAGCACATCGTTTAGATATTGTGCTCACTGATAGAAAGAAGGAACTTGCATTTATATGGCGTCTTTCAGGATCTCAAGATATCCCAAAGAGCTTCACAACCAATGAGGTACTTTTGAAGTGTAGTGACTGCTGTAACATAGGAAATGTGGCAGCCAATTTGTGCACAGCAAGGCTCCACAAACAGCAGTGAGATAATGGCCAAATAATCTGTTTAATGATGTTGGTTGATGGATAAATGTTGGCTGGGACACCAGGGAAAATTCTTCAAATAGTGCTTTGGGACCTTTTATATCCATCCGAGAAGGTAGATGGGGCTTCGGTTTAACATCTTATCCGAAAGACAACACTTCTGACAGTGCAGCATTCCCTCAGTATTGCACTGAAGTGTCAACCTAGATGATGTGCTCAAGGCTCTGGAATGGGTCTTAAACCCATGACCCAATTGACAGAGGTAGGGTGCTACCACTGAGCGAAGATTGATCCCTAATTTCAGTTGTTCCAGAGCAAATACTTTCCATTAAAGCTTAGTGAGTTCCAAGCTTCATCGCTCACACGGAATCTCGGCTACAAAGACTCGTGGACTGTATCTCCCGAGCCTATGACTTGTTCTCCTTACTATAAGCATCAAGAAAACCATGGTAATGGGACAAGGTGTTGCATCTCCGCCCCGATAAATAACAACCCACTGGAAGTGGTTAGCAAATTCTGCTACCTTGGGTCCATGCTGACACACAATCTGTCCCTTGATGCAGAACTCGATACACGCATAGGGAAAGCAGCTACCATCTTTGGCCGACTCAAGAAAGGCGCAGGGATAACACCAAGTTGACCCTTAGGACCAAGCTGATTGTTTATCAGGCCTGTGTTCTCAGCATCTTGCTGTATGGCTGTGAAACATGGACAACTTGCAGCTACCAGGAAAAGAAGCTCAATAATTTCCACCTTCGCCTGTGTCACATTATGGGTATATCCTGGCAGGACAAAATCACAAATGTGGCAGTCCTCTCAAGAGCTCCCAAGTTTTTTGGCACTAATCAAACAAAAGACTGCTTTGGTGGATCGGACAGGTCAGCAGGATGGAAGACGGCTGCTTATCCAAGGACTTTCTGTAGGCTGAGGTAGCCGGGGCCAGACGACCAGTGGGGCACCCAAAGCTCCACTTCAAGGATGCTTGGCAAGCATGACATGAAGGCACTAAATGTCGACTATCGCACCTGGGAGTCAATAGCTGGTGAAAGAAGGAGATGGCGACATATCCTGTGGACTGGTGTGTATTACTACGATGACCAGTTGCTAGAGCAGCTTGGCAACAGGTGCCAATGCTGAAAACAGCAACTCACAATGTCACTCAGCAGCTTCACATGTGGCACTTGTGGCAGAACCTGTCTCTCAAGGATTGGCAGTCACAGCCATCAGCAAATATGCACCAAGAGAAGACACCCCACCTAAATGGATTGTTTGCTGCATGTCCATCATCTTTCGTAGATAGAAGGATGCCAATCAATCAACTCTCCATTAGAGCTGTTTATAAAATAAAAACTGAGTAATGGTGAACAGTAATATTTTTTCCACCCTGTGTATTTCTTTCCCTTTTACTTCTGACACACTGGATTCCAGTGGCAGGGGTGAGCACTGTTAACCCTTCAGTGTCTTACCAAGTCAGCTGTGTGAACTCTGACACTGAGGTCAGAATTCCTGCACTGGCCAACTTGCCAATATTGCCTTTGTTCCTTTTAATGGGAGAAGGTTACAAGCTATTAATCACAGAAGCTGATAGGCCCTAGCCTTAGTGTCCACCCAGAGAGGGTGCTGTGTACTTCACCTTACCCCCACCATGGCTGTTCCGACATGACTGGGAGGAGGATGCAACAAAAAGGGAGACAGAATAAGTAAACGCTGATTTGAGAATCCCTGGGAATTACTGCCAGTGCATCTGTCGAGCTCTGCACAGATTACTGGAAAGCAGTTTGATCCAACCCTTTCGAGCTTACCCCACTGTAACTATGCTGGCACCATCATGAATACAAAGACACAAAATATGTTTGTATTCTTTTACCTCCTAGCTGGAGAATTGATGAGACTGGATGAAAAAAGTGAGAAAAGCTGCAACTTGTACAATGTTGAGGCACTTCAATACAAGACACAACATGTGCGTTTTTAACAAGGAAGCAGAATAATTCCAGCGGTGTTTTAATGTGCCAAATATTCAATTAATTGTAGCAAAAACCCATATATTATTCAATTAGTATAAATCGGTTGTTGCCTGTGATGTAATCTTGCTGCGATGTGAAGTTAATTTTAGTTTGCTAATCCGTTCACTGACAGCTTGCTAATGAAACAGCAGACAAAAACAAATTGTTTGTTAGGCAAGGTGATCAGGGCTCACTTCCTGCCTTTGTTCTGTCTGATAACAGTCGCATGTCATCAGTTGAATCATCAGATTGAGGAGGCTGCTGAATTAATCAGGCACAAAAAGCAGAATACTGTGGATGCTGGAGTCTGTATTAAAATAGAGAGAGCCGGAAAAATACTGCAGTTCTGGCAGCATCTGTGGAGAGAGAAACAGAGTTAATGTTACAGATTGATAACCTTTCATCAGAACAGGAAGAAGTTAGAAGTATAGCAGATTTCAAGCAAGTACAGGGGCAACAAAAGAACAGGCGAGGAGGAGGGGAGGAAAGAATGAAAGGGAAGGTCAATGATTGGTTGGAGAACTTGGTTACCATCCCATAGAGGAGATTGGCACAACTTCTGATAAACCAGTTCGACTGCACAAAGTGCTTAATTTTGTATTGAATTAAAGCATGATCCCTGGTGTCAAGTTACCCAAATAAATTGAGCTGAATGGTGTCTGACCATTTAGAGGATTATTCTGCTATTGCACATGGGGGTAGTGCGGAGTGGTGGAATTGAGGTAGATGATCAGCCATGATCGTATTGAGTGGTGGAATGAAGGAATGAATGGCCTACTCCTGCTCCTATTCTTATGTCCATATTTAAAAAAGGACTTACATTTATTTAGCACCTGTCACAACCTTAGGAATGAGGAACTTTCTGAACTGTATCATGATTGTGCAGATACAGCAGCCAATTTGAGTACAACAAGATCCCACAAACAGCAATGAGGTGAATGACCAGTTCACTATTTTTGGTGGCATTGAGAGAGGAATTTTGGGAAGAATACCAAAATAGTGCCACAGGACTTTGAACAAGTAGACAAGGCCTTGGTTTAACATAATTTAAAGAGCAGCTTCCCATGACAGTTCAGCACTCTCTCAGTGCTGCTCTCGAGTCTCTGGTTGGGTGATGAGCTCAAGTCCCAGAGTAAGCCTTGAACCCACAGCCTTCTGACCCAAAGGCAAGAGTTCTACCAACTCAGACAAGGTGACAGAAAATGCTACAGGTGAAAATGTTTACTTTCCATTGTTGAGAGGCAGCAGTATTGGCTGAATTTCCAAGTTCAAATGCTTATCAAACTCTATCTTCTCTTGGACTTCAAAGAGCTAAGTAATTCAAAGTTATTGAATTATTCATGTGAAATTCTCTGTTATTTGAAGGTCTTTTTTTGTCAGCTGCATTGGCTCAATATAACTGTGCCCAAAAATACCCCACACTACTTAGGCAGAAGCTGCATTATGTTGTAAAAACAAGAAATGCTGGAACCACTCAGCAGGTCTGGCAGCATCTGTGGAAAGAGAAGCAGAGTTAACGTTTCGGGTCAGTGACCCTTCTTCTGTTGTGTTTGGAGTGACTGAAAAATACAGTGAGCTGAGACAATGGCCTTCACATTTGGAACTTCTGTTCAGAAACTTCTCAGGGTGGTGAGATCAAAGTCTCTTGTATGTGATGATTGATGATCACACTGAGAGGCCACAAAGATTGCTGACATTGGGAAATGGAAATATCATACTGTATCAATAGGCAAGCTCTTTCAAGATTGAAGTATGTCGTTGGAGTAGTGTTTGTTTTAAATTCATTCTTGGTATGTGAGCATCACTAGCAAGGCCAGCATAATTTGGCAATAAGTTGCCCTTCCACCTTCAACATCCATTCCCTCCACAGATTATCTGGTCATTATCATATTGCTATATTTGGGATCTTGCTCACATTACCTACCAAGTTTCCTACATTGTAACAGTGACTACACCTCAAAAGTACTTCATTGGCTCTAAAGCCTATGGGGTGTCCTCAGGTGGTGAAAAGCACTATATAAATGCAAGTCTTTCTTGAGAAGCTGGTGGTGAGTTGCCTTCTTGAACCATTGCCGTCTATGTGGTGAAGGTACTCCCACAATGCTGTTAATAAAAGTGTTTCAGGATTTTGACCCAGCGATGTTGAAGGAAAGGAGATATATTTCCAAGTTAGGATGGTGTGAGGCTTGGAGGGGAACTTGGAGGTGGTGGTGTTCCCATTGAATCTCTGCCCTTGTCCTGTGTGGCAGAGGTTGTGGGTTTAGGAGGTGCTGCCGAAGAAGACTTGGTGATTTGCTGCAGTGCATCTTGTAGATAGTACACACTGCAGCTACAGTGTAGTGGTGGTGGAGAGAGTGAATGTTTAAGGTTGTGGGCGGACTGCTTAATGTAGGGGTGGATTAACCATGCAGTTGACTTGTCCTGTACCTGACCTGGAAATGATTGATCGTGAGCATCAAAAATGGGAAAGGATTCCCTTCCTGCCATTGACCTTCCCAACCTTGCTGGGCATTAAATAATTAATTGAAAAATATTTTTGGAGGAGTTTGTAGACTAGCATGTTCTATTTTTGATGATGGGATGAAGCATTTGCAGTTCTGTACTGTGCTTTTGTTGGCATTCTAAATTGGTGCTTCAATCTTGTTGATTCTTAGACAGATTGAGTTAGAGTTACAAGGAAAGACCGTTAGCAAACCTACATGTTTTGTTACAGATCTGTGTAGCTGTTTTACTTTTATTTTGGAAAAAATAAATGTACATTTCTATAAATGCTCCCTTTTTAAGATTCGGCAACCAACCTTTGGAAAGCAAGTAATGTATTGTCCTTTGATATTTGTGGAATGCTTGAGTCTTGAGTTGTTTTGTTTCTGTCATGTTGTCACGGAGTGACTGGATTAATATTTTAATATCTGTCCCTGAAGTGAGAGAAGTGATTGCTGATCAAATATTTCTACTTTTCAATGAAGCTCCCAGTGCTGTGATGTACAACGTCTGGCCAATGATTCATTGAAACCCTCGTCCATGCTTTTGTTCCTCCAGTATTCCAATGTTCTCCAAGCTGGATCTTCCACCAAAAACTTCGCTGCCTGTATTCTAATTTGCATCAAGTCCTGTTCATCCATCACTTTTGTCCTCGTGTCTGGAGGTTACAAAGGGCGGGATGAGGGTTTCAGCAGAAATGGGATGGTCTAAGGTGGAATGGAGGCATATAGTATTACAGACTGTGGAAGTAGGTAGTCTTTGTTATGGGAGTGGGGTTGAAAGCTTATCTTTGGTTTGAATAGGATGGCAGAGTTGCAAAAAAATTGAAATAAAAACAGAAAGTGCTGGAAATACTCAGCAGGCCTTGCAGCCTATGTGGAGAGAGAAACAGAGTTCATGTTTCAGGTCAATGACCTTTCATCAGAACAGCATACCATCTGGTTCAGCCTAAGACGATGACCAAGGAAGGGGGCGGAATGAGTGGCGATGGTACTTACTTTGTGGCAGGGGCCAAGGACAATGACTTTGGTCCTCCCAATGTTTAACTAGTGAATGTTGCAGCTCACCCACAAATTGGGTTGGAAAAATGTGAAAAATTACAGACATTATGGAATTCATTGCATTGTTGATGAAATAGTTGCATGTTTCCTGCCTCTGTGACTAACTCTTTCTATCCCTACAGTCTGGGGGTTTCTACAGTGCCGAAGATGCAGATTCTCACCCTACAGCGGAGTCGGTTGATAAAAGAGAGGGAGCTTTCTGTGTGTGGACAGAGCAGGAAATCCGACAACTTCTCCCAGATCCAGTCTCCGATGCCGCACAAAGTGTAACCATGGCAGATGTTTTTGCCTATCATTATGGCGTGAAAGGGAGTGGGAATGTTGACCCAGCACAGGTACTTGAAGAGAAAAAGAATTACTCGTGATCTGAAATTTAAAAAAAAGAACCTGCTGAAAATTCACAGTAGCTCATTCAGCACACCCGAAGGTGAAAGACAGCTTAATGTTTCGGATAGGACTCTGATCAGAACTGACATTGTCAGGTTAAAGAAGGGGCATGGTAGCATTGTGTTACTTTACTCGACTAGTAATGCAGTGACTAGTAACTAGTACTCCAGAGGCCTGGACTATTGATCCAGAGATGTGAGTTCAAACCCCACCAAGGCATATGGAGAATTTAAATTCAATTAATTAAGTAAATAGGGAATAAAATGTTAGCATGAAATTACTTGATTGCTCTGAAAACCCATCTTGTTCAGTAATGTCCTTTAGGGAAGGAAATTTGCCATCCTTACCCGGTCTGCCATACATGTGACTCCAGACCCACAGCAATGTGGTTGACTCTTACCTGTCCTCTAAAATGACCTAGCAAGCCGCACAATTGTATCAAAATGCTACAGAAAAGTTGAAAAAGGATGAAACCGGATGGACTACCTGACATCAGCTAGGCACTGGAAACGACTAAGGTCCAGTTGACCCTGCTCACGAATATCTGGGCACTTGTGCCAAAGTTGGGAACGCTATCCCACAGACTAGTCAAGCAACAGCCTGACATAGTCATACTCACCAAATCGTACTTTACAGTCAATGACCCAGATTCCTCGATTGCCATCCCTGGGTATGTCCTATCCCACCAGCAGAGGTGGCGGCACAGTGGTATGTAAGGAGGGTGTGGTCCTGGGCATCTTCAACATTGACTTCCGACCCCATGAAGTCTCATGGCATCAGGTCAAACATGGACAAGAAACCCTCCTGCTGATTTCCACTGATTGCTTTCCCTCAGCTGATGAATCAGAAATTCTCCATGTTGAACACCACTTGGAAGAAGCATTGAGGGGGGAAAGGGCACAGAATGTACTTTGGGTGTGGGACTTCAGTGTCCATCACCAAGAGTGGCTTGGTAACACCACTTCTGATTGAGTTGGCCAAGTCCTGAAGGATATATCTGCCAGACTGGGCCTGCAGAAGGTGGTGCGAGAAGCAACAAGAGGGAAAAACCTACTTGACCTTGCCCTCACCAATCTACCTGTTGCAGATGCATCTGTCCATGGCAGTATTGGTAGGAGTGACCACTGACCAGTCCTGGTGGAGACAATGTCCCGTCTTCACACTGAGGATATTGTCCATCGTGTTGTGTGGCACTACCAACCTGCTAAATATGATAGATCTGTTCTGAATCGATAAGCTTAAAGCTGGGTATCCACGAGCTACAGCAGAATTGCATTCAACCACAATCCATAACCTCATGGCCCAGCATGTCCCTCACTGTACCTTTGCCATTCGGCCAGGGGATAAACTCTGGTTCAATGAGGAGTGTAGGAGAGCATGCCAAGAGCTGCACCAGGCATACCTAAAACTGAGCTGCCAACCTGGTGAAGTTACAACACAGGACGCATGTTTAGTTTCCGCATACTAAACCGCTGAAGCCGCATATAATAGACAGGGCCAAGCAATTCCACAACCAGTGGATCAGATCAGATGTTTTGAAGTCCTGCCACATCCAGTCATGAATGATGGTGAACAACTAAGCAATTAATGGGAGGAGGAGGCTTCACAAATATCCCCATTCTCAATGATGGGAGAGTCCCTCATGTCAGTGCAAAAGACAAGGCTGAAACGTTTGCAGCCTTCTTCTGCCAGAAGTATTCAGTGGACGATCCATCTTGGACTCCTCCAGTGATCCCCAGCATTAGCCAGTCTTCAGCCAATTTGATTCACGCCACATGTTATCAAGAAACAGATGAATGCATTGGATACAGCAAAGTCTATGGGCACTGATAACATCCCGGCTGTAGTAGTGAGACTTATATTCCAGAGCTGGCAGCACACCTAGCCAAGCTGTTCCAGTACTGTTACAACACTGGCGTCTACCCGACAATGTGGAAAATTGACCAGGAATGTCTTGTCCACGACAAGTAGGACCAATCAAATCCAGCCAATTACCGCCCCATCTGTCTACCGTCACTCAAAGTGATAGAAGGTGTTGTTGACAGTGTTATCAAGTGGCACTTAAACGGCAGTAACTTGCTCACCGATACTCAGTGTGGGTTCTGCCAGTGCCACTTGGTTCCTGACCTCACTACAGCCTTGGTCCAAACATGGACACGAGCTGAATTCCAGAGGTGTGGTGAGAGTGACTGCCCTTGACATCAAGGCAGCATTTAACCTGGTATGGCATCAAGGAGCCCTAGCAAAATTTAAGTCAATGGGAATAAGAGAAAACTCTCTGCTGGTTTGAGTCATACCTAGCACAAAGGAAGATAGTTGTGGTTGTTAGAGGTCAATCATCTCAGTCCCAGGACATCACTGCAGGAGTTCCTCAGGGTAGTGTCCTAGGCTGCTTCATCAATGACCATTCCTCCAGCATAAGGTCAGAAGTGGAGATGACTGTACAGTGTTCAGTACCGTTTGCAGTTCCTTAGATACTGAAGCAGTCTTTGCCCACATGCAGCAAGACCTGGACAACATTGAGGCTTGGGCTGATAATTGGCAAATAACATTTGCGCCACACAAGTACTAGGCAGTGACCAACTCCAACAAGACAGAATCTAACCATCTCCCCTTGATGTTCAGTGAATAGCCATCGATGAATACTCCACCATCCTGGGGGTTACCATTGACTAGAAACTTAACTGGACCAGCCATATAAATACTGTGGCTACAGGAGCAGATCAGAGGCTGGGAATTCTGTGGCAAGTAATGCACCTCCTGACTCCTCAAAGCCTGTCCACCATCAACAAGTCAGAAGTCAGGAGTGTGATGGAATACTGTCCACTAGCCTGGATGAGTGCAGCTCCAACAACATTCAAGAAGCTCGACACCATCCCAGACAAAGCAGCCTGCTTGATTGGCAATCATGACCAATTTTTGCCGTTTCAATTTCACATCTCATTTTGTCACCTTGAAGTTGTAAGTTTGGTCTCTATTTAAGGAAGACAAGTCTAAATTTAAAACCATTCCTTGTCTACCTGTAGGTCACCCCTGTGCAATGCCTAGATTTTAAAATTCTCAATATTGTATTCAAATCCCTCCATGGCCTCACCCCTCCCTACCTCTGTAATCTCCTCCAGCCCTCTGCGTTCCTCCAATTCTGGCCTCTTGCTCATCCCTGATTTCAATTGCTTCACCATTGCCGGCTGTACCTTCAGCTGCCAAGGCCCTAAGCTCTAGAAATACCTCCCTAAAGCATCTCTTTCTTCCTTTTAAGACACTCCTTAAAACTTACCTCTTTGACCAAGCTTTTGATCATCTGCTTTAATATCTCCTTCTGTGGCTTGGTGTCAGATTTTGTCTCATTACACTTCTGTGAAGCACCTTGGGATGTTTTGCTACATTAGAGCTGCTATATAAGTGCAAGTTATTGCTATTATAGTTTTTGCGTATTGTTACACTTTAAAATAAATCTGTAGCCCCCAAAAATCTCTCTCTCATACTTATTCAAGAAAACACACTTTGCCACTATCTCCTTATCCCAAAGCTCTCCAAAACTGAGGTTTTCCTCACACTGTGTCTCTGTCTGTTGTAGACCAATTGATAGAGATTGATTGCTATGATTAGTCAACAACTCCATTATCATTGTGCCATGGGACTACCAGCATGGTAGGAGGCGAACTGGATGGACCGAGCTCTCTTTTCATCCAACTTTGTTTCTATGTTCCTGACTGACTCAAATCTCCCATGAATCATCAACAAAACTTTCCTCATGTCCACCTACTTCACTGCTTGTCACTGTCACTTTCAAACCTACCTACCATGAGAAAAGTCAGGGGAGATATAACAATAATTGAATCAACTTCACAGTAAAAGTAATGGCAAGTGTTGAAGAATGTGAAGGGTAGTGAGTGTAAGAGGTTTCTTCCCAAAAGAAAGGACTCTTTTTCCCCAACAGAGATCATGATCTGTTTTTAAAAAATGACTTTGTGAGTCAGAATTGAAGATGTCAGTGGAGGGCAGCCAAGGTTGCTTCAGATGTTGCACTCACTCATTAGTTCTTACTAAGTACGTCAATCATGGGAAATAATAGCTGAAGGCAGAGTGTAGCGTGACAGAGAGCAGAAAATAATCAGCCTCACATCAATCTGATCAGAGAAGCTTTTGTAGCCACCTCATGATCATTAAAAGAAAGAAAGAAGAAAGAGCTTGCATTTATATAGTGCCTTTCACGACCTCGGGACATTCCAAAGTGCTTTACAGCCAATTAATACTTTAAAAGTATAGTCACTGTTGTAATATAGGAAACGCAGTGGTCAATTTGTAGATAGTATGGTCCCACAAGCAGCAATAGAATAAAGGTCAGAAAATCTGTTTAGTGATGATGGTTACAAGATAAAAATTGGCCAAGACACCTTGCAAACTTCCCTTACTTTTCTTCGAACAATGCCATGGGATCTATTATGTCCACCTGAGAGAGCAGACGAGGCTTTAGTTTCATGCGTCACACAAAAGATGGCCTCTCCAAAAGTGCAGCACTCCCTCAGTACTGCACTTGATTGTCAGCCGAGGTTTTATGTGCAAACTTCTGACTCACAGGAGAGAATGCTACCACTGAGTCACCGCTGGCAGCTGTGGAATTGGGTGGTATGTTAACGAGGGCAGGGGCTGTGACATCTTCCTGTTGCCATGCCAACTTGGTGGCAGGGAAGGTGATGGTTGGCAGTCCCGCCCAGAGCCCAACTGAGCCACTGAAGTGGCAATCAAAGGTCTCTTCCTGCCTCAGCTGGCATTTTACCAGCTGCAGGGGTGCCTTCAGCACATGGGGAGACCGACAGGTAAACCCTGGCGGCCTCCTGGAGTGGGTAGGGTGGGGGGCCTCCGTTTTGGGCACTCAATGGTCCACGGAAGGGCCTCCCCCCACTGGAGGCAATGGCCGCCCCTGCAGCAATGGTGCTGCCTGACCTCACCAACCCTGCCCCCCCCGAGCCAGGGCCTGCCTGACTGGCCCCGGCACCACCCCCCTACTACAGAGGTCCTCCAGGAGCAGCCCAAGCAGCGGCCACTGCTCCTGGTGACGCTGATGAGCTGCTGGTCCTCTGATTAGTGGCAGCCCTTGGGGGCGGGTAGCCGTCCTTAATAGGGAATTTACTTGGCTGCCACTGATGAGATGTGGCCTTCGGTTCTGCTGACCACTGTAGTGGACCCCTGCTGCCAGCACTAAATTCAGCTGATTGAGTACACTCGTTATCTGTGGTTTGTACCTGAACATACAAGCTTGTGGCTGCTTGAACACCAAAGTTCTAGCAGAGCTGTTGAAGCAATCCATAGCAGTTCCAGAGTAGAAAGAAGATTTATTTTCCAATGAAACCAATTTTTTGGTGAGGTGCTCTCTAGGCAGCTAGACTCTGATGTACCAGAAGGAAGTTGCATGCCAGCCAAATGAGTTGATACGATAGATAGAGAAAGACTATTTCCTGTTCTGGGGGAGTCCAGAACAAGGGGGCATAACCTTAAAATTGAAGCTAGGCAGTTCAGGGGTGATGTCAGGAAGCACTTCTTCACACAAAGGTAGTGACAATCTGTAATTCTCTCCCCTGAAAAAACTGTCGAGGCTAGGTCAGTTGGGACATGCCAAGACTCAGATTGATAGTTTTTTTTTTAGGCAAGGGTATTGTTACAACCAGGTGAGAAGGGGTCTAGGGGTTCCCTCTCAGCCTTTTCCTGGTTTAACCGTAACGGTTTAATTTTAGAAACAACGGGTTTTAGCTCCCCCTCAGTGCTCCTTGTTCACTGTTCCAATTGTAAGGCAAAGAAATCAGACAGATTTTCTTAGATTTAAACAAGAAAGATGGAAGTTTATTAATCTTAAACTCTAATTCGGTTAACGACTACAAATGTGCGATGCGACCACGCTAGCATGCATACGCGATAAACACACGTGCAGATAGAGACAGATAAAGTAGAGAAGAATAAAGGAGAAAAGTTTGAAGCACCATCGGGATTATAATTACAGTCCTTTGAGTTCAATGTGGAGTCTTTGGTTGCCTGTAAGTCCTGCAGTTTGTTGGGGCCCAGTTCACTCTTCAACTTGTTTTGATGTTGGAGTCTTTTCTCTCTTGAGGTTTACATGTCTTCCTTGGGGCCAGTGGCTTGGGAGAAAGCGAGAGAGAGACAGCCAGGAGAGAGGCTTCCTTGTTCCAGAAAACTGTCTTCTGTTCCTTTCTGTGTGGCACAATTCTAAGCTCCAAGTTGGCCAGCAGGTTAGTCATGTGACTAACTGGCTTAACCAGTCCTGCGTGTGTGGATTTCAAAGCTCTCTTTTGGGGGCGGGGGGTGGGTGGTGGTGTGGGGGGTGCGAGGGCGCGGAGTAGGGCTGTCTCTTACTGACAAGATGTGGAACCTTTGCCCAGACCAATCAGTTAATTGGATCAGTGAGCGATTCTTTTGTCCCACCAAGCATTGTCTCTTGGTATGCAAATATTCTTCCAGCCAAGTGTCTGGTGATCTTCAAACAAGTCATTTCTTCACTCCAGCAACAGTTTAAAATCAATGTTCATATGGCAAAATTAATATGCCTCATTCTTGGTAGGTGGGGGTCTGCATGACAGTGTTAAGAACTACAGAACCAGGATGGGTAGATGGCATTAGAATACAAATCAGCTGTGATTAAGTAAGTCTTAACAATGCACTTAGAAAATCTTAATATAATCAGACAGAGGGAAATCATGTTTGACAAATTTCTTAGAGCTTTTTGAGGATGTAACTAGTAGGGTGGATAAAGGGGAGCCTGTAGATGTATATTTGGATTTCCAAAAGACATTCGATAAGGTGCATACAAAAGATTAATACACAAGATAAAGGTTTACGGAATTGTGGGTAATATGGTGGATGGAGGATTGGCTAACAGATAGGAAGCAGAGTGAGGGATAAACAGGGCATTTTAAATTGGTAGGCTGTAACTAGTGGATCCACAAGGATCACTGCTGGGGCCTCAGCTATTTACAATCTACAGTGACATAGTGGTAGTGCCAATGAACTAGTAATCGAGAGGTGCAGGCTAATGCCATGGAGATGCGGGTTCAAATCCCACCACGGCAGCTGGTGGAATTTAAATTCAATTAATTAATTTTAAAAACTCAATTCATAAAAATCTGGAATTGAAAGCTAGTCGCAGTAATGGTGCCATGAAACTATCACCGATTGTCGTAAAAATCCATCCGGTTCCCTAAAGTCCTTTTGGGAAGGAAATCTGCTTTCTTTACCTGGTCTGGCCTACATGTGACTCCAGACCCACAGCAATGTGGCTGACTCTTAATTGCCCTCTGAAATGGCCTAGCAAGCCACTCAGTAGCCAAGGGCAGTTAGGGATGGGCAAGAAATGCTGACCTTGCCAGCGACACCCACATCCCACGAAAGAATGATCAAAAAGCATTAATGCCTTTGGCGAAGAGACAGAGTAATGTGTCTACGTTGCTGACAGTACAAAGCTAGGCGGGGGATGTAAGCTGTGAGCAGGCACAAAAAGCTGTGAAGAAACATAGAAACATTGAAAAATAGGAGCAGGAGTAGGAGTAGGCCCTTCGAGCCTGCACCGCCATTCAATATGATCAGGGCTGATCATCTAAACTCAGTACCCTGTTCCCGCTTTCTCCCCGTAACCTTTGATCCCTTTAGCCCCAAGAACTATATCTAAATCTTTCTTGAACATATTTAATGATTTGGTCTCAACTGCTTTCTGTGGTAGAGAATTCCACAGGCTCACCACTCTCTGGGTGAAGAAATCCCTCCTCATCTCAGTCCTAAATGGCTTACCCCTTATCCTTAGACTGTGACCTCTGGTCCTGGACTCCCCCACCATCGGGAACATCCTTCCTGCATCTAGTCTGTCCAGTCCTGTTAGAATTTTGTAGGTTTCTATGATATCCCCTCTCATTCTGCTAGAGTTTAGAAGAATATTTTTAAAAGGTGTGAAACTTGTAAATATTGTTGTTCAGAGAGTCTTGGGTGTACTTGTACAAAGAACACAGAAAGTTAGCTTGCAGGTATAGCAAGCAATTAGTGGCCCAGCAAGCCACTCAGTTCAAGGCAATTAGGGATGGGTGACAAATGCTGGCCTGCCAATGATTCCCACATCCCATAAAAGAATAAAAAAAATTAGAAAGGCAAATGACATGTTGGCCTTTATTGCAAGGGAATTGGAGTGCAAGAACAGGGAAGTCTTGCTACAGTTCTATACGGCTTTGATGAGACAACACCTGGAGTACTGTGTGCTGTTTTGGGTCTCCATATTTAAGGAAGGAAACACTTGCATTGGACATGGTACAGCAAAGGTTCATTAGTTTGGTTCCTGGGATGAGAAGGTTGTCCTATGATGAGGGGCTGAGTGAATTGGGCCTATGCTCTCTGGAGTTTAGAAGAATGAGAGGTGATCTCATTGAAACATACAAGATTCTGAAGGGTTTGGCAGGGTAGACAGAGGTTGTTTTCCTTTGCTGGGGAATCTAGTACATGGAGGCACAGCCTCAGGATAAGGGATCTATCATTTAGGACTGAGATGAGGAGAAATTTCTTCACTGAGAGGGTTGTGAATCTTTGGAATTCTCTACCCAGAGGGTTGTGAATGCAGTCATTGAGTATATTCAAGGCTGAGATAGACAGATCTTTGGCCTCTCAAGGTTTCAAGGGATATGGGGAGTGGGCAGCAAAATGGAGCTGAGGCAAAAGATCATCCGTGATCATATTGAATGGCAGAGCAGGCTCGAGGGGCCGAATGGTCTTCTGCTACTCCTATTCCTTACGTCCTTATGTAACCAGATTGAACGGGCTTAAGGGGCTGAATGGCTTACTTCTATTCCCATTTTCCAACCAAAAAACTGAAACACCACTTATAAAACAAAGAGTTTAGCTGCCATGGACCTACCACAAGCATTGCATCTAATTGATTTTGTTAGAGATTTTTCTTTGCTAAGCGTTGATGAAAGGATTAATTTCCTGGTGCTGAACACCAATAACATTGGTGCAGGTAGAAGAGTAGAGGCAGCACTCAAACATGCTGTGATCTCGAGAAGTAACAATAAGCTTGGGTTGCAAAAGCCTGTAGGTTGTAAAGCAAGAGGAGGATGAGAGAGGTATGTGGATTGAGTTTTCTTTGCAAAAGGACAAGTACGAGATGTGTGAGGAATCCTGAGGTGATTTTGTAAAATTGTGCATTCGATTTTCACTCAGTGAGGATGCTGAGTGGAGAAAGTATGTGTGGATTGCCTGACCTCATTTTGTAGGAACTAGCATGAGGCATACAAGAGGCCCATTACCACATATGCCAGTCCAGCGGAGGTAGTGACTGATCGAAAGGAGCTAGGACCAGACTAGTTTCGTGCTTTGATTCCCTATGTATTTGAAAAATATCTCACCAGGAATCAGGCAATGCTGAAGATGCATAGCAACTACCATACATAAAAGGACAGACTTTTACTTATAAGGGATAACTTAGCATAAGTTTGAAACCTGAATCATGTAATTCTTGTAGACATCCCGCTCTTTCAGTACACTTGTGTTTCACCCACTCCAGTTGAGAATAAAGTCAGGCATCTTGTGTTTAGCCTTGAGAGGAAAGCATTTAGGCAAGCCTACTCAGGGAGTCAGTTTTTCCAGTGCCCTGGCTAAACTTCCTGCCTCAACTTCCTGCCTCAACACCTCCAATAGCAGGTTAACTAGTCATTCATTATGCAGTTTGTGGTATCTTAATATGTACAAGGTGGCTGTTATATTTGCCTACGTAATGTTATTGTACTTAGCATAATTTATTATAAAATGCTTTGAGATGTTTGAGAGATGTAATGAGGTGCGATATAAATGCAAGCATTTTTTTCCCTTTGGAATGGTGACATGTGACAATTGAATTTATTTCCTACTATTCACAGACTATTATACATCATATTGTGTTTTCTAAGACATTTTTGGAACATTTTATTGACTTGACATTGACTGTCACCATAGTTCGGGAAATTGGAGGCACGGAGGCTCTTTTGCTTTCAATTGAAATCTAGTTTGGATGCAGTTACCAGATCAAGGGCTTAGGGATTATCTGTAAATTAATAAAGTATAATCCCTGGGTTCAATCTTCTTTTCTGTATCCAAGCCACTTTGCTTCTCTGCCTTCCCTGTGGGCAGGCATTCGTGATGTGCCAGTGTTTGATTACCAGTGCAATCAGAAAGATCGCATGAAGCTCCAAGTTGTGGTCAGTTGTTCATGTTTTGCATTGCTGGGAAATGGTTTCACTCCAGTGTCAATGCAAGCAGGGTTTTGTTACTTGGGTATAAAATTGGGTTCATACTTAGGTGAGTGGTGTGAGGTGAACTGGAGGAATTAGTCCCATGCTTCTTGGGATTTGCGACAGCTGGAGTACTTTCTTCTGGGAAACTTATGAAGTTTGACCCTGGACTAGGTGTATACCTTGTGCGCTGGAATAACTGAAGTGGTGTGAGCCGACCACCTTCCGGTACTCTGCTTCGCACCAGTCAGATTGGACCTTGACTCTGGAATTGTACCACTAGTTTAAAGTCAGTATTCAGATGGAATCACTTAATACCAAACATAAGCTCTGGAATGCCCTCTCTAAATATTACCATTCCTCCACCTCTCTCCTGCTTAATACCAACCTCTTTGACCAAGCTTTTGGACACCTATCCTAATGTCTCGTTAGGAGTTTCAGCATCAAATTTGTCTGTGAAGCGCCTTGGAACCTTTCACTATGTTAAAAGTGCATTGCTGTGAGAAACTTGTGCTGCAATGCCCTGCTGCTGAGCTAATTGACCACCAGTAAACACAACCATCTTTCTTTGTGACTGCAACGAGTGGAGAGTTTTCCCCTGCTCTCCCTTAACTTCAACTTTACTAGGGCTCCTTAATGCCGTACTCAGTCAAATGCTGCCTTGGTGTCAAGGTTCGTCATCCTCACCTCTGGAATTCAGCTCTTTTGTCCTTGTTTGACCATGGCTGTAATGAGGTCAGGAGCTGAATGGCCCTGGCGGAACCCAAACTGAGCATCAGTGAGCAGGTTATTGCTGAGTAAGTGCTGCTTGATAGCACTGTCAGCATCGCCTTCCATCACTTTGCTGATAATTGAGAGTAGACCGATGGGGTGATATTTGGCCTGATTGAATTTGTCCTGCTTTTGTGGACAGCACATACCAAGGCAATGTATCACATTGTCAGATAGATGCCAGTATTGTAGCTGTAGAAACAGCTTGGCTAGCGGTGTGGCTTGTTCTGGAGCACGTCTTCAGAACTACAGCGGATGTTATCAGGACTGTAGCCTTTGCTGTATCCAGCGGGCTCAGCCATTTCTTAACATGTGGGGGGAATTGAATTGACTGAAGACTGGCTTTTGTGATAGTGGGGTCCTCAGGAATAGGTTGAGATGATCATCCATTTGACACTTCTGGCTGAAGCTGGTTGCGAATGGAACAGTTCCTACAGATTGGAGGGTAGCTAATGTAACCTTACTATTTAAAAGGGGAGGTAGAGAGAAAGCAGGGAATTATAGACCAGTCAGCCTGACATTGATAGTGGGGAAAATTCTAGAGTCCATTATCAAAGATTTTATAGCAGAGCATTTAGAGAACAGTGGTAGAATCGGACAGAGTCAGCATGGATTTACGAAAGGGAAATCATGCTTGACAAATCTACTAGGATTCTTCAAGGATGTAACTAGTAGAGTTAATGAGGGGGAGCCAGTGGATGTGGTTTATTTGGACTTTCAGAAGGCTTTCGACAAAGCCCCACATAAGAGGTTAGCGTGTAAAATTAAAGCACACGGGATTGGGGGTAGTGTATTGCGATGGATAGAAAATTGGTTGGCAGACAGGAAACAAAGAGTAGGGATAAATGGGTCTTTTCCCGAATGGCAGGCAGTGACTAGTGGGGTACCGCAGCTATTCACAATATATATTAATGATTTAGATGGGAAACTAAATGTAATGACTCCAAATTTGCAGGTGACACAAAACTGGGTGGGAGGGTGAGTTGTGAGGAGGATGCAGAGAAGCTTCAGGGTGATTTGGACAAGTTGAGTGAGTGGGCAAATGCATGGCAGATGCAGTATAATGTGGATAAATGTGAGGTTATCCACTTTGGTAGCAAAAACAGGAAGGCAGATTATTATCTGAACGGCTATAAACTGAGAGAGGGGAATATGCAACGAGACCTGGGTGCTGTCGTACACCGGTCGCTGAAGGTAAGCATGCAGGGGCAACAGCTGGTAAAAAAAAAGGCAAATGGTATGTTGGCCTTCATAGCAAGAGGATTCGAGTACAGGAGCAGGGATGTCTTGGTGCAATTATACAGGGTGCTGGTGAGGCCACACCTGGAATATTGTGTGCAGTTTTGGTCTCCTTATCTGAGGAAGGATGTTCTTGCTATAGAGGAAGTGTAGCGAAGGTTTACCAGACTGATTCCTGGGATGGTGGGACTGAAGTATGAGGAGAGATTGAGTGGGTTAGGATTATATTCGCTGGCGTTCAGAAGAGTGAGGGGGGATCTCATAGAAACCTATAAAATTCTGACAGGACTTGACAGGGTAGATGCAGGAAGGATGTTCCTGATGATGGGGGAATCCAGAACCAGGGGTCATAGTCCAAGGATACGGGGTAAACCTTTCAGGACTGAGATGAGGAGAAATTTCTTCACCCAGAGAGTTGTGAACCTGTGGAATTCACTACCACAGAAAGCCCTTGAGGCCAAAACATTGTATGTTTTCAAGAAGGAGTTAGATGGTGCTCTTGGGTTTAAAGGAATCAAAGGATATGGGGCGAAAGCGGGAACAAGTTACTCAGTTGGATGATCAGCCATGATCAAAATGAATGGCGGAGCAGGCTTGAAGGGCGGAATGGCCTACTCCTGCTCCTACTTTCTATGTTTCTATGCTTCAGTCTTGTCATTTGCACTGACGTGCTGGGCTCTGCCATCATTGAGGATGGGGATGCTCATGGAACCTCATCCTCCTGTTAGTTGTTTAATTGTCCACCACCATTCACGACTGGATGAGGCAGGACTGCAGAGCTTTGATCTGGTCCATTAGCAATGGGATCGCTTAGCTCTGTCTATAGCATGTTGCTTCCACTGTTTAGTGTACATGTAGTCCTGTGTTGTAGCTTCACCAGGGTGGCACCTCATTTTCAGGTATACCTGGCGCTGCTGTTGGCATGCTCTTCTACACTTCTCATTGGACCAGTGTTAGTTCCCTGGCTTGAAGGTAATGCTAGAATGAGGGATATGCTGGGTTATGAGGTAACAGATTGTGGTTGGATATAATTCTGCTGCTGCTAATGGCCCACAATGTTTCATGGATGCTCAGTTTTGAACTGATAGGTCTGTTCTGAATTATTTAGCGCGGTGGTAGTTTCACATGACACTGTAGAGGGTGGCCTTAGTGTGAAGATGGACTTTGTCTCCACAAAGACTGTGGTGATCATTCCTACCAATACTGTCATCGACAGATGCATCTGCAGCAGGTAGATTGATGAGGACGATTTCAAGTAGGTTTTTCCTCCTTGTTGGTACTCTCACCACCTGCTGCAGGTGCCGTTTGGTAGCTGTGGCCTTCAGAACTCCGGTGGCTTAGCCCATAGTGGTGCTACTGAGCCACTCTTGGTGATGGCATTGAAGTCCCCCACTGTGAATACATTCTGTGCCCTTCCAAGTGGTCAACATAGAGGAGTACTGATTCATCAGCTGAGGGAGGGTTGCCAGTGATAATCAGCAGGAGGTTTCCTTGACCGTGTTTGGCCTGATGCCAGTAGACGTCATGGGGTCCAGAGTCAATGCTGAGGACTCCCAGATTCACTGTATTACCACTGTGATGTCAGTTTTTGTAGGTCAGTCCTATCCAGGTTTGATGATGGATTTGGGATGTTGGCTGAAAGGTATAATTCTGTCAGTATAACTATATCAGGATATTGCTTAACTAGTCTGTTGGACAGCTCTCCCAATATTAGCACAAGTCCTCAGATGTTAGAGAGGAGCACTTTGCAGGGTTGACTGGTCTGGTTGTGCCTTTGTTGTGTCTGAACCTGGTGCCTAGGCCTATGCAGAATAAGGGGGAACACATTTAAAACTGAGATGCGAAGGAATTTCTTCTCTCAGAGGATGGTGAATCTCTGGAATTCTCTACCTCAGAGAGTTGTGGAGGCTGGGTCACTAAATATGTTTAAGGAGGAGGTAGATAGATTTTTGAAATCTCGGGGAGTCGAGGGGTATGCGGAGCAGACCAGAAAGAGGAGTTGAGGTCTGGGACAGATCAGCTATAATCTTATTGAATGGCCTACTCCTGCTCCTGTTTCTTATGTTTTTATGCCAAGTGGTCTGTCCAGTTTTATTCTTGATATGCTTTGTCGTAGTGATTTGATGCAACAGAGTGGCTTGCCAGACAACATATAGGAGTTATATATCGGGCAGACCAGGTAAGGATGGCAGATTTCCTTCCCTAAAGGACATTAGTGAACCAGTTGTGTTTTTACGATAATCCGGTTGTTTCATGGGCACCATTTTTACTAGCTTTTTATTCCGGATTTATTTGAATAACTGAATTTAAATTACTCGCCTGTCATAGTGGGAGTTGCACTTACGACTCTGGTTCATTAGTCCAGGCCTCTGGATTATTTGTCCAGTAATATAATCACTTTGCTATAGTACTGCAAATTGTTGGTGTCTCACTCTTTTAATGTGAAAGAGCTGATTGTACCTCCACTCCTTCACTTTTGGTATCCGACTGTGAATGTGATGGACCCCAGGGATCAGATTGTATTCCCAGTACCAGCTTTCTCCTCCCCTTCTCTGGCGATTTGTTTCTTTGCAGTGGTTGGGTTCGTCCAGTCACTCTGATCTCCCTAGTAGCTAGTCTTTTGTGTGTTTTAACAGTAAGCACTTGTCAGGATATTTTGCAGCGGGGGGTTTGTGAGGTGTCTGATTCCAACCATACGAACATACAAAAGTAAAATACCAGCTTGTGCGCCATTGAGCCTGACTGACACTGCAATGGCTGGAGCATCATGACTAAACATTTCTTTCCCTCCCACACCTCACACCCACCCCGCAGCCATGTAATATCCTGGGAGAGGCTAAAAACCTAGGGGAAAAAATTCCCTAAGAAATTCGTCTCTGATCCCCTCAGGTGATCCAACCTTGATTTTTGTCCCACCTGTGTGCTTTCTGGAAATCCATTAGCTGGAAGAAATCAGGAGCAGGTGGATTTCCCCCTCACAAAGGTAGGGGTGCTGAGGTCAGTTGTAGGCTCTTGCTCACACTCCAGTTGATATTAGATAACTCACCTCAGATCAGAGATTGAAACTACAAACTTCTAGCTTTGTATGGCTCAGCTCATTCAGCCATCAGGAAGCTCTGGAGGTGAGATTGGAAGAAAGTTATGGTTACAATTTTTTTTTGTGTTTTTACTTAATGCTTCTTCAAACTTTGTAGGACCCTCATGGAGAGTTGGAAAGCAAGAATGTCCTCATTGTCCGTCACTCACCAGAGTTGACAGCTACCAAGTTTGGCTTAGAAGTGAAGAAGGTGAAAGACATTCTGAGCACGTGTAGAAAAAGGCTGTATGAGGTCAGAAAACAGAGGCCTCGTCCCCATCTGGACAGCAAGATGCTAGCATCATGGAATGGTGAGTGAGGGTGCTCCTGTATGGCCTAATTTTTTATTATTGCTGAAAATAGAGACATGTTGTCGAAGCTTTTCGTCTTGCACTTATCAGGACAATTGCAAGAATAACCAATGTAAGGGAAAACAACAATGTATACTGCATGTGAAGAGAGTGCTGATTGGTTGGCAAGTGAACTCTGATTGGTAGAGGTGTTGCCATGGAGAATGCACCAGTTTGCGGTGACGTTTTTGATGGAAAATAGGTAACATACTGCCTTGTCAAGCCCCAAGTGACAGAAATATGAGTGCTTAAACTTTGCATTTCTAGTGAAATTGTAGAACGTGAATGAGTTCAAACCTTTTACACTGATCTAAAAGAAAAAAGGAGGACTTGCATTTATCTAGCATCTTTCACAACCTCAGGATGCCCCCAAATGATTTACTACAACAACAACTTATATTAAATAGTGCCCTTTAATGTAATAAAATGTCCCAAGGTGCTTTACAGGAGCATTATGACACCGAACCACAGAAGGTGATATTAGGTTAGATGACCAAATGTTTGGTCCAAGAGTTAGGTTTTAAGGCATGTCTTAAAGGAGGAAAATGAGTTGGAGAGGCGGAGAGATTTAGAGAGGGTATTCCAGAGCTGAGGGTCTAGGCAACTGAAGGCGCGGCCACCAATGGTAGAACGATATAAATCAGGGATGCAGAATTGGAGGAGTGCAGATATCTTGGACGGTTGTGGGGCTCGAGGAGGTTACAGAAATAGGGAGGGGTGAGGGAACGGAGGGATATGAAAAAAAGGATGAGAATTTTAAAATCAAGATGTCGTGTGACTGGGAGCCCATGTGGGTCAGTGAGCACAGGGGTGATAGGGGAACGGGAGTTGATGTCAGTTAATACATAGGCAGCAGAGTTTTGGATGACCTCAAGTTTACGGAAGGTAGAATGTGGGAGCCCAGCCAGGAGTGCATTAGAATAGTCAAGTCTGGAGGTAATGAAGGCACAAATGAGGGCTTCAGCAGCAGATAAGCTGAGACAGTTCGAAGTTGGGCGATGTTATGGAGTGGAAATAGATGGTCTAAGTGATGGGTGGAATTTTACTTTGGGCCGGAGGTCCTGCCCACCAGCAGAAATAGTCGGTGCCGAGCCTGCCTCCGCCGGGCCTGGAAGCTATGTCGTGATTTTGCGTGGCCTGGGCCCTTAATTGGCCTCAGATATGACTTCCCCCCCCCCCCCCCCCCCCCTCTGAGGCAGGAAGTCCTGCCTCCAACAATTGCTGCCAATCAGCGGGCTGGCAACTCCTCAGTCCCTGCAGCGCCACTGGGAGTGGTGGCCACTACTGGAACTGCATCCAGCCAGGACTAGCAACATGGACGAGGCCCTGGAATGCAGGTAAGTGTGAGGGGCCTCGCTGGGGGCAGTTGGCTGGGCTGTGGCGAGGTGGGGGAGGGGAGGTGCTCCATTGGGGACAGCTTGTGCCAAGGGGAGGATCCTTTGTCGGGCACAGGGTGTCCAATCAGAGGGCCCTCCTACAGCCCAAAAGCAGGCCACCAGGTTTTACTGGGCGGCCTTCTGAACTACTGAGCCAGTGGCAGCAGGAGGAGGCCATTAGTGGCAATTAATTGGTCGCTTAAGGGCCTTAATTGGCCTGGGACAGGCAGCCCATTTGTCACCTCTACCGCCGCTCGTAAAATTTCAGCAGGGACGGGAATGCCCCACACCCCCCAGGACTTCCACTCAATTTTATGTCCCCCACCCCCCCCACCTGCCTCTAGCCCGCTCTTGTGAAGTGTAAAATTTCAGCCATGAGGTTGGAAGCTCAGCTCGGGGTCAAATGTGAAACCAAGGTTGCGAACAAGACTGCCAAGGAGGAGAATGGAGTCGGTAGTTAAGCAGCGGAATTTGGAGTGGGGACTGAAAACAGTGGCTTCATTCTTCCCAAAATTTAACTGGAGGAAATTTCTGCTCATCCAGTACTGGATGTCGGATAAGCAGTCTGATAAGTTAGCAACAGTGGAGGAGATGAGAGAGGTGGTGGTGAGGTAGAACTGGATGTCATCAGCGTACATGTGAAAACTAATGCCATGCTTTCAGTTGATGTTGCTGAGGGGCAGCATGTAGATGAGAAATAGGAGGGGGCCAAGGATAGATCCTTGGGGGACACCAGAGGTAGGGGTGCAGGAGCAGGAAGAGAAGCCATTGCAAGTGATTCTCTGGCTATGATCAGATAGATAAGAATGGAACCAGGTGAGAGCAGCCCCACCTTGCTGGATGACAGAGGAGAGGTGTTAGAGGAGAAGGGTGTGGACAACCGTGTCAAAGGCTACAGACAGGTCGAGAAGGACAAGGAGGGAACGTTTACCTTTGTCACAGTCACATAGGATGTCATTTATGACTTTTATAAGAACTGTTTCAATACTGTGGCGGAAACCTGATTGGAGGGATTCAAACATAGAGTTCTGGGAAAGATGGGAACAGATTCAGGAGGTGACAACATATTCAAGGACTTCAGAGAGGAAAGGGAGGTTGGAGATGGGACGGTAGTTGGCAAGGGTAGTGGGGTGAAGGATTGTTTTCTTGAGGAGAGGGTTGATGACGGCAGATTTAAAGGAGAGATGGGCAACACCTGAACAGACAGAACCATTTACAATATCGGTTAACATGGGGACCAGGAGGGAAGTTGGGTGATCAGTTTAGTGGCAATAGGGTTGAGGTAGCAGAAGGTGGGTCTCAGGAGCAAGATCTCAGAGAGGGCATGAGGGGAGATAGGAGAGAAACTAGAGAAAGATGCCAGTTCAGGGCTAGGTCAGGGGGAGCATTTGAGGATGTTTGACTTGTGGAAGGGAGGGGTGTGGCAGAGGCAGCTGATTGGATGGTCTTGATCTTCATGACAGAGAAGTCCATGAGCTCCTCACACTTATTGTTGGAGGTGAGGGTGGAGGGGTCAGGGGAAAGAGGTTTAAGAAGATAGTTGGCATTAGAAAAAAGAAGTCGGGGTTATCTTTGGATGATCCTGGCATAGTGAACAGTTTAGCAGACGACGGCAGGACCTGATATTGTTTTAAGTGGAGCCAGATCTGGCAGTGGATGGTTAAACCAGTTGTCCGCCATATACTGTCAAGTCTGCATCACTTGGACTAAAAGGAGCGGAGATGAGGGCCATACCAGGGGTAACAGCCAGGGTGAGAGAGACTGATCTTTTTATTGGGGACTAGGGCATCAATAGTGGGGGTGAGGATGCAGTTGAGCAAATCAGTAGCTGCGGAAATGTTGTGGTGAATGGAGGGCCAAAGGCTAGACAGTTGGGATTTTGAAAGTGCAGTTGTAGGTGAATAGGGAGATGGTTTTTTACAGAAATGGATACAGAATGAGGTAGAGTTGGGGTGTGGAAGGGGGATGTAGGTGGAGAGTGATACAAGGAAGTGATCAGAGATGGCCTTATCTGTAATTGATACGATGGGACTAGCAAGACCACGTGAGATGGCAAGATCGGGCCGTTGGCCGTGAATATGGGTTGGGGAGTTTACATGCAGAGGGAGATTTAGGGAAGATAAAAGGGCTGTGAACTCGGAGGAGAGAGAACATGTTGAGTTGTGATGGAGATTGAAATCACCGAGGTTGAGAAGTTGGATGATACAGAGGCTGAGGGAGGAAAGCAGTGAAGATATCTTGGTGATAAAATTTCTATTGTACTTGGGAGGGCAGCAGAGGATGAACATTTTAAATGAGAGGTGAGAGGGGTGGAACAAGGTGATATGTTCAAAGGAGGAGAAAATGCCAGAGGAGTAGGGGGGTTAGGCCAAGGTGTGATTTGGTGATAAGCACCACATTGCCATTGCGACAGTCTTGGTGGGGGATATAGCCAGGTGGGAGGCTTTATTAAAGGGGCAAGGTGTCATCATCCTCAGCCTGGTTTCCGTTAGGGCCATGATGGTGATGCAATAATCCACAATATATTCATCGATGGCAAGGACCTTGTTCGCAAGTAAATGGACATTCTGGAGGGAGGTGCATAGAGGGGTGGTGAGAGCTGATCTAGCAGAGTCCACTTGGTCAGTAATGGAGGGGGCGAGTTGGACAGGAAAGAGATTGGCAAGATTAGCCCCCAATAGGTGCATTGGGCAGGAAGGAAGGTCGATGACAGAGTGGGATGGGGCAATTGGGATTGCTGCTCATAATGAGCCAGCGCCCGAGTGCCTCGATGAGTCCATCGGAGGATGCTAAGCGAGGCAGAAAGGGAAGCTGTATATTTAAATAATAGGGAGTCAAGCCTTGTACGGAGAGAGCTGGAAAGTTGAGGAGCACTCAGCAATTGGGGTAGGGAATTGGGAGGGCAGAGCATTTGAGAGTGGAGAAGTGAAAGGAGGCATGACAATAGAAGAGAGTCTAGGAGGGGTAAAGAGAAAAGAAGTTAAAGAGAAAGAGCAAAAATGGAAATAGATTGATGGGCTTGGGTCTGGAGCGGCAGCCAAAATGTGCACGTGAATGGACTTGGGGAGAACTGAAGTTACATAGGTCTAGTTACATAAAAACTAGGGTACATAAAAACATGATAGTAAATGAGAATAGGAAATAGATGGAGATAATAGGAAGGATCCCAGAGTTAAAGTAAGCTGTCCCATGGTGGAATAATGATGAAAAAGGTAGGATGGAATCAGCATGAAGCATCAAAGAGCTGTTGCCTGAATTTGGAGACAGGTGTAGTGAGTGACATCCAGGAGCTGTTTAAGGGTAGAGTATAAGAGGGCACACTAATGGAGGTATTTTCATAGTAATGAGGCTCCAGGAGGTGAATAGAGTCAGTTGCAAGATAAAAAGATGGCGAAGTTGCAGGATGCCATATAATCCAGAAGCAGCCAGTGAAGTACTTTTGAAATGTAGTCACTGTTGTAATGTAGGAAATGGAGCAGCCAATTTGCACACAGCAATGGAATAATGACTGGATAATCTGCTTTAGTGATGTTGGATGAGGAGAAAGATTGGCCAGGCACTGGGAGAATTCCCTTCTCTTTGAAATAGTGCCTTGGGATCTTTCGCATCCACCTGAGAAGGCAGACGGGGCCTCAGTTTAACATCTCATCTGAAAGATGGAATCTCTGACAGTGCAGCACTCACTCAGTACTGCACTGAAGTGCCAGCCTAGATTTTGTGTTCAAGTCTGTGGAGTGGGGCTTGAACACTGACACTGGGTGAGAATGCTATCAATGGAGCCACAGCTGATCAGAGTACGTAGGATGGCTTTTATTGGGTCTATTGAGAAAAAAAAATAAAGCTCAGAGGAGCAATGGCCATAGTGATATTGATGAAATAGAAAATACATCCTGTTGTTTGCAACTCTTGTTACCCAAAGAGTTGATGTTTGTGACATGTGACCATGGAGTATGAGATGTAGTCTTTTCTCATTTGAAGTAGCCAACTGTGTTAGAAAAATCAGCCCATCTTTACATTTGCATTGTATTTTACTGATAATTTGCCTATTTGTAATAATTGGTCCTATCCTTAGGTTCCATTCTTACCTGCCGAAACTGTGTACCATTCGTTGCATTCTGAGGTGTAACCTAGTAAAGCGGTACAGGAAATGTTGGAGTGTCCTGGAATGACTCACACTGGTGTTTTGTTTGCTTTTCCTTCCTTCCTGTCCAGAAGCTCCCAATCAGCGACTCTCTTCGATGGCCCAGCTGAAATCGGCAACTCTCCGTTTTCCATAGGCACAAACCCACTTCCGCTGCTATGTTGACATTGGGACATTGGCACCCAGTAATATTGAGGCCACCTGTGGTTGAACATCCTGTCTGAATATTGTGAAAAGAAAACTTGGCATTTATATAATGTCTTATCAAGTCACAGAAACATCAAAATTGCTGAATGAGAGAAGACCGAGGTCTACCTCGTTTAACTTATACTATCCTGGTAGTTGCATGATACAGTGACAATGGAGTTGTTGACTAATTATAGCATTCATTCTCCATCAATTAGTCTACAACAGACCCAGACATGAAGTGAACAAACCCCCAGTGCTGGAGAGCTTTGGGAACCGTAGGTCCAGTTATCTATTCTCCCCAAACCCGCTACCCTTACCACGTCACGTCTCAAATGACTCATACTGTATCCCATCTAATTTGAATTTAAATCAATACTAAATACTTCCACCGTCTCCCAAGGGATCCTTTAGCATAGATTGACCATTTGCTAATTGAAATCATGACCTCGATATTTACCCTCACCCCATGATGGGCAGAGAAGGGTTGGGGGAGATTAAAAATAAATGGGGAATGCGTCCCCAAACAGTTGCATACACACCCGTTGTGTTTTCATGGTAGCGGGTTTTGTGTTGTGCGAGAGGTGGGATACTTAGTTAACATTTTTAAACCAGGTGACCATGGTACAATTGGTAGCTTGATTTAAATTTAACAGGGCTTTGGAAACCTGGCAACAAAAAGAAGGCGAGAGCTGTGTGCTCGAGGTTAAGTGCCTTTCGAGTCATAGAGAGATACAGCACCGAAACAGGCCCTTCGGCCCAACGAGTCCACACCGGCCATCAAACACTCATTTATACTAATCCTTCAGTAATCCCATTTCCCTCTCACATCCCCACCTTCCCTCAATTCTCCTAACACCTACCTGCACTAGGGGAAATTTTTACAATGGCCAATTTACCTATTGACCCGCAAGTCTTTGGCATGTGGGAGGAAACCGGAGCACCCGGCGGAAACCCACGCGGTCACAGGGAAAACTTGCAAACTCCGCATAGGCAGTACCCAGAACCAAACCCGGTCGCTGGAGCTGTGAGGCTGTGGTGCTAATCACTGCACCACTGTGCCTTTAACAGCACTCCTTGTGGGACAGGAGGGGCAGGAGTGCTCCCACACTCGAGGAATTTTTCGGTCTCCCCTTTGCTCCCTCCCACAATCGCAGTCGAAGTCGAATTTCCACCCACCGCCCGCCCCCCCCCCCCCCCCACCCCCCACCAGCACCAATCTCTTACTCCCTCCCCTGTCCCAATTGCTATGGGCCATCCTTAAGAGTGCTCGGCTGTGGCCTCCTGCCGCTGGTTTTCCCGCCCAATAACTGGCCAGCTTATCATTTGGGCCCACTGCTGAGTACGAAATGGAAGAAAAAAATTATAATGACCTGCCATTACGTTTGGCAGCACCTCCGTGATCCTGACCTATGCACTGTTTCCCAAAGCTCCCTCCCCGCCTCCCCTTAAATATTGGGGCTTGTATTTCCACAAATTAGTTTTGAAATTACTCGCTTCAAGCACTCGCTCTCTCCTTGGGTTCGACTGTTCTGGACAAGGTGAAATAGCCTGTCACGATCCACATTATCTAGTGCCTTTAGAATTGTAAGAACAGCTTTATCACCTCTCAGAAACATCTCGAAATGCTGCATGAAGAATGAGATAGTTTGGCGTGTAGTGACTGCTGTTCTGTAAGCTTTAAATACTGCTAAGCTACAGATCTTTATCCCTAGGGGCAACTCTGTAACTTGTCTACATTCCAAATTACAATGGTACTGAGATGTTTACTGCCAAAAAACTAAAGCGTGTTGACAGTTTTAGGTTAGCATAAGCCTTCAGAGATAAGATTTTCTTAAACAGGAGCTTGGATTGTCATGTCTGTCTTTTCCATTCAGCTCCTAGTTGTTAAGTTGCTCACACACTAATTAAAACTGTAGAGAAGAGATAAAGCATTTGGCTTGAAAATTTCATTATGCAATTACGACTAGGATTCGGAATAATTATCTTTTGTTGAGCTCTCTTACAGAGAAGGATTTGGCAAATGATGATCAACCTCATTTTATCTTCTATTATATAACTAGCAGAATATGCAGCATATACTTTATTGAGTGTGTGTTGGCCTGGCCTCAGTTAGCAGCACGCTCACCTGGGTCGGACGATTGTGGATCCGAGTGTCTTGACAGTGCCCAATCTAGGCTGACGCTTGAGTGCAGTACCGAGGGAGTGCTGCATGGTAAGAAGGGACATAATTTTAAAATTAGAACTAGGCCATTTGGGATGTGATATCAGGAAGCACTTATTCACACGAAGGGGAGTGGAAGTCTGGAACACCCTCCCTCAGGAAGCTGTGGATGCTGGGTTTCAGTTGGAGCTTTCAAGACTCAGACAGATTTTTGTTAGATAAGGGTGTTAAGGGATATACAGCAAAGGAGGGTTAGTGGTGTTGAGGTACAGATCAGCCATGATTCGATTGAATGACGGAACAGGCTTGATGGGCTGAATGGCCATATCCTGTTTATAGGTGTTGTCCTTCAGATGAAGGGTGAAACCGAGAGCTGGTCAGTCTCTTTTATTTATTCATGGTCTGTGAGCGTCTTTGAGAAAGTGGTGGTGAGCTACCTTCTTGAAGTCCGTGTGGAGTATAGCTTTTTGTAGTGGTTGAGTTTCTTACTGGACCATTTCAGAGGACTATTAAGAGTCAACCACATTGCTGTGGGTCTGGAGTCAGGGTAAGGACGTCTGGACAATGGCTTTCCTTCCCTAAAGGACGTTAGTGAACCAAATGGTTTTTTACGACAATCAGGTAGTTTCATGGTCACCATTACTCAGACTCACTTTTTATTCCATTTTTATTAAATTAACTATATTTAAATTCCCCAGTTGCATTGGTGAGAATTGAACTTGCGTTTCTGGACCACTTTGCTATCAGAAGGATGTCTTCAGAAGGACGTTAAGAGATTCCAGGACACACATACACAAAGAAAAGACTTATTGCAGATTCTGCTAGTTACATTAAAAAAAACACAGAAATGAGGTTGATTATCATATGGCAAATCCTTCTCCGTAACAGAGCTCAACAAAGGATAGTTATTCCGATCCCTTCAGTTGTAATCTCATAATGAGATTTTCGAATCAAACGCTTTATCTCTTCTCTTCAGTTTTAATTACTGTGTGAGCAACTTAACAATTGGGGGCAGAGATGAAGAAGGACTGGGAGTTCTCTGGGAACTGGGGAGACATTCCTCCCTCAACTGACAGCCCATTTCCCCTGCAAAAGCAAACCCGGATGAACTGGTCATTCACCTCATGGCAGTTTGTGGAATGTTGTTATTAAATTTGCCTACATAATAGCAGTAACGGCACTCTTCTTCATGTGAAGCTTTTTACAGCAGCAATATCCACCTGTGTTTACATAACACCTCTAATATAGCAAAATGTCCCAAGGTCCTTCAAAGGAGCGTTATCAAACAAAATTTGACACCAAACCGCAGAAAGAGATATTAGGGCAGATGACCAAAAGCTTGGGTGAAGAGGGCAGATTTTAAGGAGTATTTTAAAAGAGGGGAGAGAAGTAGAGAGACCCAGAGGTTTATGGAGGGAATTTCAGAGCCTAGAGCGTAGACGGCTGGAGGCACTGCCATCAATGCTAGGGCGAAGGAAATCGGGAACGGCAAAAGGCTGGAATTGGAGGAAGGCAGAAATTTTAAAATATTTTAGCATGGTAAGCTATGTAAAACATTGTATAAACGCTGTATGCATGAGTTGCAGTGGAGACAATTACTGGCATAGGTGGTGAAACAAGAAACCTTCATGGGTTTCAAGAAGGAACAAGGTGGTTCTTGTCAACAAGTGGGATTCAGTGTTATTTAGAAACGTACCACGAGGCTATGGTGGACAGATGAGAGGTCTTCTGTTTGAAACTGTACCTATATTACTATTTCTATCACAAGCGACTAGATAACTCTTATGAAAGAAATGTATTAATACAGCATAGGAACAACAAAAAATTGCATGCACCGATATGCCAATATTTTCTACATTTTACACAATTTTGAGAAAGGAACAACTTACATTTATATGGTATCTTTCTGTCCAGAGCATTTCACAGCCAATAAATTACTTCTGCAGACAGCAAGGTCCCACAAACAACAATGAGATCCATGACCAGATGAACTATTTTTAGTGATGTTGTGTGAGGTGATCAAGGTTGACTGGGATACCGGGAGAACTCTGTGGCTCTTCTTAGATTCTTGCCTTGGGATCTTTTATTTCCCCTTGAGAGAAAAACAGCACCTCTGACAATGCAGCACTCCCTGAGTCAGCCTGAATTAGTGTGCTCAGGTGCCTGGAGGAGGGCTTGAACCCAAGACCTCCTAACTCAGAAGTGAGTATTGTTACGACCAGGTGAGCAATGTGTCTAGGGGTCTTTGGCTGTCTTTACCTGGTCTTATTGTAACAGGGTTTAATTTTACACACACTGTGTTTTGAGCTCCCCTTTTTGTGAATCCGTGTTCACAGTTTCCAATTATAAGGCAAAGAACTGAGCACAAACAGGCTTTCTTTGGTTTAAAGCAGAAAGAGGAAATTTATTAAAACCTTAAACTTAAACTCTTATACGGTGCACGCCTATGGATATAGGACGCGCTCACGCTAGCATGCACATGTGATATAAACATGCAGATGAGAATAGAAAAGAGCAGAAGAAACGATAAGTAGAACAGTTTGAGGCAATATCTTGTTACTGTTTCTTGAGCTTGCTGTAGTCCTTGATTGAAGCTATGGTCTTGCAATTCGTTGGGGCCCAGTAATCATCTTAAACCTTTGTTCACCTGGCAAACCCTTCTCTCTTTGAGTTTCACGTGTTTTCACGAGATTCAGTTCCGTGGGAAAAGATGAACCAGGCAGACAGGAGACAGGCAGGCTGAGGAGATCTTCTCAGTCCATGAGCACATGGCGTTCTGTCTGGCAATTCCTTTGTTTGGGCATTCAAAAACTCTGCAACAGCCAGTCATTCATGTCACCAAAACTGGTCTGACCACTTCTGTGTATTGGAGGAACAGGGATTGGCTCCCTTTGTTTCCACATTGTCTGGTACTATGCAAATCTCCTTCCAGTCAGAAATTGCAATTTTTAAAGTTTTAATGGTGAAATAATGTGTGCCTCAGTCTTGGCAGGTTGGGTTTGCCTGACAGTATGCTACCATGGCTGACTGCATTTAAGTAAGAACTGGCTGGTGCAATTGACTTTCACCTCTAAGCCCTGGGTTCCAATCCAGCCCACACTTCTAAGATAGTTGCTGACGATATGGATCCAACATGAGATGAGTCAGTCAGTCTCACTTCAGCTCCTTTTGACCATCTTCTCATAGCATTAAACTGGTGCAATATCTGTCAGATTAAGAGACTGTAGGGTGGTTGATGTAGAAAATGCTTAAAGGTCACATAGGCACATCAGGAGTACTCTTCTGAGCTGAAGGTAGGAATTAGAGGGAGTCTTACTCTGTACCTTACAATTGCTGCACCTGGTCTGGGAATGCTTGAAAGAAAAAATGTTGAGGCAACTTTACTCTGCACCCAACCTGTACTCTCCCTGATTTGGAGTGCTTGACAGAAAAGATAGAGAGACTAGAGAAGCTGCAGTGCTCTCCTTAGAGCAGAGATTTAATAGAGGTGTTGAAAATTATGAAGAGTTTTGATAGAGTAAATAGGGAGAAAATGTTTGCACTAGCAGGAGGGTCGAAAACCAGAGGACACAGATTTAAGCTATTTGGCAGAAGAACCAGAGGAGATGAGAGGAAAAGAGAAATTACGTAGTGAGTTTTGATGATCTGGAATGCACTGCCTGAAAGTGTAGTGGAAGCAGACTCAGTAACATTCAAAAGGGATATGGATAAATATTGAAAGGGGAGAAATTTGCAGGGTTGTGGACAAAGAGCAGGGAAGTAGGACCAATCGATTTGCTCCTTCAAAAAGCCAACACAGGCGCAATGGGTTGAATGGCCTCTTTTTACATGATTCAACAAAGGGGATAGAAGGAGTTTTACTCTGACCCAGGAATGCTTGATGGGGCAGTGGGTTGGAGTCTTACTCTACATCAAATCTGTGACAGACCTAACCCAAGAGCACTAGATAACGAATCCAGACCCTCGAATTTGGAAGTGTTCTGTTCTCCCAGTGCTAACATCCATCACCTTGAGGAGCACAAAAACTTAAAAAAAAAATGACATTTTGTCAGCTGAATTAGATACTCAGTGATCAAAAGCTCGCAAAGGAAGAAAATAAATGATTTTTCAGCATGCTTTATCATATTCACATGCTGCCTTGCATTGTAAGTTACCCGACAACCATTTCAGTAACTGAGAGTGTTATTCTATTCAATGCCAAAGGCTTGCATAGTAAAGTAAGAATGTATAATGTATTTGCACAGGCAGAAAGATCCTAGCTCATTACCAGCTTTATCAGTTTGATGGAAAATAATGAGAACTGATATTAAATGTTTAATTTCTTAAAGAAGGGCTCATGCCCATTACTAGTGTCAGCTCGAGCTCAGTGGTAACGCTCGCGCCTTTAAGTCAGAAGCTCGTGGGTTCAAGTCCCACTCCAGAGACTTAAAATCCAGGCTGATGCTTCAGCGTAATACTGAGGAAGTGCTGCATGTAAATGATTGGATGGCATTTTTCCAAGAAGTGCAAGGGAGTTCTTCCCAGTTTCCTAGTTCATCCTTATCCCTCAACTGACATCAATAAAGCAGATTATCATTATCACATTGCTGTTTGTGGGAGCTTGCTGTGTGCAAATTGGCTGTCACATTTCCTATAGTGCAATAGTGGCTATAAGTCAAAGGTTTTTCGTTGGTTGTGAAATGCTTAGGCACATCCTGAGGAAGTAAAAGGTACTATATAAATGTGCATCTTTCTTTCTTTATGTTCCTGAGCCCTGAGTCAGCCGGTAATGACTAACTTCATTGCCCCTAGTATAGGTAGGTGGTAGGGAAATATAGGGACAGGTGGGGATGTGGTAGGAATATGGGATTAGTGTAGGATTAGTATAAATGGGTGGTTGATGGTCGGCACAGACTCGGTGGGCCGAAGGGCCTGTTTCAGTGCTGTATCTCTAAACAAATAAACTTATGAACGGAGGTCCAGGTTCTTTGGATTATTAGTCCAGGTCTCTGAGTTACTAGTCCAGTAACATAACCACTACATTACCCGTTGTACCTGTTAAAGTGCAGTGACTGCTATGTTAGGAAATATGGCAACTATTTTGTATACTGCAGAATCCCATGAACAGCAATAAGGTGAATGACCAATGAATTTGTTGGTGGTTTACGATGAATGCGAAGCGTTGGCCAGAACTCCCTGCTTTTCCTTGAATGGTGCCATGGGAGCTGTTAAAAGCATTCATCCTCTGGCTCTCTGTTTTCACCAGTGTCTAGCTCACACCACATGCATTACCTGGACACAAGCCACATGAGCTCTCATCCTGTGGTGCATCTTGTGGTCCCATAATTTAGGAGGGAATTGGATAAGCACTTTAAGAAGAAAAAATTTGAAAGGCTACAGGAAAAAGCAGGGAGATGGGATTAGATAGTTCTAGTGGAGAGGCTAGCAGCACCATATACACGATGGGCCGAATAGCCTCCTCCTATACTGACATTTCCACCATTGTCTCCTCCAGAAGTGTAATGCGCCACCAACCACATTACCACAGACTGATCCGGGATTTTGTTGTATATTGTTATATAAACCAGCAGATGGCAGCAAAAGCTGTTGTAATGGCAATAGGTGGTTCATTTACAATAAAACACTTTGATCAGGCAAGGATCAAGCAAGATTTTATAAATCACAAGAGATTGGGTTAGAATGAGTACCCATTTTAAAAATTGCTGCAGATGAGGTAGAATCATTGAACATTTTATAAATCACGAGATCAGGTTAGAATTAATCATTTTAAAAATCACTATAACTTGGGTTAGATTCATTTCATAAATGACTACAGATCAGGCTAGAATCGGTTACCATTTTATAATTCACAAGAGATTGGGAAAGACACTAAAGATTTTAATGAATTAAAGCAAGAATATTTCAACAGTTTTATTAAAGGATTATTTCTAATAAAATGCTTTCCCTATTTCAACTGGCTTTCTTTAATATGTTGGAGACATGGGACACAGGACTTGGAGATTGATCCCATGATATGAGGAGGAATGCCATACCGTGTATTCCAGTTCATCCAGCTGGGTAACTACAACCGCACCCACCCCTCCCCCAGCTGTGTCGCAGGGTTTTTGACTCCAATAAAAATACCCAGACATCCACCTTATACTTCTGTGTTATCAAACTTGAAACCATTCTAGGTTTGCCTTTCGAGGGATTGAGCCTGTGTCCTCTCTTCTCACAGTTTAACTCGCAGTGATGTTCTGTTTCAAACTTGTTCTGATATCGTGTGTTCGCAGCAATGCGGAAAGTTGCACAGAGAATCAAAAAAATGGCATCAGCTGTGGCTGAGTGGGTAGCACGCTCGCCTCCGAGTCTGTAGGTTGTGGGTTCAAGCCCTACCCAACTTGAGCACAAAATCCAGGCTGACACTCCAGTGTCGTACTGAGGGAGTTCTGCATTGTCAGAGGTGCTGCCTGTCGGATGAGACACTAAATTGAGGTCCTGTCTACCCTATGAGGTGAACGTAAAACATCCCACGGTGCTATTTTGAAGTGGAGCATGGGAGGTTCTCACCAGTGTCCTAAACCAACATCATTAAAACAGATTATCTGGCCATTTTCACATTGTTCTTTGGGGACCTTGCTGTGTGCAAATTAGCTGCTGCATTTTCCTACATTACAACTTCATAAAGTACTTCATTGGCTGTAAAGCACTTTTGAATGTCTTGAAAGGCATTGGATAAATACGAGTTCTTTGTTTCAGTGACTTGGTACGTCTGCAGCTGCCCAGGCCAAACATTACCAAGAAACTTCACATAACCACAAAAGGAGAGAGTAGGCACATGCATCAGGTCAGGTTACATACACGGCATCAAATATACTGACATAGAAGCTCATTTGCTCCTGTGTTGTAACCTGAGCTAATGCACATGTCTCCTTTCTTATTCACGGTTATGAAGAGTTGCTCCTGATGCTGCCTTTGGGGAACTGGTAGTTGGGAATGAAATGTCAACCTACGAATTAAATGAATGGCAGACTAGCCTGGGTGGGATCAGAGTGTCGAGTAAGCCTTGAGACTTTCTATAAAGAGCTTGTCATCTGTACTGGATCAAGATAGGTAAATGGAACTGTCACACCCTGTCAGGGGCAAGTGACTGGTTTATGATGCCTTCTGTCCGCTAAGAATCAAACTCAGTTGGGGCTTGATTCTTGTCTCCTCCATAGTGCTTGCCCACAGCAAGCTGACCTTCGCAGTCAGTTGTCAGATGCAGCACTGAGCCAAGGTGAGGATTGGGAGTGGACAATTGGACAGACTGGCAGAGCCTCCACTGCTGTCAGTAGTTTCCAGGTGGAGTACCTGGAAAGGCACAAATTGATCTAAATACTCCGAATTGTCTCAAAGTCACCACCCCATCTTGGGGACAGGGGGGTAAGTGTGGGGAGGGGATGCTGCGGTCACAAGAATGTAAGTCATCCTTCGATACCTTGCACAAATTACACAGAATATACAACTCGGGAACAGTACATGCTGGTGTTTATGCTTTTCCTGAGCCTCCTCCCATCCTTCTCCATCTAACTCTATCGGCATTAAGCTTCAAATTCCCTTTTCCTTCATATGATTATCCAGCTTCCTTTTAAATGTATCATTTGCCTCAGCCACTTCCTTTGGTTTTGAATTCCACATTCTCACCTCTCTCTGGTAAAGACGTTTCTTCTGAAATCCCTATTTGATTTATTGGTGACTATCTTATATTGATGGCCTCTTGTTTTATTGTCTGCAAGTTGAAACACTGTCTCTCTCCCTACTTTATCAAAATCTTTCATATTTCTAAAAACCTCTAAGTTCACTCTCCACCTTCTGTTTCCAAGATGCCAAGCTTCAAACACAAACCTAGTCTGTGAACATTGGCAAGCTGTTCGACCACAGGCAGCATCTCAGCCCAGCCCAATCCTACCCTGACATCTGCAAGCAGAGATTGCTGGCAGGAGCCAGCAGATAGAACTCTGGCTAGCTGTCCCTAGCCCAGAGATGCACCAGGAACATGTAATGCTAAAAACACAATAATATATTGCAGTAGCTGGAAATCTGAAACAATAACAGAAAAGCTGGAGAAACTCAGGAGGTTAAGCAACATTTAGGGTGTTAGCCTTGGCTCAGTTGGTAGCACGTACCTTTTAAGTCAGGAGGTTGTGGGTTCAAATCCCACTCCAGGAACTTGAGCACACACTCCAGTGAGGGAGTGCTGCACTGTTAGAGGCATTGTCTTTCGGACGAGACGTTAAACAGAGATCATTATCATATGTTGGTTGAGGGAACTTGTGTGTGTTTCCTACATTATAACAGTGACTCCACTTCAAGTACTTTATTAGCTGTGAAGTGCTTTGGGATGTTCTGTTTTTATTGCTGAGTTAACCCTTTTACTTTCAACATACCTTAGAAAAACTAATTGTGATTCTCTTACTGCTGTTGGCAGTAAGATCTGCCTGATACTAATTTCTAACTGTCCTCTGCTTAATTTTTGTATGGCTCCCAGCCCTCATTAATGTTTGACTCATGGTTGCTGTTTGACTCCTTGCATCAAATTGCTGCTGGGGCCTATTAATATTTTGGAAATAATTAGCAGAGGGACTTTGAGAGTTGTATGTCAGGTGCCCAAAGGGTGAAGGGTTACACACTTGATAACATCACAAGTTGAATTTTGTTCTCTGCCTCACTTTCCCTGTTGCTAATTATATTTCTACAACATGATTGAATGGTGCACAATGAGGACTTTCTTTTTGTAAAGTGGCCTTTTTTTTAAAGGTATAATTCTCTCAGCTCCACCGCTCCCCCTCCCGCTCTACCGCCACCCCCCCAGGGTCTTCATGCAGTGCCTAGCCACTAGACTAGGCAAGGACCAGGCCTTTGGTGTGTGAGAGTGAATTATGGGCTAAAGGCTGTGCAAGGATTACCGCTCCTCCTGCCAGTGGAAACATTTCTTCTCATCTGCTCTTCAGCAAAACCCCTCAGAATTTTGAACATCTATATTAAATCTCCCTTTAACCTTAGAGATACAGCACTGAAACAGGCCCTTCGGCCCACCGAGTCTGTGCCGACCATCAACCACCCATCTATACTAATCCTACACTAATCCCATATTCCTACCACATCCCCACCTGTCCCTATATTTCCCTACCTATACTAGGGGCAATTTATAATGGCCAATTAACCTAGCAACCTGCAAGTCTTTGGCATGTGGGAGGAAACTGGAGCACCCGGAGAAAACCCACGCAGACACAGGGAGAACTTGCAAACTCCACACAGGCAGTTCCCAGAATTGAACCCTTCTTTGCTCTAAAGAGAAAAATCCCAGTTTCTCCACATAACTGAAGTCTTTCATCCCTGGTATCATTCTAGTAAATATCCTCTGCACCCTCTTCCAGTCATTTATACTCTTCCAAAAATGTTGTCCCGAATTGGACACAATATTCCAGCCGAGGCCTAATCAATGACTTATAGAAGTCCAGCATAACTTCTGTACTCAATGCCTCTGTTTATAAGGCCAAGGATCATCCTGTATATTTTTTTCTCAACTTGTCTTACCAACTTCAAAGATTTGTGTATTTGGACTGTCAGATCTCTTTGTATCTGCACTCCCTTTAAAATTGTGGCATTTAGTTTATATTACCTCTCCTCATTCTTCCTTCAAAAGTGCATCATTTTTGTTTAAAAGTTTCTGGTGAAAACAGAACTTGTGATTTAGGAAATAGGCAACTGACGCACCTTCTAAAGTTCTGATCCAGGCTACATGTGCTGCAAAGCTTTCACCCAATTTTTTTTACTCTGCTCTTCCTCAAGGGACTAATTATTGCTGGGGGTGGGGTGGGGGGAAGGTGATGGGATGCATTGACACCAGTCATCCTCCAATTTTTCAGTGTCATTCTTCATGTGTGTGACGCGATAGCAACGAGTGTCTGCAGGTTATGTGATCATCGCATCCTAATTTGATCCAGTCGCGCCTGTTGATGGCTAATGAGATGGTGATCAGAAGTGAGAAGTAAGGGAGGGGGGTGGAGAGGTGATAGTTGGGTTGGGGGAGGTTTGCTTGTTGGCATTGCTAATGCAGCCTGGATGAGGTGGGCTTGATGGGCTTTTCCTGTGTATTACTTATGTTTATGGAAATCGACAGTATAGAGGTGGAAGGTAGACATAATTTGCAGCATGATCAAGCGTCAGTCAGCATGGGCTGGTAAGAATTTAATTGTCTACTCAGCCGTGGGGATGCCAGGTGCTGAATGTGGGCGGCGCAGTGGTTAGCACTGCAGCCTCACAGCTCCAGCAACCCGGGTTCAATTCTGGGTACTGCCTGTGTGGAATTTGCAAGTTCTCCCTGTGTCTGCGTGGGTTTTCGCCAGGTGCTCCGGTTTCCTCCCACCACCAAAGACTTGCAGTTGATAGGTAAATTGGCCATTGTAAATTGCCCTAGTAGAGGTAGGTGGTAGGGGAATATAGGGACAGGTGGGTGTGTTGTAGGAATATGGGATTAGTGTAGGATTAGTATAAATGGGTGGTTGATGGTCGGCACAGACTCGGGCCGAAGGGCCTGTTTCGGTGCTGTATCTCTAAAATAAAAAAAAATGTGGGCTCCACTTAGGTTGAAATGGGAACGTTAAAGGTGTTATATTTTAAAATTCTCATCCTTGTTTTTAAATCCCTCCATTGCCTTATCTCCTCCCTATCTCCTCTAACCTCCTCTAGCCCTACAGCTCTCTAAGATCTCCACTCTGGACTCTTGCTATTTTTAATTGCTCCAGCATTGGCAGCTGTGCCTTCACTTGCCGAGGCTCCAAGCTCTGCAATTGTTTCTCTAACCTTTCCACATCTCTACTGCTATCTCCTCCTTTAAGATACTCCCTGAAACCTGCCTCTTTGACTCAGCTTTTGTCCTAATATCCATGTCAAATTTTGCTTAACACGTCTGTGAAGTGCCTTGCAATAGGTTTACCATATTGAAGGCACGATCTAACTGCAAGTTATTGCTGTTTTACATTGGAAGGCTGAAGTGGCTGGGTCAATTTGGGATGACAGCAAGCTGGGTCTCATTATGAAAGAGATTCTGAGTTAGATTGGGTAAGGTGACAATTTTAATTTGCAGATCCAGAATAAATATTATTGTTTGATTTTATTAAGTGTGGAAAAAGCCAATGCTTTCAGTACCAGCAAAGTATTACAATAAAATGATGTGTCTTATCTTCATGGTGCTGACGAACTCCATGCTACAAAAGCATTCCATTCACCTGTATTTTCTCCCAATAGTTAATATCAAACAATACCATCTCAGGGATAGCACAGGCTGAACATAGAGTAATGCTTCCCCTACTCTGAACAATTCTATTCGAGGATTGTGTTTTTGCTTATAAGTCACTCCTCAAAATAACAGGCTTCACCACATTGACTGTCAGGCATTCACAAATGTATTAAACATACAATAATTATTCTTGATAATAATTAAACATACACTTAGCAGAACTTATGACAAAGCCTTGAAAGCTTGCCAGGAAATTCAAAACATGTTACACTCCCGAGATCAATGTGCTTGGCTGGTCAGACCTCCGAATTCTAAAGTATCGGTTCGAACACCTCTTTATACCTTTTTCGACCACAATTCGCACATTCCGTAGCATTACCCAATACAACACTAATTTCACAAAAAATGCTGGAAATGCTCAGCAAGTCTGCCAGCATCCGTGGAGAGAAGCAGAGTTAACGTTTCAGGTCGGTGACCGTTCATCAGAACTGACCTGAAACGTTAACTCTGTTTCTCTCTCCACAGATGCTGCCAGACCTGCTGAGTATTTCCAGCATTTTTTGTTTTTATTTCAGATTTCCAGCATCTGCAGTATTTTGCTTATATTACAACACTGATTTAATTTTCCTACCATTGCAGCATACAGATCTGTAACTCCCGACTGATAGGTCATTGATCTGTAATGTTTAACTCTGTTTCGCTACAGATGCTGCTTAACATGATGAGTGTTTCCAGCATTTTATGTTTTTAGTTCAAATTTCCAGCATCCACAGTATTTTATTTTTGCACTTGGAACTCCCTAACACGTAACTCTCCCTATCTTACTCAGACAGGCCCTTTATCTTTCAAGGGTTGAGTGAACAAAGAAAGCTTCTCTTCCTGTTCTGTGTCTATGCAATAACTTTTTGTCAACTAAAGCTCCCCTTTGGGAATGTCTTTTAATTAGGTTTACTGTCTAAACTGACCATTGGTTTTCACTGTATTTTATATTAAAAACAGTTACCCAAAATAAAGCAAGCCCATTTTGTGATTACACTTCCAATCTTCTGAGACAGTCACTTAACAGGCAGAAGCTAAATGTTAATATGAAGAGAAATCAATAGCAGTGCCATACTAATAAACGTATTAACCCTTTCCTTAAAATCCCAATATTAAAAGATCATTTCCCAACTTCATCCATGTAATAACGGCACAGTGGCGCAGTGGTTAGCACCGCAGCCTCACAGCTCCAGCGACCCGGGTTCAATTCCGGGTACTGCCTGTGTGGAGTTTGCAAGTTCTCCCTGTGTCTGCGTGGGTTTCCTCCGGGTGCTCCGGTTTCCTCCCACATGCCAAAAAGACTTGCAGGTTGATAGGTTAATTGGCCATTATAAATTGCCCCTAGTATAGGTAAGTGATAGGGAAATAGAAGGACAGGTGGGGATGTAGTAGGAATATGGGATTAGTGTAGGATTAGTATAAATGGGTGGTTGATGGTCGGCACAGACTCGGTGGGCCGAAGGGCCTGTTTCAGTGCTGTATCTCTTTAAAAAAAAACATTTCCCAATTTGCTGCTGAACTATGGGCAGGTTTTTTGTTGCTTTGCATTTGCATCTGGCACAACCCAAACTCTTAACAGCTCAAAGCGCATCCCCCCCCCCCCCCCACTCCTTATCACGCTGGTTCTGTAAAGCTATGTGCCTCACAATCCTTTTCTTTACATACAAATACCTCTATGGCCCTGTACCCATTGTATTGTAGCAGTTTTCTTCGGCCTATGTCCCTGCTCACAACTTTCCCTGCTCTGACGCTGAGCTGCTCCTCCTCCTTCAATCCTCTTCACTGCACCACTCGTGGCCACACTGTCAGCTGTCATGCCTCAGCCCTCTGGAGCTCCCCCCTCCCTCCATCCTCTCATCCTGCATCCTTCTACCTCATCTTGTCTGGGTCTAAATCATTTGCCTCAGCTCCTCTTTCCCTAAATCCCTTTGCCTCACCTCCCTCCCTCCCCAAATCCCTTAGCCTTACCTCTTCTCTTCCTACTTTCAAACTGATTCACTATAACTTTCCCCCCGTGTCTTTGACGCCTGTTCCCTAAATTCATCTGCCTCCTGCTCAGTATCCGTATTTCCTTCTCTGCACTGTAAAATGTTCTCGGATGTCCCATGTAGACTTGGAGTGAGACTGCTTGAATTCTCAGTGGGGAGAATGAGCAGAGTTTAATTCATTAAGGTAACCCAAGTGAAAACCACTATCCAAGGGCAGGACTTCACCACAGTTGGAGAGGGTAGGAGAGAAAGTGAGATTAATTAAGAAGCAGTGGTTGGATGACACTAAATCTGGCATTTAAAATATTGCAGTTTGTTGGAGGAAGTTCCTGGGAAAGAATAACCTTGAATGGGAAATGGAATGATGAGCATGGATTTCAATCATGCACCATGGGGCAATAAACTGTTGACAAAGGTCCTGATTACCTCAGTATTGCCAAATTTGTTCAGGCACATCACGCTTGTCTTGGACTTTCTGGAAGTTGCCAAGCTGCTGTGACGCATGTGGGCAGACACTAGGGGATACAGCTTTCTACAGTTTTGAGTAGTGAGTGTAGATAATCTTGAATTGTTTACAGGTTCCTTAAAGATAACTCCAAAGAATTGTCGCTCTGGACAGCTAGAGCTCTGTTTTGAGAAAAAAAAAGTGTCTGTAAAGATGTGTGTATGTGGTTGAATGTAATCAGATTGGGGTGCACTTGCCTTCTGCCTGTGTTTAGATGTGTACTGTGGAGTCTTGAGAACCACATATGTGTTCTCGATAATATTCATTTATCTTAAACTAATACCCCAGCAGCCCTTGGTGTTCTGGTTTAGGATTTATCTACCAACGAGGCAGCAGCGCAAAGAAATCCCCCAGTCCCACAGAACACAAGCAAGGCAAACCAGAGCGTGAGAAATACTAAGACCAAATTGTCAGGAATCATGGGCTGCATACGGTCCAGGGGCTGTAACTAGGGCACTCCTGGCTCAGATTAATTGTTTGAAATATGTTGAAGATTAAATTAAATTCTGAAACAAACCCTAGCCTCTGAAGATCATTATCAAGGTAGGCCTGAAGTTTTGCTGTAACTTCTTGATGGGCTTTAATGCTGCAAGTCTATCCTTCAAATTAAATGTTTGTTGAATGGTAAATTGATGTTATTTATATAATATTGCAGATTTTTCTTCACAGGAAGAATTTCTTTCCCATAATATTTCATCCCTCCAGGCCTGATGCTGCTGACCCTTTGCTGGGGTAGTTGACCCACACCCGTATGTGGCTGATCTTGAGAGCCTGGGCTGTTCCACTTCTGTTCTTGTTAGCTCCACTATTGTCACTTTATAATGGCAGACGAGGAACAGAAGTGAAGAACCCCAGCCTGAGTGTTGACATGTTAGTTGACCATGAGGGCATCACTTCTGAACCTGATTTTGTCTGAGTGATTTGGAGCAGGAACCAGCATTTTTTCCCCTTAGACCAGCTTAAGGGCACTGAAGCTGATCAGCTAACATATGATTGCTCAGTATGTTCCCTGTTGTTGTGGCACAGTCGGTAGCACACTCATTTCTGAGTCAGAAGTCATGGGATCAAGTGCCACTCCAGAGACTTGAGCACATAATCCAGGCTGGCGGTGCAGTGCAGTACTGAGTGAGTGCTGCACTGTCAGTGGTGCCATCTTTCAGATGAGACGTGAAACTGAGGCTCTGTGTGCCCTCTCAGCTGGATGCCAAAGGCTCTATTATACCATTTTGAAGAAGAGCAGGGAAGTTATTCCCAGTGTCCTGGCCAATCTTTATCTCTCAACCAACAGTAAAGAACAAATTATTTGGTCATTATCACATTGCTGTTCGTGGAAGCTTGCTGTGTGCAAATTGGCTGCCTCATTTCCTACATTATAAAAGCACTATGGGACATCCTGTAATCATAAAAGGCACTTTATAAATGCAAGTCTGTCTTTCTTTCAAGACAGGCCATATACCGATTGAACCATCGGGGGTTGGAAGCAGTTCAATTTTTAATCATTGGTAACGTTGAGCACAGCAGACTTTATTTAAAGGTTTCATCTCAACATTCGCAACCTTTACACTGTAAACCTGAAAGAGCAACATTGCAGTAAGTGGAGCATATGTTTGATAGTTAATCTTTTAAGATTAATTATCAAAGTTAGCACATGTTATTTGAGAAGTTAGTGTAAGAGTGGATACCGGTCTATGAACAAGAGCAGTGTGTGCTTTATCTGAGGAGATTCCAGAGGCATTTGCTGATTTCAGGGCATATGAATTCTCAACAACAGGAAAAGGCCATTAATCCCATTTTTAATGGACCATTGCCACCTACCTGCTTTCTCACTATGTCCCATAACCCTATTTATACTCTCCTTGAATGTGTTAAGGCCTCCCTATTCCGCGGCTATCTTTCGTGTAACCTCATGTTTAAACTTCTCCAATCAGGTTTCCGCCCCTGCCACAGCACTGAAATGGCCTTTATCAAAGTTTCAAATGATGTCCTGTCTGACTGACCGTGGTAAACCCTCCCTCATCCTTCTCGACCTGTCTGCAGCTTTTAACGTTGTTGACCACATCATCTGCCTCTAATGCTACTCTTTTGTTATCCAGCTGGATGGAACTACCCTTGCTGAGTGTTTCCATTGTTATCTATCAAATTGCAGCCAGAGGATCACCTGTCCCATTACCTCTCGAGATCCCAATTTTTCATTTATATGCCCCCTCCACCCCCACCCCCACCCCCATCCCCATCAACAACATCATCCGCAAACACAACATCATGTACACTGACGACACTGAGCTGTACCTCACCACCACTTCTCCCTACATCCAGTATTGGATGAGCTGAAATTTCTTCCAGTTAATAGCGGGAAGACCAAAGCCATTGTCTTAACCAACCCCACCCCCCGCCACACACCACCACAAACTCTATTCCCTAGCCACCAGCTCTGTCTCCCTTCCTAGGGAGAGTCAACGGTTTCAGCAGAAGATGGAGGATAGGCAACAATAAAACATGACCTGGAACCACAGAGCCTGGATTCTTGCTATAGTCATGTTTGAGATGTTAAGATCTCACTGGTTGATACTTCTGAACAGAGAAGAACCCTGCTGGTTTGTGAAAGGGGGAAAGCTTGTACCATAGGTTTGATGTATATGGGACAAATGGGGCTGAACCATAAAATCATGCAACACAGAAGGAATTCTGTCAGCCTATTGTGCCCGTGCAGGTTGTTTGAAAGAGCTATCCAATTAGCAACCCCCACCCCCCCCGCCCCCAACCACCCGCTTGCTCTTTCCCTAGAGCCCTACACATTTTTTCTTTTCAAGCATTTATCCAATTCCCATTTGAACGATACTATTGAATCTGCTTCCACCGCCCTTTCAGACATTCCAGATCATAGCAACTCCCTGTGTAAAAAATAATTTTCCTTGTCTCTGATTATTGATCAAAACCCCACATCATAATTTTGAACACTTCTATGAAAACCTCCCCTTAATCTAAAGAGGACACTCCTAGCTAAATATTACATCCAGCAATTAATTGTTTAACCATTGATCTTCATTATCCCTGCCACAGGTCTTATGATCTCCGGTTTCGCTCGAGCAGGCGCAGTTCTTGGGGAGAAGACTTATGTGCAGCGCGCAGCGCAGGCTGCTGGCTTCTTGAGGGAGCACATGTACGACTCCAGCAGCGGGCGGCTCCTGCGCAGCTGCTACCGTGGAGATGAGGGTGCAGTGGAGCAGGCGTAAGTAACCAGCGAAAGGAAAACTCTTTGTCCCCTGGCTTCCGTCAGTCACTGACGCCTGCTTTGTGTTTCCTCAGTCACGAGCGTCTCTTGTGGATTGAGTGCAGGTCGGAACAGGCCTGAGCCATTCAGTGAGGCTTTTCCCCAACTCAGCTTGCTTTTCTCTTGCAGCTGAGTCTTTTTGGCAATGGATGCTCGAAAGTAAGGGACTAAAGCAGATGCCAACAGGAGGCTTCATTGCCGTTGTATTCTGTGGGCTCGCTGGGAAACTGTATGTGAGGTATCGAGGGAGATAATGTAGAAATTACTGATATGAAGTTTAAATCTAATCTACCACCTGCTGTACCATTTTAAACTTTGTTCTTTCTGACAGAACCAAAAAAGAAAACACACACAACAGCTGTAGGGATTGCAAAATTGAATTATTTAGCACCTTATCACGATTCTCAGACTCCACATATGATGCATTACTTTTTAAAAATTCATTCTGTGGGGATGTTGGCGCTGATGGCACGGCTGGCATTTACTGCCCATCCCCTTATTGGCCTGAGAAAGTAGTGATGGTCTGCCTTCTGTTTGATGTAACTGAGGGCTTGCTAGGTCACTTTGGAGGTCAGTTTTGAGCCAACCACATGTTGGTGTGGCACTGCAGTTATATATAGGCCAGGCTAGGCAAGGATAGCAGCTTTCCATTCCTGAAGGACATTACTATTCCAGTTAATCTTTCATGACAATGTGACAGCTGTAGGGGCACTTTGACTGATGCCTCCTTTTAGTTCCCTTTTTAAAACTAAAGTTCAAATTCTCAAACTGATGTGCTGGGATTTGAACTTGCATTTATCTGACTTGTATAGTCCAGGTCTTTTGGTTACCAATCTGGTATGTCATGCAGACCGCACCCCCCTCCCCCCGCCCCAAACCTGCCAAGAATGAGGCACATTAATTTTGTCATATGAACATTGATTTGAAAACTGTTGCTGAAGTGAAGAAAGGACTTGTTTTAAAAAAAAAATCACCAGGCCCTTGGCTGGAAAGACATTTGCATATTAACAAACAGTGCTTGTGGAGACAAACGTGTTACTTCCTTTATCCAATTTAAGCCACAATGGATTTTGAGCACCAGACATTGAAGCTGAGGGAGCTCAAATTTCAGGGTGACTGCTGGGATAGCCGAATCCACAAACCGATGTGGTCAGATGACTAGCCTGCTTGGCAACCTGGTTTTTCTGAACTGTACAAACAGTTTGAACTGAGAGACTGCTGTATGCTCCTGGACTGAAGAAGACCTCTCGGATCTGGCTCTCCCTCTCTTTCTCACAGAACTCCAAATCCACTGAAGACATGTGAACCCTAAGAGGGAAAGGTCTCCTGCAGTGAACAAGGTTTAAGAAGAATACTGGGCCCCAATGAAGAGCAAGATCTATCTACAATCAAGGACTCTCCAGTGAGCACGAAGGACCGTAACAAAAACCCTCATCAGAGATTGCCTCAAACTTTTCCACTTTATTTTCTTCTGCTCTTTTTTGTATCTACTCGCGTATGCATGCTAGCATGGGTGTATCGTGTAGGAGTTAACTGAAAGAGTTTAAGTTTAATAAATTTCAGCCTTTCTTCTTTAAACCTAAGAAAACCTGTTTGTGCTGGTTTCTTCACCTTATAATTGGGAAGCAGTGAACAAGGATTCACCAAGGGGGAGCTAAAAACAGTGTGTTTAAAACTAAACTGTTATGATAAGACCAGGTGAAGGCTGAGAGGGAACCCTAGACCCCTTTCTCACCTGGTCATAACAAGTATCATAATCATTACACTACCATGCATGTTAAAATGTGGTGATAGTTATGTTGGCAAGTATGGCAATTATTTTGAGCAGAATCCTGTGCGCAGCAATAAGATGAACAACCAATTAATCTATTTGTGCAGGTTGAATGAGAAACGTTTGTCAGGACACTGGGAAGACTCTTCTTTGAATGGTGCCTTAGGATCTTTACAGAATGAATTCAAATCCCAAAGGGGTGATCTAATTGAGGTGTTTAAGATGATTAAAGGAGTTGATGGGGTTGAGAGAAACGATTTCTTCTGGTGGGAGAGTTCAGAACAAGGGGACTTTTTAAAAATTCATTCATGGGATGTGGGCGTCACTGGCCAGGCCAGCATTTATTGCCCATCCCTAATTGTCCTTGAGAAGGTGGTGGTGAGCTGCCTTCTTGAACTGCTGCAGTCCATTTGGGGTAGGTATACCCACAGTGCTGTTAGGAAGGGAGTTCCAGGATTTTGACCCAGTGACAGTGAAGGAACGGCGATATAGTTCCAAGTTGGGATGGTGTGTGACTTGGAGGGGAACTTGCAGGTGGTGGTGTTCCCATGCATTTGCTGCCCTTGTCCTTCTAGTTGGTAGAGGTCGCGGGTTTGGAAGGTGCTGTCTAAGGAGCCTTGGTGCATTGCTGCAGTGCATCTTGTAGATGGTACACACTGCTGCCACTGTGCGTCGGTGGTGGAGGGAGTGAATGTTTGTAGATGGGGTGCCAATCAAGCGGGCTGCTTTGTCCTGGATGGTATTGAGCTTCTTGAGTGTTGTTGGAGCTGCACCCATGCAGGCAAGTGGAGAGTATTCCATCACACTCCTGACTTGTGCCTTGTAGATGGTGGTCAGGCTTTGGGGAGTCGGGAGGTGAGCTTGCTCTTGTAGCCACGGTATTTATATGGCTACTGCAGTTCAGTTCTGGTCAATGGTAGCCCCTAGGATGTTGATAGTGGGGGATTCAGCGATGGTAATGCCGTTGAATGTCAAGGGGAGATGGTTAGATTCTCTCTTGTTGGAGATGGTCATTGCCTGGCACTTTTGTGGCGCCAATGTTACTTGCCACTTATTAGCCCAAGCCTGGATACTGTCCAGGTCTTGCTGCATTTCTACACGGACTGCTTCAGTATCTGAGGACTCACGAATGGTGCTGAACATTGTGCAATCATCAGCGACCATCCCCACTTCTGACCTTATGATTGAAGGAAGGTCATTGATGAAGCAGTTGAAGATGGTTGGGCCTAGGACACTACCCTGAGGAACTCCTGCATGACCCTATAATTAGAGCAAAGCCATTCAGGGGTGATGGCAGAAAGCACTTCTTCACACAAAGGCTAGTGGAAATCTGGAACTGTCTCCCCCAAAAAGCAGTTGAGGCTGGGGGTCAATTGCAAATTTTAAAATTTAGATTATAAATTTTTTTTCGGCAAGGGTATTAAGGGTTACAGAACCAAGGCAGGTAGATGGAGTTAAGATACAGATCAGCCATGATCTAATTGAATGGTGAAAGAGGCTTGAGGGGCTGAATGGCCTAATCTTGTTCCTATGTTCCTGTGTCTTGTCCAAAGGACATTTTAATTCACAAATTGCTGTCAGTACATGCTAAAGTTAGGCTCTTGTTGTCGGAAATTTAGCATTTTGCTAATGAAGTCTCTTTAAATTTGAAGTATTTATGGTGTGCGTGTGCACATACACATTTACGCATAAAAAATTATGATTCTGTTTCTTTGTCTGGTGCCTGACCTTTTCAAATTGAATTAAAAGAAAATTGGTTACTTGTTGGTGTATTAACTTTGTGATGATATCTAAATGAAAGCTAATTACATTGCTTTGGCCTGATAGTGACTTGTTTTCAAGTAATGTGCAGGGTCCATCGGTCATGCTGGGCTGCATGTAACCTGCTTGGCCTCTGATGGGAGCAGGCTTGTTGACTTTACAAGCAGTGACAGTACGGTGGCAGGGCACAATCAAGGATCTTTCCTTCATATTTCAGTTCGAGGTGCTTGACTTTCTGACAGTGTGAATGCCCGCACTCCTCACTGCTATTAAATATGTCATTTGTTATTCAAAAATGACCACAACGCAATACGTGGGATCACTTTTGAAGAAGAACATCTGCACCCTAGCGTGAGCCAAGGTGATGGAGCAGGCTGGGATGGTTGCAGAGTTTTTAATAATAAGTTGCTAGTTCTGATCAATGCCCGCACAGGAGATTTTCCTCCTCCTGTGGCAGGTTTGTTGTCGAGATAATTTCAGTTGGAATCCCTCGCTTGTTTATCTGATGGAGCTTGTTTGCATGTGTAGAGAGGTCATCAAATCCTGCCAAACAGATACTTAATCTGTGTCCTGCAATATTGTTGTTTACCGACACTTCCTATCCAACACGTTCCTTTAAAGTGCTTTTTGGTCCTTTTGTAATCCCTGGAGGCATGTCAGCCCAGGTGATTTTAGAAGTGGACGAGTAATTCAGAAGTTAGCATGTGTGGTCTCCCTTAAAGGTGACGGTTGATTTTAGATTGAATTGCTTTAGTTTCTGGAATGACTGTGTTGTTTCTGTTATTTTACAATTGGGATACTTCCATTTTCAGCGACTCTTTGAGTCAGTAGCAAATGCTCCTTCTCAATTAAACAGGAAACAAACTGGATTCAATTGTACATTGGTAATGCAAAATAGCTCCAGGTGTTAAGACTTCTCTTGTTGAGTCTATCTCACTGCCGTTGTGGACTGGAATTCAGAACCCCAATAGTAAAACTGAGGCAACTTGTGTGGAGTCATCCATATATGGTATCACCCTAATATGCTGGATCACCCCAGCATCAGTTCAACCGGCGCAGTGGTTAGCACCGCAGCCTCACAGCTCCAGCGACCCGGGTTCAATTCTGAGTACTGCCTGTGTGGAGTTTGCAAGTTCTCCCAGTGTCTGCGTGGGTTTTCTCCGGGTGCTCCAGTTTCCTCCCACAGCCAAAAGACTTGCAGGTTGATAGGTAAATTGGCCGTTATAAATTGCCCCTAGTATAGGTAAGTGGTAGGGGAATATAGGGACAGGTGAGGATGTGGTAGGAATATGGGATTAGTGTAGGATTAGTATAAATGGGTGGTTAATGGTCGGCACAGACTCGGTGGGCCGAAGGGCCTGTTTCAATGCTGTATATCTAAATCTAAAAAAGAATCTGGTGCAGGATCATCCTTGTCAGGCCACTGTTGTTTTGTAAGCAAACACAGCAGACAATTTCAGTGCAGCATGAGTGCTGTATATTAGCCTGTTCCCTTTCTCACTAAATTTGAGTTTGCAACCTTAGATTTCAGGCTGTAATGGTGGACTGAACTCTCAGCTTGCTGGGGTGAAGGCAAGAACACTGCTGGCAAGGCGGTTGTTTCTTTGCCTTCAGTGGTGTGGGGTGAAAACATATCTGAAAGGCAGGTCTTTGTGTCACCAAAGTCATCAGTGGTGTCTCCTTTATGCTTCAGCCCTGCCTCTGTGCAATGTTCCATACAGGTGGAGTTTCAGTGAAACTTGTATTTCTCTCTACACTTTTGGATATCTGCTCTTTGTTCTGCCCCTACTGCTGCCCTGGATGAAATACCTAACTCAGCACAGGCTGGCAATGAACCTGCAACCTACCTGGTTTTTTTAATTTTTAATTTTAAGCTAAACCATAAGCATAAGGGAGCCTTTCTTACAGATCTGATACATTACATGGGTTCCTGGATATTTGCTTCCTTGGAAATACTTGGAGGCTATTTACTTCTACTGTTGTTGCAAAGCTTTAACTGTCTGCAGAATATTTATTCATCTCACTCTGGGCTGACTTTCCATTTGCAGTATGGAGCTCCCAGTAACATGACCTGGAATGCATTTGCTTTGAAACATTCCTTTTCATCTCAGTTTTTCTCACCTTATACATACACTGGAACATTTAATTTGCGGCAGCAATTAGTTGCTGACTTGCAGCTTCCAAGCAAATCATTTTTCAGCATGTACTTCTGGTAGGTTTTGCAAATAATCTTTTTGCTTTGATGAATATTTTTCGTTGAAAAAGCCTCAAGAATTACAGCTATCTGGGCAGTTGGAATAATTTATCAAGCCTTAACTCTTAGTCTGCGAGCAGGATCAGGGAAACTCCTGCCTCTCTGGGATGACTCGTTGGCTTTGTTATTCCCTTCATGCACTGTGATGCTGCAGTGAGCACTAATACTATAATCTAGGCTGACACTGCAGTGCAGTATTGAGAGTGTGCTACATCATCAGTGGGGCCGTCTTTCGGATGTGATGTTGAACCTAGGGCTCCATCTCCCTGCTTACATGGACGTAAAAGATCACATGACACTATTGCACAGAAGGGCAGGGGAATCCTCCCAGTTTCTTGGCCAACATTCCTCCCTGAACAGGTTATTAGATTGATTGTCACATTTGACTGTTGCATTTACTTAAATAACAACAGTAATGCACTTTAGAAATAATCCATTAGTTGTAAGATGCTTTGAGGCATCGTGAGGATGTGATAAGGTGTTATATGTAAGCTGTAGATTTGCTCTTTGCTTTTGGACCTGGTTTATGAGCTCAAATCCTTGGACTGAGAGTTGATCCCACAACCTTCTGACTTAGAGATGAGAGTGCTACCTATCAAAGGCTGACTTCTGCCCAGCTGATGGCAGTTAATTCCACATGGGCCCGCCAGGTCATTCCTGCACCAGGCACTGATTTAACCAAATGAGCCATCAAAGCAATTTGATATTATTTACTGAAAAGGATAGTGCAAAATACAAAAGGAATGGAAATTTTGTTTATCCACTTGGTTCTGTGATTGGCCTGACATGGAAAGGGATCCTCTAAAGGCTCAGAGTGAGGGGTAATAATGCACCGCGAATGCAGGAACATTCCAGAAACAAAATGCCAAACATTACAGGCACCTCTTCTTTATAGACTTTATAATGGTAATTGAAAAGGCATTGGATAGGCAAGTTATGAAAAATAATATTTTATGAAAAGGAGCCATAAAAATAATCAGATTTTGCAAAGAAAAGTAGGGGAAGAATTTTCAACTGCGCTGTTAGTCTTGCTGTCTTTTGGATGAGATTTTAAATTGAGGCCCCGTCTGCTCTTTGAGGCAGACGTAAAATATCCCATGGCACTATTTCGAAGAAGAGCCGTGAGGTTCTCCCCAGTGTCCTGATCAATATTTATTCCTCAACCAACATCAGTAAAATAGATTATTTGGTCATCATCTCGTTGCCGCTTGTGGGGGCTTGCTGTGCACAAATTGGTTGCCGCGTTTCCTACATTACAGCAGTGACTGCATTTCAGTAGTACTTCATTGGCTAGAAAGCACTTTGGGATGTGAAAGGCCCCACTTTCACTTTCTTAAAGCCTATTACATTTCTAACTTTTCCCAATTTTGATCAAAAGTCACAGACCTGAAATCTTGTTTCTCTCTCCACAGGCTCTGCCAGACTTGCTGGGTATTTCCAGCATTTTCTGTTTTTCCCTGTTCTTGATTGTTCCACCAGAGAAAATAGTTCCTCTGCATCTACCCTATCAAATTCCTTCAATGTTTTCAACACCCCAATCAGATCACACCTCAAATTTTGAAGCTCAAAGGATGACAACTAAAGTTTATGCAAGTTGTCTTCATAATTGAGGGTAGGCCTGTAGCACAGTAGCACCGATTCATTGACTTGCGATCCCTTCAAGTGTGGAATCAATAGATTTCCCCCTTCTATCATGTAGTGATGGTACTGTTTTCAAATCCTAAAATTCATAGAACCATAGAAAAAGTACAGCATAGAAGGAGGCCATTCAGCCTATTGTGTCTGCGCCGGCTGAAAAAACTAGCCACCCAAACTAATCCCACCTTCCAGCACCTGGTCCATAGCCCTGCAGGCTACAGCACTTCAGGTACATGTCCAGGTACCTTTTAAAAGAATTGAGGGTTTCTGCCTCCATCACCATTTCTGGCAGTGAATTCCAGACACCCACCACACTCTGGGTGAAAAAGTTTCTCCTCATGTCTCCTCTAATCCTTCTACCAATCACCTTAAATCTGGTAACTGACTGCTCCGTCAGGAGAAATAGGTCCTTCCTGTCCACTCTATCTAGGCCCCTCATAATTTTGTACACCTCAATCAAGTCACCCCTCAGCCTCCTCATTTCCAGGGAAAACAACCCTAGCCTATCCAATATTTCTTTATAGCTGCAACCTTCAAGCCCTGGCAACATTCTTGTAAATCTCCTCTGTACTTTCTCCAGACCAATTATGTCCTTTCTGCAATGTGGTGACCTGAACTGTACGCAAAACTCCAGCTGTGGCCTGACTAGCATTTTATACAGTTCCAGCATCACATCCCTGCTTTTGTACTCTATACCGCAGCCAATAAAGGAAAGCAATCCATATACCTTCTTTACTCTATCCACCTGTCCTGCCACTTTCAGGAACCTGTGGACGTGCGCTCCAAGATCTCTCACCACTTCTACTTCTCTCAATATCCACCCGTTTATTGTTTATTCCCTCGCTTTTTTGCCCCCCCCGAATGTAATACCTCACACTTCTCTGGATTGAATTCCATTTGCCATTTTCCTTCTGAGATAACATTATGGTGAAGATTGATGGCTTCTTGTAGCTGCATACATGACAAATTGATACATTGCTTCAAGTATTTGGGACAGTAATAATCTAATGTTACGCGGTGTGCTTTGTTGAATGAGAATTTTCTTTAATCCACTGACTAGAGATCTGAATTGTTATATTTTTTAAAAAAGATATTTAAAAAAAGATGACTTTGTTAGCAACTTAGGATGGTCACCTAATTTCCAATATTGTATCCTACATGCAAGGACTGTGAGGAGGGAGACAAAATGTCTGCTAATTCCTCAGCAAGAACCAAGAGCCAGGAAGTTTAAGGGAACTGTTTGTTTTCTTTCTTTCAGCAAGAAGAAGAAATGCTGTTAACTGCTATGTTTGAATCAGAGTGACTGTTTGTGATAAGCCCCTCCCATCTCTGGTTTTAAGCTTGTGTTTTCCCTGCAACAGAGAAGCACCTGGACTCTGACACGTGGGGGGTGTCTCTTATTCTCTGTCTCTCTGTCTCTGTCTCTGTTTGTTCCAGCTTGAAAGCTTGCAAATCCTGCCTGTTGACTGACCACCCCTAGCTACTCTCCAGCTACAATCAGTAACCCCGTTAGAGGAAATCATTCACATCACTGTCTGCAAGAGACCAACTGAACCAGTCATCTACCTCCAAACTAAAAGCCTCAGGACCACTGAATTCAGCTAGAAGCCAGCTGAATCACCAAACTCCACAGACTGTATACCCCTTTTTTCTATGGACTCTAACTCAACCAATCTGCAGTTCCCCACTCTCTAACCTCTGTGTGTGTGTGTGTGCGTAAACCTTCAGAGTATGTGTGTGAGTGAAAGTTGGGGCATTGTTTATTTTTTTTATTAGTTCGGTTTAGGGACAATAAAGTGAAACTCTTTCTTTGTTAACACAAGGAAAACCTGTCTGATTGGTTCTTGTTATGATCATAGCAAGTAAGTAATCAAACACCAACTGAATTCACCAGTACATTCACTTTAAGAAAGAATTAAACCTGTTGTGGTCCAACAAGGAGAGGGAAAAGATGGAAGCCCTTTGACCCCTCCTCACTTGACTGTAACAATGACCGTGTGGGATGTTTTCACACAAAGTATAGTCGAAATTTGGAACGTTGTCCCCTAAAAGACAGTGAATGCTGGGGGACAGTTGGCAGCTTTCAAGACAGATTAACAGATCTTTATTAGGTAAGCATACAGACATGGAGCAAATGTGGGAAAATGCAGTTGAGGTACATATTTAATTGAATAGTGGAACATGCCCTAGGGGCAGAACGGCCTACTCCTGTTCCTAATGTTACTGTGTTAAAAAATATTTAACTCTACTTCCCACATGACACAGGTGGTTTGTGCATATAAAATGCAGGATGTCAGCTTGCTTTCTTTAAGCCTGGCTTATTCACTAATAATTGGCTTAATTGGTGTTTTGAGAATTATGCATTGAAGTGTTGTGGCTGAGTTTAATTCGGTGTAGGAGTGCATCTGGCGGCAAAAAGAAAATTGTCAACAGAACCGTACTTGACATCAGCAATATCGGTGTCATGACATTTACGTAGTCGAGAGTTCCAACCACTGTTTTGAAGACACAAAAACTTTTGTTTAATACAGGTATACTGCAAATGCTGTAAATCTGAATTAACAAAAAGAAACTCACATAATGCAGACTTGCACAGTTGGCCAACCCAAATCTGAAAGAAAAATAGAAAAGAGTTTAAGGTTTTGATTATGACTCTTCATCAGAAGCCATAGCTAGATGCTGACTTATCTGCTATAGTTTGACAGTGTTTTCCATGTTTGTTTAATGAACAGTTGCCTGAGGTCCTGATGGTTCTTTGTGTGATGCTGCATGGAATTGTTCATTCGGTGGAATGACACAGATCTGTATCTTTCTGTCACTTCTCGAGTCATTGGGGTCGATTTTGACTTTTGGGCAGCTGAGCTTACTAACTTTGGTTTTTCTTCCAGTTTTCTTATGGAAAGTTTTAAATTTAATGTACTTTAATCACTTTTACTTTTCCCAATGTTAATTAACCTGGGCAATCGTGCAGCACTTGGGCTCCAACAGGTTGCCAATGCTTTGATAGCGATATAATTTCTTCTTTCACAATCCCCCACCAAACAAGTTTGCAATTTCTGTTACATGGCAGGATGATGCATAAAATCTTGTAGGAAGGAAAGGATAAAGAGAAAGGCTGTAACAGTTCAAAATTAAAAATTCTTATGAGGTGGATGTCACAACAAGGCTGGCATTTATTGTCTATCCTAGTTGCCCTTGAGAAGGGACGGTGAGCTGTCTTCTTGAACCACTGCAGTCTTTGTGGTGAGGGTTCTCCCACATTGCTATTAGGTAGGCAGTTCCAGGATTTTAACCCAGTGGCAATGAAGGAATGGTGATTTTTGTCTTAAGTCAGGATGTATTGTGACTTGGAGGAAAAGCTGATGGTGTTCCCATGCGCCTGGCGCCCTTGTCATTCTGGGTGGTAGAGGTTGTGGATTTGGGAGGGATGCTGTCGAAGAGCTGTGCACAGAGTAGAATTGGCAGAGCTCTAGAAGCAAGCCAATATCTCACTTGATCTATCCAGTGAAGAAAATCAGCCACTGGAAACACAGATAATAAGATGCCGCACCAAAAGAACCCAACCTAATTTGTGCTTTCTCTGACATGTTTTCAGAGCCACACCTATTGCTGGGTTTCTGGATGACTATGCCTTCGTTATTCGAGGCCTGATAGACCTGTACGAAGCTTCCTTTGATGAGCAGTGGCTAGAGTGGGCTGTGAAGCTCCAGCAGAAACAGGATGACTTATTCTGGGATACCAAAGGATTTGCCTACTTCTCTGATGATGCCCATGATCCATCTGTGTTAATTCGCCTTAAAGAAGGTGAGTGTTCCATATATAAAGAAATTTATCTCCCTTTTATGGTGTCTTCTGGGGTAATGTTCACTTCCATGCATTGTTGTCTTCCTCCAAGATGGATGATGGGACAGTTTGGGTCTGAAAGTCTCTTATAAAAATAGATCCACTGTGTGCCGTTATATAAAGAAAGAAGGACATGAATTTCTGTTGCGCCTTTCACGACCTCGGGACATCGCAAGTGCTTTATGCTAATTAAGTTCTTGTGAAATTTAAACAGTGTCGTAAAGTAGGAAATGTCACCAATTTGAGCACAGCAAGGTACCACCTCTGCCACTAGTCCTGTTGAGACTGGGTATTTTATACTGTACAGTGCTATCAACAGCTCAAAACCAGCAGATGTTTATGTTTGGGGGCTCTCCAGTTAGTTAAAAGCAGCTTAGGAGTCTTTGGAGATTCCATTGACGGGTAGACATTATAAATTGATGTGCCCTTGTAAATATAATGGAATTTTGGCAATGCTGTTTTATGAACAGTGTGTAAGTCTAATAATAGACAATGGATGCAGCAGTTTCCCCGATGGTTTATATTAATCCAGGTTGGCTCTGTCAGATTTGTATTCCTAATATTTCTACACACTAAGAACTCAAATGGAGCAACAGATGGTGAATAACTGCAATGTGCTCCAGTCTTAGCCCACGCCCTTTGCTCCTCCAGCTGTGGCTGCATCTAGGCTCCTCCTTCTACATTCCAACAACACAGCGCTCAGCAACATCTCCACAGTAAAAATTTTTAGGCCACTAACTGGTAATTTCAGGGATGAGAATTTCCCAATGGCGGCTGCTTCCACAACAGTCCGACTTCAAAAGAATTTCGTAGCCATAAGTTTCACAGCTGACAGGTGCTTCGGGAAGAGATAGTGCTTTCAAACCTCAGACAAGTTTGTGGTTTTCCAGCGGGTTCCAATTTACTTTAAAAGCCCGCTGAAAGCTATGAACTTATTCGAGGTTTAGAAACCCAATCTCTGCTCGAAGCACCTGTCAGCTGTGAAACTGTTGGTTGCGATTTTTTAAAAAAATGGACCAACCAATTCA